>NC_090709.1:53999221-54304809 GCF_040954835.1 Lepisosteus oculatus | reverse complement strand
CTGTAAATTGCTTTGCCACTTTTAAAGATGCTATATAAAATAAAGTTTATTATTAATAATAATACTATTGAGGTGAAAATAAAGCATGACTTCATTAATGAGGGTGCAGTCTGTTACAGAGGTGTTGAGTGTGCTGTGCAGTTGTACAGGTTCATTGGTGCTACATGAGGACAGTAAAGAGGGAAACAGTGAAGTTGAGGAGGAGGAGATAATGAACAACAGACAGAAGAACAGGAGACACTTCAGAGAAACAACAGTGTGGATCACAGCTGAGTACATGAGCAGGACTCAGCAGTGGAGAGATACAGCATTATGGATACAGTAAATACAGTCAGGAGATCAGTTAGAGCCCCAAATATCCTAAATATCCATTTTACATCTTGTGCTAGTCACTCAATACAGACTGAAATTCCTCACCTGTTTCTCTGTCCTTCCTGCTGCAGCTGAGACAGTATCATGGCCTCTGTGTTCATCCATTACACAAAGATAAGAAACACACTTCTGGTCAGTACGGCAATAGAACTCCAGCAGTTTTTCATGAGTGGAGCAGATCTTCTCCTGCAGTTGTCCTGTGGCATCAACCAGCTTGTGTTTCTTCAATGGAGCAGCTTCATAGTGAGGCTGGAGGTGAGTCTGACAGTAAGAGGCCAAACACACCAGACAGGACTTCACAGCTCCCCTCTGTTTCCCAGTGCAGACATCACACAGCACATCTCCAGGGCCAGCAGGACTGTGAGCAGGAGGAGGTGCACTGAGCCCTGTCTCCTTCAGTTTCTCCACCACTTCAGCCAGGATGGTGTTTCTGTGAAGATCAGGCCTTGGAGTGAAGGTCTGTCTGCACTGGGGGCAGCTGTAGTTCCCAGTCTGATCTTCCTGATCCCAGCAGTTATTAATACAGCCCTTACAGTAACTGTGTCCACAGAGCAGAGCCACTGGATCCTTCAGCAAATCCAGACACACTGAGCAGCTGAACTGGTCCTGGGAAAATGGAAAAGTACCTTCTGCCATTTTTCTGACAAGTAAAAACTGCACAGAGAGGAGCAGTAGAGACGGAGCTGCAGTGAGGCTGTTTCAAGTGAAATGAAACTGATCTCTGAGTTTCACTTCCTGGATCTGCACAGAGCTGCAGGGGTGTGAGTGTTAGGGGGTGTGATTGTTAGGGGTGTGATTAAGGATTTTAGAGGCAGTGGTTTAGAAACAGCTGTGATTTCTTTGGTGGTTGTTGTTTCAAAGAAGGTGTGTTGCTGTGGGGGATGTGAATCACTGTGTCATTTTGTGTCAGCCTGACAGAGGGAAGTTTTTTTAATAAACCTGGATGTTAGTAACTGCTCGTGTGAAGTCAATCCAGTGGTTTGTGTTCCCAATAATCAAAACAATAAAATACTAACTCACTCACACACCATGAGAAGATCAGAGCATGATGGTGACAGACAAGAGGAGGCCAGCTGGCCCATCCAGCTATTTAATCATTGGGAGTTATTTGGCTCCAGGATCTCCTCCAGCTGTGTTTTGGCAGAGGGGTGTCACAGCTCCACATGGTGCAGAGGATTTCATTGTCCGGGTGTGAGCTCTTACTGCGAACAGTCCAGCCTGTTGTGTCTCTCTCTCCAGGCCAGTGAGCCCAGCCTGCTGCCTGGCTCTGCCCTGCAGCGTGTGGGCCAGCAGGGTACGTCCAGGGCTTCGTGCTTCACCTGCGCAGTGACCCCCTGTGTGAGCCGCACAGACCTGCAGAGCGCTGCAGAGAATCACAAGCTCATCTCTACACAATTAAAGAGCTCAGGAGTTTTAGAAATGCAGCAGGTGTTTCTTTGAAATGAGCAAACAGAAAAAAGCAAATCATGACCAGACATAGTGCAGAGGAGGAATGCAGGACCACCTGTTAAAGCTTAGGTATACAAAAAATCACAGAAAGCTGTGTTATAAAAGAACATTATGAACACTGTTCGGTGTTTGCTGAAATGAGATAAACATATTTGAATTGTATTTTAATGGAAACGTATAGAATGTAAAAGTATTTTAGATGTTGTGTAGTTGTTAGCATTGAACTGTGTTGGATGCACAGAACCAGAAGCAGTAAGCAAACATACAGTATCTGATCCTGATCCATGGAGCCAGCATCTCAAGATGTTCATATTCAGAGGTAGATTGTTTAAACAACAAACTAGCTGTGGATACTGATGTCCCAGAGAGGTGGAAAGGCTGTTGCCTTAAGCCATCTCTTTAAAATTTATCCTCAGTGAGTAACTGCTGCCATCTCATAGTGAGTTTCTTTTTTTATAATCTTTTCACATGTGATGTTATTAAGAACAATAAGCTCCTGCTTTGTTTAACGAGTGTTTCAAAATAAAACTAACTTTTATGGAAACTCTGCTTTAGGATAATTAATAGACGTGAAGTTAAAAGAAATTATTTACGTTGCTTGATTAATTTTAAAAACTAAGATATGGAAAAGAGCTCAGACTAAAGCTCTGAGTGTCCCTGTCCTGCTCACTGCACTGTCTCTGGAAAAGAGCTCAGACCACAGCTCTGAGTGTCCCTGACCTGCTCACTGTACTGTCTCTGGAAAAGAGCTCAGACCACAGCTCTGAGTGTCCCTGTCCTGCTCACTGTACTGTCTCTTGAAAAGAGCTCAGACCACAGCTCTGAGTGTCCCTGTCCACTGTCCTGTCAGTGTGATGGCGGGTGAACAGAAAGTTTGAGGGGCTGCTGTATTGATTGTACTGAGCTGTGTTTGCAGATCTTGTTAGCACAGGGTCAGGAGCTGTCAGAAGAGTCACATGAGGTCCATAGTAACATAAAGGGCATCAATGGCACAGATTAACTTCAGGCAACTGAAGATTAAACACAACTTTCATATAACTGAAATGATCAACAACTCTCTGACCAAAATGAATAAAAAACAATTAAAGAGACAGTAAAAGAAAACAAGTTTCAAACTCTTTTCCCACCTGCTCTCCTGCTCTTGTTCACTGCTCAGACACAGACTCAGCTCAGTGGGAATGTTGCTATGCAGGCTGGGTGAGTTTGTGCTGAAAGAACAGGTCTGTGCAGGTAAAGTGAAAGAAGGAAGAGAACTGTGTGCCTGTAGCAGTGAACAGCAGTTAAAGTATGTGTCCTGTTAAAACATAACCAGCCCCTGTATGTTCAGGCAAGGCGCAAGGCAGGTGGACGTTTGCTGTGATTATAACGAGGTGCGTACCAGCCCTCAAAATTTGTGGGATTCCATTCCTGCACTTTAGCTGTTTCTCCATCAGGCTGCGTTAAGTTACCTCCCTTTACATTGGCATATATGTTCAGAGTAGTTCTATGTGTCCAATCTAGTCTACCTAGATGGTCGTTCATATTAAAAGGAATGACCCCCAAGGGCAGCCCTCCTTGTAACGTGTAACGTGGTATGGCAATACATACCCAGCACAAGCTCTGATTATTCCTTACTGACAGAAATAGCTTTTCTCCCTGATCCCTATGTTTTTCTGGGTCCCCTGTTGGACCCGCTTCTCTTACATCAAACAGCAAAATGGCAGAATACAAAAGTTGTAGCTGGTCAAATCTGCTTCTCTTGGAGAAGCTCGCTGACAGTGAGTGACGTGGATCCAGCGGTCTTTCCCCTCCAGCCTGACGGCTGATCCAGTGGTCAGCAGCACCTGGAACAGTCCTTCCCAACGGGGCTGCATGGTGCTTGAAGGAAACCTCTTGACCCAAACCCACTCGCTACAGAGCAGATCATGTCCTCCTTCTGGTTGTGTCCCCAGGCCTCCAGCACCCGGTCTCAGTCAAGAGCTGTACTTACTGCCACAGACAATCAGTAATTCAACTCAAAGTTCCTTTGGTTAAGTCTGGGCTGCCCAGCAGCCTCATGGGCTGCCCTGTGTCCTGACAGAGCCCATCGTCTCACAGGCCCGAGGAGCCTCCTGTAATTCTTGCAGCCATTTGCCAGCATGCACCATCCTGACGTAGGCCTCACCTTCTCTGTCCTGTTCTCCAGGCCTTAAGGCTGCCTTTCTTATTCCCCTTAGCCACCAGTGAATCACTTTTACAATGTCCCTTACAGTTATCTATCAGCTGACAACTGTATTTACTGCACAGGACCTCCCACTGGTCATGTTAATGGTCTGTCTTTGATGGTGTTGAGGTGCTGTATCCCCTGTGTGTTTAGGAAAGGAGAAGGAGGAGAGCTCAGTGGCTCACAGGACACTTCCAGGAGAGAAGCTGTGCAGGATGTTGCTCTGAGTTTTGCTGGCTGTTTTTCTGTTCACCAATAAGTAAACCAAATAAATACAGCATCACATACATGATTTAAAAAAGCAGTCCACCATACGTTGACATTTTTTCCTACCATAATTAACTACCTCTGTTAATATTTTTTAAATAGTTCATTACCTGTGCATGTGGTCTGTTTTTCTCAGGTAATTGCACTGACCAAAATGTCTGAGAGGAGCTTAGAAACACCTTCTGTACAGTATCTCAAACACTGGCTTTAGGGCCTTGATAAAAGGTCAATTTACAAGGGTCCGCAAACAATATTGTGACAGAATCTCGCTCATTTTAATTTGTGTTGGCAAACTAGCTTTATCATGTACCTGCCTCTGCATGCGTTTTTCAAAATATAATATACTGTATATATAGAAATATAAAGATTTTTAATTCAGTGTCAGTAGCAGGATGAACTTAGGACTCAGCAGCTGTCAGGTTGCAGAGTTGGTGCAAGATGTTAGTGAAAACAGGTATTTATAAATATTTATTTCAAGAAGGAAAAGAATCCGGGTAATTATATATCTAACAGGATAGGGAAAGCACAGAACATACTGTAGGTACAGTTACATTGTTCATTTTAGTATGCAAAGCCATTTAGCAAAGAGGGGATGAGAAGAGTGACAAACTAGTATACTTTAGATTTTTTTTTCTGATCCAGGGAAAATCTGATCATGTCTCTCTATAAAAATAATAAAACACTTTATTTTATATAGCACATATCCAAGCATCTCAAAGCAATAGAGTAGGTGTAAAAACAGTTATAAGGACCACAGATTACAAAGTAAATACATATAAGAAAGACAAGCAGTTCGAAGTGCTACCAAATTTAGAAAATGAAATAGATACAGACACTAAATAACCTGAAAATAAAGGTTTTGAAGTTAGATTTAAATGCACTCAGAGTAGGTGCCTCTGATATCACTTGGGATACGAATCCAGAGCTCTGGGGTGCAGCTAGAGAAGGTCCTGTCACCCACAGAAAGTAGATGCTCTTGAGGACAGCTAGAAGACCAGAGTCAGACAGACAGAGGTTGCAAGGTGGGGAGCAGACAGATAATAAACCAGATAGGGACTGAATGTGGATGAGGATTTTGAAGTTGACTCGAAAACTGATAGGAAGCCAGTGCCACGACTTGAAGGCAGCTGTAATGCAACCCCATCAGGATTCTGGCTGTCAAATTCTGAAAATATTGGAGATTTCTCAGTGTGGATTTAATTACCCCAGTGAACAGGGTGTGCAGTCATTAATTCTAGAAAAAAGCTTTTCTTATTTCACCAGTACCCTTTAAAAGAAACTAAATCAGTGTTAGTAACAGCGTGTTTTTACAATAACAACAACAACAAAAAAAAAACAACGTATGCAAAATAATGGCATACCGGTAATTAGAAATGAATATCAGGTACTGTATACAGATCTTCAAGGTATGGTGAGAATAGGAGATGCCAGATCACAGACACTGAAAGAGGAGGCTAGAAAGATTGAAAAAGAAGCAAGGGAGGATGTATGGACAAAAGTTCTACTAGTGGTAGAAGAAAGTTAAGAAAGTAAGAGAAACTTGAACAGTGAGAAAAACACATAGAAGCTGAAATGTGGACCTGAAACATCCTGTAGTAAGTGTAAAGGTGAAATGAGGAAAGAAGAGAAGCTGGGATAGGGATGAAAATTACAATGGGGTTTTCAGTTTTTCAAAGTTTTTCTAAAAAGCTAGAATAACTGACTGACTTAAAAAAGTGTTATCTGCAGGCCACAAGAAATGGTAGTACAATTAGACAAAGATTGTCTGGCACCATCAGAACATGTAGTAGAAGAAAAGGCACAGGCTAAAAGTAAGTTTTAATGGAGCATGTTAAGTCTAGAGATGTAGGTAGGAAAAAGATCATTTTGGGAAAGTTGAGGAATACACAGACGACACGAACACTTCTAAGAGACTTTTGACAAATAGATATGAGATGTTGTGTGCTGCAGAGGAAGATGAAGTGAACAGACTCACTGAATATCTACTGTTGAATGTTTAAGTAGATACTGAAATGAGGATAATATTTTAGATTTTGTGTAGTTGCTACCATTGAACTGTGTGTTGGATGCACATAAATTGAAGGAATGGGCAAACATAGCAGATGCTGATCCACGGAGCCAGCATCTGAAGATATTTGTTTAAATACAGACTAGTTATGGATACTGATGTCCCAGAGAGGTGGAAAGGCTGTTTCCTTAAACCAGCACTATAAAATAATTTATCCTCAGCTCACATGCATCTCAAAGTGGGTTTCTAACACTGTGTATGCAGTAGGTACACAGTGCCTTTAATTCCATGCATTTTCTAATCTTTATACAGAGTAGCTGGAGTCTATCCCAGCAAGAAGCAGATGCAAGGCAGAATACGCCCTTGACATAGTGTCAGTCCATCACAGGGCATACAAACATACACTCACACAAGTGTCAGTATTCACATAAGCCAATGAACCTAACAGTATGCTTTGGACTGCAAGAGGAAATTAGATTACCTGGAGAAAACCCACATGAACCCAGAGAGAACATGCAAACTCCAGACATACAATACCTCAGGAATTGAACCTAGGGCCTCAGCAATGCTAACCACTGCATCACCATTAGAAATGGATGGATATCTTTCTAGTTCAATGATTTCCATGGAGCCACGGAGACATCTGGTGCTCCTGTTGTATTTATGAAAAAACATACAGAAAGCATGCAAACCACTGTGCCATCCTATTCCTTAGATAATACATTTAATTTTTCTAAACAGGTAAGACTATTATTAATTGTTGATTGTTAGAAAATATTTTAAATTATATCATACCCTAATTTTTTGTTAATTTCACATTAATTTCACATTTTACATATTGTCTCATAGTCTGATTTAACATACCTTTGAACAATGGTTTGGAAATTAATATTTTTACAAGATGCAGGAAAAGTGCGACAATTTATTAGTGCTAATTTTAACATTATTGATTACTAATAGTTTATATTCACACCTGACTTTCTTATTTAGATGTATTTAAAATCATTAACTAAGTGTGACATAACATTCAGAAATCGAGAATAGTTTTGTGGCATTTGTATAGATGGTACTTCGCTAAAATTAATAAAATTAAAAATAATTAAAATCTATAATCTTTCCACGTGTGATGCCATTAGGAACTACAATACACTCCTCCTTTGTTTAACGATAGTATGAAAAAGAAATCTAAATGATGAGAAAGCTATGCTTAATTAAGGGACTTAGAAGACAAAGATAATTTACGATACGTTGTTTAATTTTAAGAACTAGGTGATAAACGCAGAAGCGATTGGTGCCGTTTACACTCCACGCTACAGAAAGCTCGTGTTGTGCTGCTCCTCCTCTCGCTCTCGGTGCCGCCCCCCTCTGACGGAGCGCAGTGGGCGGGACTCTATTCTCACAGCCTCTGATTGGGGAAAAACAGTCCAGCCGATCTGTCCGACACAACAGGAAGAGAGGAGAATGTGATTTTTTTTCTGTATGAAAGTGTTTCGTTTATGAAATTTCTAGTATTTTAAACATTTAATTAAAAAGTAAAAATCTTACAGTGTACACAGACATTCTAAACTGATCACGAGGAAGAAAAGTCACCCATTTGTAACGCATAAAAAGTGGTTATTAACTATCTAAACCATTTTTTTACAGCTTTTAAAGTCATGCAGTTTACGTTAGGCAGGGCACCTCATTGTATCTTATTTATTTTATTTAAAAAAAATAATTTGCACATCATGTTAACAAGCTGTTCTCCGATTACTAGCAATTGTAAATAATAACCCTTCCCCCCTCATTTATCTTAAAGATTTCCGTGAAGAAATCCTGAAACACAAAACCATCACGTATAATTCGCCGGAATTCAGTACAGTCGCCGGAATCAAATTTTTCCAGAAACAACCTCCCAGACCAAATCAGGTACTTTGACTGAGGTCTCCTTCACCCCAGGCAGCTGGTTCCCTGTTGACGCTGAAAGACTGGGTTCAATCCCTGGTGGTTTACTATATAGTAGTTTTTTTATTATTATTCCAAGTTTAATTGTTGGCTGATGACATTTGGAGTAAGACAAAATATAGATTTTCTCAATTCAGGTGTAAACTTGAAAGAGACACATCATGTTTACAATAAGCTATAATAGTGGATTATTTTTATGCATTCGGCTCTGATCGCTCTTTGAACCGCCTGGGTGCAGCTTGCTACATTACAGTGCTCATTACCACTACAAGGAGGACAGAAGTTTTTTTTAAAAAAGAAACGAATGTGAAAATGTTTCCAAAACGTCCACTTGTGATACTTTAGCTGCTTAGTTATACAATTCCATATTAATTTTGTAGTGCTCTCAGGTTCACGTGGGGATTCGCCCTCACTGCTGCCGCCTCAGGTAAGCCCCCCACCTTCGGGGACTCGAACCCGGGTCACTGGCGTCACTCAACAGGGACTCAGCCAGTTGAACTAAAGGAAGATCTCCCGTCCTGCCTGCAGGCTGCGGTCCCTGCTATTCACAGGGAAGGGCGGTGAAGTCACCGCGCTGGTCAGCCGGCTTGAACAACCTGCAATATTGTAGCGCGACCGCCTGGCGCTGCAGCTGGGGTGCACGGCGAGGGGCAGGACGGGAGGAGTAGTGGTCAGGCAGGGACGAGGAGAGCCGCTGACCAGTGCTGCTGACGCGAGGGCGCAGGAGTGCTGTGTGTTTCTCATGACGGTTGGAATCCTGTACATGAGAGGTTAAGCTTTATTAGCTCGACCGGGCTGCTTCACAAGGTGCATCCGGATACTATTATCATAATACAATTCACATGCGGTATGATGCGCCACGCCCACCACGTCTTAACGCAGCGTACTCTGCACATTTTGAATGGCTGGATCTGTATTTGTGCAGATAAGTGCAAAGCAAAGATATCGCAGGACAAAGACAGCTTATTTACAACTCCAGATATCCACTCGCTACTAGTCCTTGAACATTATTTTAAGTCTGGCGCAATTTCAGTGCCACATAGCCTTAACTATTGCTCCTGTTACTCCTCAGGCAGTTTCTTTTCCCAGATAGCTAAGAGCTACAGTGTGCTCTTAACCCTTTCCTTCAATATCATATATTTATATAGCTGGTAGTATTACAGTAGTCCACTTTCTTTGGAAATCAATCTGACACATTCACTCGTGAATACTTTGGAAACATTTTGATCTGTCCATTTCAGGTATGTTTCTGAGTGGTGTGTTGGTACAGTGGGATTGGTTCATGTCTCTCAGACCCTGAAGGTCTGTGTTTATTCCCACACAGGGCAGAAGAAGTTTTCTTTTAACGAATGACTCCTTTTTTAAAAAATTAAAAAAATTAAATAGTAACCTGTATTGACTTTTTATTACTTTTAAATATGTGTGTTCAATGTTAAATGATATTATTATAAACATGAATGAGCAAGTGTGAATACTGTTAACAGTGGGAGCTAAAATCAGTTCAACTGGTTTAATTCAATTAAATTCAAATACAGTATTAACCCCAGTGGGGCAATTTAACACAATCCTTTACAACAAGTCATAAAATGAAATTATATATATTATAATTATAATAGAGAATAACAAAGTGGTATTAATATGACCACTGAAAATGAACTATTGTATAATAATATATTTGATCATTATAAACAATATTAATTTATTGATTACAAATAATAATTTGAACTTCTTGTATTTTGTTCAGGGTAATTTTCTTTCTCCAGTTTTCATAACCTTCACTTTCTTATTGAAACGTCTATTTATGAGACACAATGTATCAGATGTCAATCACTTTCTGACCAAATAACACAGAGACTTTAAACTACAGACATTTTAAAGTTTTGAGACAATTTGAGAAACTTTTCACAACTGTTATTTAAACATCTAGTACCTGGTTGCATTTTTAGAAACCTCAGTTTGAATGAAGCAGATCCACCTGTAAGCGAGTTTATAATGAGACGATTACTATTCAAAAGATACTGTATGTTTGCGAAACACCTGAACATATAAAGCAGAATAACACAAACTCGTTGGGTTCAACCTCTCTTAAATCTGAGAAACTCTTTCTGTATTTTCTGTTTTTCCTCAAATAAGAATAAACTATTTATGAAATTCTTTTGAAAGGAGGAAAGATGTTCTGTGCTCAATAACTTTTATCACCACAGCACGCATTATGCTACATTTTTTATACATCTGTAAAAGCATTATAAAGTCTCTCAAAAACATAAAAAGTTAACATTCTATTGTACTTTAAAGAAAATAAAAAATAAGAAACAATAACGTGTCCCTGCCTAAAACATTGTATGACTATAGAAAACAGGTTTAGATAAACAACTTATTATGCACGAAAAGAGGGTGATTTTCATTCATCGTGATCAGCTTAGAATCTGCGTGAAAGCTATGAAAATGAAAGCTACAGTACAGTCAGACAGATTTTAAACTCTTTAAGCAAAATTAACTTCAAAATCAGCTAATTTGCAAGCGGTACATGATTTCTCAAAATATACCTTTTTTCTCTCGTGCAAACTCAACAAAGGTTTATTTTTTTATAATTTCAAAACTTGGATGGTTTGCCTCAGGGACTCATACATAGTATAATCAAAACCCCAGCTGGGTCTCATCTCCAGCTGTTCCACACGCCAATCCCCTGAAGTCAGATACACAGATATACCGAAACATTAGTGCACACGGCAATGAATGGCAGTGTGATTGTATGTAAATTATATATACAGTATATAACTGTAATACAGCATGATACTGTATGGTTTTAAAGCCACTACAGTACAGTAGTGAAATACAGTGAAATATTTTTCATAACCAAAGTTAATTGCTGATTTCTCATTGCTGAAATTTGAATTAATACAAAATATAGACAATGTAAAAATTACAGCCAAAAGGATCACTCTGACCAGGATCTGAACTACTTTGCCCAGAAGGAAGACTAGTAGTCTTAACTGCTATGCTAAACTGCCACTAGTGTGTAAGGTTCTACATTACTGTCTATCAGCTTTTTTATGTCCATTACCACTCTAAGGACAATAAAAAAATACAATTTTTTTCCAAAATATCCATAAATTATATTTTTATCTTCCAATTTTTTAAAGGGGAAATTTCAAACTAATGTAACTTTAGGGTTCGTGCGATGGAGGTTAAACACTCTGCAGGTATGGATGGGAACTGGATGGAGACATATATATACAGTATATATTTTTGTAGTTTATTATTGAACAGCCACCTGTACTACTCCACATCCTCTCCTACTCCGGTCACGTTCTCCCCGTAAACCTCTCCAGCACCTGAACCAGAGAACTGCACACAGCTCGCAAACATCTCAAACTGCTCAGCTGAACAAAACCACAACAGGACCTCATTTCAAACTAATAAGGTAAGATAGGATCACTTTACTGGCCATATACAATTTCTTGCATTAGGAATTTGTCTTTTCACAGACCCCAGCTTGCTCTCCATGAGACACACAGACAGGGAGAGAAGCTGGGGGTCAGAGCACAGGGTCAGCCATTTATACAGCGCCCCTGGAGCAGTTGGGGTTAAGGGCCTTGCTCAGGGGCCCATCAAAGTAGGATTTCTCTGCCAGCCACAGAATTTGAACCGGCAACATTCCAGCCACAGGCACAGATCCTGAGACACAGAGCCACCGCTCCGCCTCTGTGGAATAATATTCCCTATAGTGTGGTATTAAATCAGCATTGCACCTTTTTTTACAACAATAACAGCAAGTATTTTTATTATGTATCCTTCAAAAATAATAAAAAAATATACCTTTTTGTAAAGTATATATATTTTATACAGTTAGAACAAGCACATCAACACTTTTCCAAAATAAACACCGCAAGTTACAGAGTTAAAGACTTTGATGCATAAAATATTTATGAAGATGGTATAATACTGTGTATAATTTGTATTTTTTATATTTAGCTACTTCTAACATCTACTGCATGAACAGGAGGTATATATATAGATAGATAGATACTTTATTGATCCCGTGAGGGAAATTGCAGTGCAACAGCAGCTTTACACAGACAACACAGCCACAGTGTAACGAATGATACAATAATAATAATACAATACAATCAGTACAGTGAGGGGTGCACTAAAAGAGTTACTCACAGTCCGGACACACAAAGAACAAACTAGAACAGAACAGTAAGCAGAAAAATCGTAAAACACATATGAATATAAATATAGATATAAATATAAATATAAATGTATTGCACGGGTCCCTGGCATATATTGCACAAAAAACGGTTGTAAACAGGGAAAAGAAAAAGAACAGATGTAGCAGTAGATGTGTTCAGTCCAGAAACAGGTGACTGTTAATGTTGCCTCTGTCCAGACACACAGTGGGTGAGTTGTACAGTCTTATGGCAGAAGGCAAGAATGACCTCATGTAGCGCTCCCTGTCGCACCGGGGATGAATCATTCTATTGCTGAACGTGCTCTTCATTTCTACAAGCCTGTCATAGAGGGGATGGGAGACTTTGTCTATGATGGCCTCTAGTTTGGACACCATTCTCCTCTCGGCCACTACCTCCAAGGGGGTCCAGGTCAGACCCAATGACAGAACTTGCTCTCCTGATGAGCTTGTTCACCCTTTTAGAATCCACTGCTCTAATCCCAGGGCCCCAGCATACCACTGCATAGAAAATGGTGCTCGCTACCACCGACTGATAGAACATATGTAGCATCTTACTACATACATTGAAGGACCTGAGCCTCCTCAAGAAGTAAAGTCGGCTCTGACCCTTCTTGTAGATGGCCTCGACATTCTTAGACCATTCCAGTCTATCATCGATGTGCACTCCCAGGTACTTGTACGAGTCCACCATCTCCATGCCACTCCCATGGATGTAGACAGGAGTAGGTTTGACCCTTTTCCTCCTGAAATCTACCACCAGTTCCTTTGTCTTTGTTACATTCAGTTCCAACTGGTTCTCCCCACACCACTCCACAAAGCTGCTGACCCGTCCTCTGTACTCCTCCTCTTGCCCACCCTTGATACATCCCACAATTGCAAAGTCATCTGAGAACTTCTGCAGGTGGCATGACTTTGAGTTGTACTTAAAGTCTGAAGTATAGAGGGTGAAGAGGAATGGAGAAAGAACCGTCCCCTGAGGAGCCCCTGTGTTACTCACTACCTGTTCAGACACACAGTTCTGAAGTCTCACAGAATGTGGTCTGCCTGTCAGGTAGTCAGTGATCCACGAGGTCATGGAGGCATCAACTTGCATCTCCTCCAGCTTCCTCCTTAGAAGTAAGGGCTGGATGGTATTGAAGGCACTGGAGAAGTAAAAAAACATGATCTTTACAGTGTTGCCAGCCCTGTCCATGTGTGAGTAGGCCTTTTGCAGCATGTAGATGATCGCATCCTCCACACCAACACTGGGCTGGTAGGCGAACTGTAGGGTGTCCAGTGATGAGCTAACCAGGGGTCTCAGGTGGGATAAGACCTCCAGTGTCTTCATGAGACAAATCAGTGCAACTGGTCTGTAGTCATTGAGAACAGAGGGGCGCCCTTTCTTTGGTACCGGGACCAGGCATGATGTCTTCCAGAGCACAGGGACTCTCTCCAAGTGCAGGCTCAGGTTGAACAGTCGCTGGAGCACTCCGCTGAGCTGATCAGCACAGGCCCTCAGAACTCTGGGACAGACTTTGTCTGGTCCTGTGGCCTTACCCTGGTGCAGCCTCTTCAGCTCCTTCTTTACCTGGTCAGCTGTGATGGTCAGCCTGGCCTGGGGGATGGTGCTCATAGCACTGTCAGTGCTGCAGGTGTTAATGGTGGAGGTGTTGGGGAATGGCAGCTGTGGGGGATTGGGGGGTGAGTAGCTGTTGGGGGTCGTAGCTGTAGGCAGCCATGATTGTGGGGGGATGGAGGAGGTGTTGGGCAGTCGCAGCTGTGAAGGGTTAGGGAGCGTGTGGCTGTGGGGGGATGGGTGTTGAGCCACAGAGGGCTTGTTGGCCATCTCCAGGTTCCCCTCCATTGCACCCCCAGCCTGTTTGAAGCCAGTGATCTCTCTCATGCTGCTCCATATGTCTCTCACCCTGTTCCTTTGCAGCTTGTCCTCTACCTTTCTCCTGTAGGCATCCTTGCTCTCTCTTAACTTCTGCTTTAGTTCCCTCTGTACACGCTTGACCTTTTCCTTGACGCCCCCTCCTAAAGGCTCTCTTCTTGTCATTCAGAAGAGCCTTCAGGTTGCTGGTGATCCAGGGTTTGGTATTGGAAAAGCAGTGTACGTCTTTGGTGGGGATGGTGTTGTCTACGCAGAAGTTAATGTAGTCAGTGACACAGTCCACCATGCTGTCTGTGTCGTAGTCAGTGACACAGTCCACCATGTTGTCTATGTCGTCACAGTCCACCATGCTGTCTATATATTACATATGAGACTGTATGGCTTAAGAGCCACTACAGTACAGTATGTGTGAAATTGATTTTTATAATAAAAATGTAAAGTTAAATTGTTTCATGATTACTTGTTGCTGAAATTTGCATTACATTAGGTATATATTATGTTATACTTTTTATTTTCATCCACCAAAATTTCCCTTAAGTTGTAAATTCCACATTAATATTCCATATGCACAGTAGAGATACAGATTAAATGACAAAATCGTTTCACTAACATCTAATGCAGCACAAGTGCCACTTATTGATCATCTTTGGCCAGCTAAATGCATACCGCAATACACCACACGACCTTTACTGTATTAGGAAGAAATACTGCACGTTTTAAGTGCCTGCATCTGGAGTCAGGGGTCTTTTGTCTGAGATTTGAAAGTCTGGTTTTCGTGATGGCTTGTCTTGGACTCTTAAAAAGGACAAAGTGAGTAATCCTGCAGTTTGGTGTTTGTATTAAAGATTCAATTTTATTGTATTTTTCTTCTTAAAAGAGGGAGCTTGCTTGTGTTTTTGGATGCCTTTGTTGTAAAAGACTTAAGGACAAAATCCTGGCTTTCCTCCAGAAGTTCAGCCTTGAGATTCCAGTTGGTTGTGACCAGACAAGCTCTGAAAATGTCACACTGAACACCAGTGAATCTCAGCTGTAGGAGATTCAGGAGGGACTTACTGTATCCAGACTGATTAACTTCTCAGAGGTGTTGACAAGAAAGTGGGTTTCCATCACAGCACAGGATTACTACTTTACACAAACAGTGGTGGGAGTGTGAAAAAGGTTCCACAACATTTTAGAGTAACATGAGATGGGATAGTTAGATTAATTAGCTTCTAATAATAATCAGACACACAGGATGTTGTCAATCTCACACAGAGATCAGGGGTTTGTTAAAACAACTGGATGGGCCAGCTGGCCTCCTCTTGTCTGTCCCCATCAGGGTCTGATCTTCTCATGCTGTGTGAGTGAGTTAGTATTTTATTGTTTTAATTATTGGGAACACAAACCACTAGATTGACTTCACATTAATCTCTGTACATGAGCAGCTACTGACATCTTAAAAAATCATAAAAAAACTTCTCTCTGTCAGCCTGAGTCCAAAATGACACCAAAAGGCACCTCCCCTACAACACCACCTCCTTCTTTTAAACAACAACCACCAAAGAAATCACAGCTGTTTCTAAACCACTCCCCCTAATAATCTTAATCACACCCCAAACAACGATACCCCCTAGCACTCACAGCCCCGCAGCTCTGTGCAGATCCAGGAAGTGAAACTCGGAGATCAGTTTCGTTTCACTTGAAACAGCCTCACTGCAGCTCCGTCTCTACTGCTCCTCTCTGTGCAGTTTTTACTTGTCAGAAAAATGGCAGAAGGCAATATTTCAGTTTCTCAGGACCAGTTCAGTTGCTCAGTGTGTCTGGATTTGCTGAAGGATCCAGTGACTCTGCTCTGTGGACACAGTTACTGTATGGGCTGTATTAATAACTGCTGGGATCAGGAATATCAGACTGGGATCTACAGGTGCCCCCAGTGTAGACAGACCTTCACCCCAAGACCTGATCTTCACAGAAACACCATCCTGGCTGAAGTGGTGGAGAAACTGAAGGAGAAAGAACTCAGTGGTCCTCCTCCTGCTCGCAGTCCTGCTGGCCCTGGAGATTTACTGTGTAATGTCTGCACTGGGAGAAAGAGGGGAGCTGTGAAATCCTGTCTGGTGTGTCTGGCCTCTTACTGTCAGACTCACCTCCAGCCTCACTATGAAGCTGTTCCATTGAAGAGACACAAGCTGGCTGATGCCACAGGGCAACCACGGGAGAAGATCTGCTCCACTCATCACAAACTGCTGGAGTTCTATTGCCGTACTGACCAGAAGTGTGTTTGTTATGCTTGTGTAATGGATGAACACAGAGACCATGATACTGTCTCAGCTGCAGCAGTAAGGACTGAGAAACAGGTGAGGACTTTCAGTCTGTATTTATTTTCTAGTACAAGATGTAAAATTGATATTTAGGATATCTCGGGCTCTAACTGATCTCTGGACTGTATTTACTGTTTCTGTAATGCTATATCTCTCCACTGGTGAGTCCTGCTCATGTACTCAGCTGTGATCCACACTGGTTGTGTCTCTGAACTGTCTCCTGTTCTTCTGTCTGTTGTTCATTATCTCCTCCTCCTCCAAACATGTTAAGTGATTATCAAAGACTGGTATGTATTTAGCCAAGATACTAGTTTTGAAACCATTTCAAATTTTGCAAGTTGCCACATATTTACTTCTGTAGAGAAAACCGGTTCAGGGACGCCAAATATGTAATCATAGTGGCTCTCTGAAGGCACCAGTTCTGTAGGGTTTGGGCATTTACTGTGACAATTATTAATTGTAGCAGTAAATCACAAAGTTGATTCTTTTGATGGCTTTAGAATCCAACCATGCGACATAACTCAAACAACGCGCACACACAGGTACTAATACACGAGGATACATTTATTAATACATAGAATATGCATATAAACAACAGATCTTAGCGAGAGGGTTATCAGAATACAAAAGGTATATATTCAATCAGTTACAAAGTGTTACACATATCAAGAGGACATACATTCAGTATATCATTCATTAAGACCGTTTCGTTAAGTGAACTTGGTTACAACTTCTACATTAGATACTCAAACAAGTACATAACTCTTAGGAATTAAATTGATATCAACTGGTTGGGATAACAATTGAATTCTCGAGCTGTAATGCATTGAAGTTGAATACTCATCCAATCTTTGGGGATTCAGATCTCCTGCGGGCACAAAGAAACAGTTGCAGGCTGTTGCTGTCCAATCCGCGCTCTCTGGCTCCGTGCCAGGCTGTGCTGTGCGGCTTGCGACGGTGCGCTGCTGATGCTCACCGTTGGCTTTAACTAGCAAAGTTTGTGCACAGGAGAAAAGATGACTGTGGGTCCCAGCAAGTCAGGAAGAGGACCGGTTCGTTCCTGATGAAGAGCTAGTTCTGAATAGTAATTCAGCTGTCCACAGTTCCGACCTGTTCACGAGGCCTGCTGCTGGTTACTCTCTGGCAACCTCAACTCTAGACTCTTAGAACAAAGGAAAGTTCTGGCACTCGGACTCACTGGCCTTTCCGTGGTTGTCCGGGCTGAGTCTCAGGATGGTCAGGAGGCGCGCTGCGAGAATGTCCTGCCCTTGGGATTCTCCTTTGAATTCCCTTTAGAATTGTTGAATCTGAATCTGAATCTGAATCTGAATCTGAATCTCCCAGGCTCTCAGTGTTGCCTGTTTTTACCTGGAGGAACTTCAGCTCATTCAGCTCATTGATTGGCTGAAAGTTCCATGGGCATCAGAGTCCCACGTGGGTTACTCGGCCCTACCAGTCCCTGATTGGTTGGTTGATCAAGGTGAGATATGAGTCACTTAGTCCTGACACTTAGTCCTGACACTTAGTAATGCAGTCCAGATGTCCAACTCGCACTCCCTAGACAGATAGGCGCCAATGGATAACCATTGATCATGATAGCCAGGCTTAGCTAAGTGCATCCCCCTTTGGGAGCTGTCCTTATCAAAAGAAAACATCTTGCATGAATGGTTTCTCTGTGGCTGCACCACAGAGATGAACAGAGAAATGGGGCCTCATTTGGGAAGCTCAGAAACACTTAATTCTGCCTTATTATTAAGCCTCGCCGCTACACTTCTGTTATGTTTCCAGTCAAAACTGAGCTTATGATTTTATTTACAAAGAAAAGAGTGAGTAAAAAATTGTGTTCAAATGACACTTTATTTTGCAAACATCACAAATTCAACTAGCCTTTCAGATAAAATGAACAGTCCCATTTGTGTGTGTTTGTGTGTGTGTGTGTTCACGCACATGAGTGCAGCGGGTGGTAATGATGGCTTGTTTTTGTGGTATACGATGCTGGTTTTTACATCCCTTGGGACACAGAGCTGTCTGTTCTTCCGTCGGGGGCAGCTGCTGGGGAGGTAGCCCAGATCTTTATGCCATATTTGCCTGGTTTACTCGGCATGTATTGTTGGGAAGGACAGTTGTAACAAGTTCAAGTGATGAATTAGTAGAATCCTATGATGACGAGAGAGAATAGAGGCAGAAACAACACAGGTGTCCAATCTGAATCGACAGGCGAGTTCATGGTCAAGAGCAAAGGTAAGTTCAAAAAGCTGAAAGTAGTCGTACAAGAGAGGTTTCCAGAAAAGGAGCGAGGTAGGAGCTCGCTAGGAGAGAAGTCAATAGCGCCAGTTTAGAGGGTTTAAATAGAGCTGAGTGCAGAACGGTACAGCGGGTGGTGATGGTTTAACACATGCAGCGACGGTGGTGCTTGTTGTGATTAGTCTGCTGCTGGATCTGGTCTGTGGTTTGTGGATCGATCTCTGATGACTGGTGGTCATGACAACAGCGACCTCTCAGGGGGACCAGGTGCTCATCCACAGTGACTTCCGGGCCGAGACTGTAGATGAGTGGCAGGCGCTTGTCCCAGACATCTCCAGTGCAGCGAATTCGTCTTGTTGACATCGGGCAGGTCTTGTGTCCCGCTTGTCAAAGCAAATGGCTCCTGAGAGAATATGAAAGGATTGACACATTAGCCTAAAATATGGCCCAACCAGACTCGGCATGCCAAAAGCATGCCAAAAGCTGGTGGTGGCCTCATTCCTTGATCTGTATACGCCAGACAGAATCAACAGACCCACGTCTATTCTGTTGAGAGTCTATTCAGTCCACCTCCCTCCAGCTATCGCTATGCACAAGTCTCCCCTCCAGGTTTGTCACATCTAGGGCTGTCCTTTCAATAGCCCTTGGCAGAAACAATTTAAAGCTGGACTTTATATCTTCAACACGGGACACGGTATACATCTTGGCCCCGGGGCCATCCTGAAACTTGCAGCCACTGGGCTCATCAGCACTGCTGAAATCCCTTGTTGTGAGGAGCAGAGAGCAGTTAGGACACAGTATTGAGCTGTAAGAATGAAAAGCGAAGTCTCTAGATTGCGTTTCAGATATAATTTCTGTGTTTTCACTTCACACACAGATGTGCAGACCCAGGTGCGAGGAGTAAAAGTCGAGCAGGAGGTGGAGACTCGTGGTCTGCTGCGCTGCACATGCTGCCGGTGTAGATTAGACACGAAACAGGAGTGTGTCAGACAGGACCAGGAAACAAAGCTCGTGTGGATAAGACATCAGAGATACAGAGTGTCAATTGTCATGGGTGACTCTAAGGGGCATCTCTGTGATGTGATTCTCTTACAGCAGAAATGCCCTGAATGTCTCTGTTTCTCCACAGAATCAGCTAGGGGTGACACAGACACAAACCCAGCAGAGACTCCAGAAGAGAGAGAAGGAGCTTCAGGAGCTGACACAGGCTGTGGAATCACTCGGAGTGGGTATTGACCAGAGAAGTGGACGCATTGACACACATTTCCAAAGCTGAACACTGGACAGTACCCTTTGGAAACACAACATACTGCATAATGTAGTTTGAGAGTTTTCCTGTGTAATAATCTACTGTGTGTCTCCTCCCTCAGAGCTCTGCACACACAGCGGTACAGGACACTGACAGGATCTTTACTGAGCTGATCCGCTCCATTGAAAGAACACGCTCTGAGGTTACAGAGCTGATCAGAGCTCAAGAGAGGGCTGCTGTGAGTCAGGCTGAAGGACTTCTAGAGCGACTGGAGAAGGAGATCACTGAGCTGAAGAGGAGAGATGCTGAGCTGAACCAGCTCTCACACACAGAGGATCACATCCATTTCCTCCAGGTAACATCATTGCTCTGTGATTCTGCAGTACAGAAGGGTGTCTCTCACACAGAGCTGCTCCTGGCTTCTCCCAAGGATTGTGTGTTGTGTTTGACTGGAAACTCCTCTTTCTCTTCTCTTCTCTTCAGAATTTCCAGTCTGTCTGTGTCCCTCCTGGAGATGGACACTCACCCAGCATCCCTGTCCGTCCAGATTTCTCTCCTGAGGCAGTGAGGAGAGCTGTCTCTGGACTGAAAGAACGACTGGAGGACATCTGCAAGAAGGAATCAATAAAGATTTCCATGACAGGTTGGTGGTGAAACACACTGATGTCTTTCTGGATAGACTATGAATTTCTCTTATATTGTTAATGGATTTTCTGTTCAGTGATTGTATTTATCAGAGCAGCTTACCAGTCAATGATTCAAATTCTAGGTGAAATATCTTTAAAGTTTTAGTCTCACAAATCTTTATGACAGTAACTGTATTGTTATATTGTGCTGTATGTAGTTTAACAGGAATGTTTTAATAGGAGCGACAGTCCCTGTATAGTAGAACCATAGGTGTAACGAACAGTTCTTTCCGGACCTTATGCAGACGACACAATCCGAAGAAGTAGGAAACACTAGGAAAAAGTCATGCAGGGATACGGGGCTGAAAACAGGGGGGCGTGTCCAAAGTGCGCTGGTGCACGGGGAAGGTGTGGCCGAGGCAAACAATCCAAAAAACAATCCATAGAGGCAATCCAAAACACAAGAATAAGACCATTGGCAGGTGATCCATCCAAACAAAGAATTAAAACCAGAAACCGGGTCGGAACCGGCGGACAGGGAACAGGAACAAAGATTAAAACCTTAACGGGACCAGGCCCTTCCAGGTCCCGGACTCGCACGGTGCGGAAACCAGATACAGAGCCAGGATGAGCATCAGCGCCTGGCTTTTAAGGTGGGCTGGGAAAAGGGATCAGGTGCACACAATTAAGTCTAAAGTGAAAGGGCTGGAGCACCCTTAAGGAAAGAGGACTATAATCGTGAGAATAGGGGCCACAGTCTCAGTCCAGTAGATCGGTCCTGTTACAATAGGATCTACAGCCCAAGTGAAGCAGAATAGCTCTGTTATTCCTGTTAATCTGTTACTGCAGCCCTGATGAAACATTTCTCTGTGTGTCTTCCCAGTTACTGAAGTCTATAGTCTGCTGACTCCAGAACCCGGGTCCAGAGCAGAGCTTTTACACTGTGAGTCTGTTTTCACAACAGCTCCCCCTTGAAATATACCTGGAGCTCAAACACACAGCAGGAACAGTGATACATAAACTGATACACACTCTGACACACACACTGGTTCACACTCTGATACTTGCTGATACACGTCTGAATTCAGAAAGTCAAGCTTGCAGACAGTCACTCTGTGTGGATCAGAGTCACACTGTGTAAGAAACACACAGATGGACAGAGACAGAAAATCCAGTGGGGGTCATTTTTTAAGAAAATGCACTTTATTACAACAATGTGTACAGCACACTTCTTACAAAAAATACAATTATAACAACAACACTTCAACAGAATTTAAATCGTCTCTAAGAGAGTGATTGTTCATTATCAAACTTTCCATTTCGCAAGTGGTCAGTGAGGCTGGTTCACACAATAAGAGCCCCTCCAAGCCTCCTGGGTGTTACCACTGGCTGCAGTCCTGGCTCTGAAACTGCGATTGTCCATTTCTCAACAGGAGCACTAAGGAACAGGTTTTCTGAGCTTTCTTCAGTCCCTGTACAGAGCTCTCTGTCCTGTCCAGTGCACTTTTCCGTGGAGAATCCCCACCAGGCTACCTAGTTAAATAGCTTCATCCTACATGCCTCCGTTATGCTTCGTGAGCTGGAGGTTCCAGCTGACGGATCGCTGTTCCACCCCACACGTCTGGTCGCTATTGATGATGTGGGGCAGGATGGTCCTCAGTCTGCTGGCTAGTAGCTTGGACAGGATTATTGACACCTCTCACTGTCTAGCTGATGTCCAGAGATCAGGCAGTGTGTCCAGTGAGCAGGACATCTCTGTATCTCAGTCAGTGATACTGGTCACTGTGGGTACAGGTCACTCAGTCAGTGATACTGGTTACTGTGGGAACAGGTCACTCAGACAATGTTACTGGTCACTGTTGGTAAAGGTCACTCATGCTGTGAGAGATCACACAACAATGAGAAGCATTTGACTGAGCATTGATCAGTTCTCAGTATCACTGCTGGTTCTTTATGAAATCACTGCTCACTGCTGTGGACAGACTGTGTTTCTTATCTTTCTCAATGGCTCAAGCACCGGACTCCAGGGTGTCCTGTGATGTGTCTGTGTGTCTTATTGCCTTGTGCTGCTCAGTCTTATTGAGTGAGACTCCAGTCTTACAGCCACTGCTGCTCACCCTCACTGACTCTGATCCACACTGGAGTGGAGACCGGGGATCCTGAAATGAACTGACTGCAGACTGTAGTATAAACTCTGGTATAATAACAGGTATGAAGCAATAACAGTCTTTAGTACAATAAAGATCTACTCTCTCTCTCTCTCTCTCTGCAGATCCTGTGAAGCGAGCTCCTATCCCTAAATCACGTATGTACACTGTGTGAAACTCTGCTGACAGACAGTACTGACTTTACTGACGTGTTATTACCAGTGAGCGACTGTGATTACAGTGTCTGTATCTTTGTGTCCCAGTGTGTGTCTGTGATTAACAGTGTCTGTATCTCTGTGTCCCAGTGTGTGACTGTGATTAACAGTGTCTGTATCTCTGTGTCCCAGTGTGTGACTGTGATTAACAGTATCTGTGTCTCTGTGTTCCAGTGTGAGACTGTGATTAACAGTGTCTGTATATCTGTGTTTCAGAATGGCAGTGGTTGTGCAGTGCTGCAGGTAGGTCTGTCTCTTCTTGAAGACAGAGGTGTTGTTTTAAGCCCTAGTGTCTGAGGTTATTGAGGTCTTGAGTCCAGAAGGTCTCTTTGGTGTGATATGATCTGTAAACAGAAGGAGATGTATTTCAATCTCATGTTTCTGTAACATCCTACATGTGGGCTGTGAAGATCAATCAAAGTTTCATGGTGGGAATTTCTATCTCCGTCCTGTGTTTCAATCTAATGGCCAGTATGAGTCTCTCCAGGACTGACAGTATAGAAAACTCATTTTCCCCGAAGGCCACGTGCTCTGGTCTCTGCTAACTCCTGAATGAGGGTCTACAGACTGAATGTGGCAGAACCAGTGACTGGAAAAACTGTGGAATATCAGGAGAATTCAGGAGCAGAGCCAGTCTCATAATAACAAGCTGTTCAAATCCTAAGGAGAAACACTGTTAAAGGTTGTGGAAAAAAGGATGGTATAATGACAGTATTCTTCCCCTGAAGTTTCACAGACACACAGCCTCTTGTGAGAGGCAGCAGTGGGACTCTGGTACAGGGGCTCCTCTGGGGCCTGTAGGCCTCTCTCTTGTCTGAGAAATGGCTGCTTCTCTTCACATGTCAACCAGGCTGATGGGTCAGCAAGAAGAAACAAATGAGAGTTTATATTTATAAAATCACCTTTTCTTCGTCTGTTTCCCTATTTCCTCTGACTGTGTTATCAGGATGTTCATACAAACACAGTACAGGCAGGATGGGCTTCTATATAGAGTACGTTCAGGCTGAGGGAATAATAAACATTATCAGGCAGATAAACGTTATTGCTAAACAGCTCATGTTGTTGCTTTTTGTGTTTAAAATCATGATACAGTCAGGATGTTGAACCTCTTTAACCCCCAGCTCCTCAAAGGTCATTTCCACCTGGAGTGTTTGTGGCCTGAACATCTTGCAATATCTTGGACAGTATAGCAAGTCCAGGCCTGGTTCAGGGTCTGAATTCAAGGAACCATCTTGACATCAAGTCTGAAACATCAGATTTATATATATTTTACTCAGTACACACTCTAGGAAGAAATATCCGCCACCCCGAAAAAACACATTTCATTTCTTCAAAAATGATTATTCAAATTATAGCACATGTAGATACTTATTGTTCCAGGCCGTTCCCAATATATGTCTATTATTTATACTGGATAGGCTCTTTTTTACAGCCTTTCTATTCTCCAGGAGTAAAAACATAAGAACTGAGAAGAATCTCTTTGATCTTCACTGGACTGACCAGCAGACAATAGAAGGAGAGTTTTTATTAATTATTAAGAGTTTGTATTTAAGTATTAAATATCAGGAGAGTATTAAGTCAGTGTTCATTGGTCATGGGAATAAAGCCTCTTGAATTGAATTGATCAAAACCCCCATTCACAATGAACATGTATAAGCCCCGCCCCCCGTCTCTCAGTGGTCAGAGCTCACTGATTGACAGCTGGTGTCTCCTATCAGAGAGGCAGACAGCTATGCGCGAACAGTCTGAAGTCAGTATGAGCGCCACAGTCACAAAAGTTTTTTTTTTATTAAACGAATAGAATTTACAAATACAACTACAACCAGAGGATCAGAAACAGGTACAAGAGAAAAAAAACACAACAGAAAAAAACATTTAACCACCAGAGGTAATTAAGTAAATTATGTGATCAAATTGTATTTTTTACATATATAATGTTTCCCTTGCTTTATTATTTCTCAATTATATATAGAATTTAAATAGTGTTTCAACATGCATGCGTTTCCTGTATAAAATAAAAATCAGCACTCACTTTTTTAGAAAACAAATAAAAACACTTTTCTTTTTAAACACTTCGAGTACCTCTGGCATTCATGAAAAATACATACACAAAAGCAGATAACTTACTCTTAAATTGTCTAAATTATTGAGTTTTTCAAGAACCAGAACTATAACAGTCCTTAATACATAACTACAACATTCCAAACTAACACTAAATAAACATTAGTATATACTGCTATAACAAATTAAACCAAACATAATCATTACCTGAGCAGTCACTGGGAGCGAATCTCCTTCCTGTCCACAGAGGCCCTCGCTCCCACAAAGTAGGCTCTCCTCCCCTCTCTTCTGGCAGCTTCAACCTTGGGCCACAGCTGGTTCCTGGTGCTCCTGTCTGGGGCGGACAGGTCCTCTGCAAATCTCAGTTTGTTCTCATTCAAATACTCATTCCCCCTCGCCGCTGGCCACAGCATATCCCTCACCGTCCTCTTGGTGAACTGTATTATAATCATTCTAGGGCGCACTTGCCCAGACATGTTAGCTCTCCCGAGCCTGTGAACAGTGTTGATGGCCGATATCATGCCCTCCTGGTCCGGCAGGGTCCTTTTACAGATACTCTTCACTGTTGCAACAATGTCCTTATTTTTCTGTAGTCAAAAAAAGCAAAAAAATAACGTTCAGGTCATGAAAAACTCAAAACAACTCCTCAGCCTCTAAACTTTACCTCCCACCTGAATGCCATCTTGAATGCTGCGCCTCTGTTTCTCTCTGGGTTTCTGGATGTGTTATTTCTGGTTTAAATTGAATACTTTGGACATTTCTTCACATTTTCAAAGTAAGTGTGAAGGTTTTCTTATATTTAAGCAAGATTTTGGTTTTGTAATTATATTGTTTTTGTGTAAAAACGGGCATTATACAGTCGTCTTTGAATTCAGCACTGTTTTATTCTGCGTCATCAGGAAAATGGTCTTAGAGAAGATGAACGAGCTGCTAAACTGGGATTTGAAATAAACCGTTTTAACAGACAGGCGCATCTCCAGTACTCTTTCCACGTCCCCTCCAGCTGCTACACTTTTCTCTTTAGTTGCCATCGATATTTTGTAGTACCATATATATATACGATTGAGGTATCTTAGACTTCTCCTTTGAAGACCCAGCACTCCTAAATAAAGACATTTCACAGTATAATGGAGTTAAGTTGGAATGTAATCGGCAGGAGCCTGTTGTGATGTTTGCTGTTTTATTCCCCAGCTGCTGTGACTCTGGACCCTGATACAGCTCACTGTGTTCTCAGCCTGTCTGAGGATGGGAAGAGAGTGAGACAGGGACAGGGGAAGAGTCTCTCTGACAATCCTCACAGATTTGATCACTGGTCCTGTGTCGTGAGCAGGGAGGCCTTCACCTCAGGGAGACACTACTGGGAGGTGGAGGTGAACGACTGGTGGACAATAGGAGTGACCAGAGAGTCTGCAGAGAGGCAAGGGGGGTTCAGCTTCTCTCCCCAGCAGGGTTACTGGTGTCTGAGCTCTTACCTCTCTGTTTTATCTGCTCTCACTGACCCTGTGACTCATCTTCCCCACAGTCTGCAGCCCAGAAAGCTGGGGGTGTGTGTGGATATTGAGGAGAGGAATGTCTCCTTTTACACAGTGGAGTCCAGAGCTCATCTCTATACTTTCACTGATATGGTCTTCACTCAGGGAGAGAAGATCTATCCTGTCTTCAGGACTGTGGATCGTAACAAAGACCTTGAGCTGCTGCCTGCTGTCAGTGTGGAGATTAAACCAGTCACTGACTCATGAACACAGGCTGACTCTCTCCCAGCTCTCTGTCCCACTGCTCATACTGGGAGATGGGTTTAACGGCGGGTAGTGAGATGATGTCAAAAATCTAATAGTAATTTTAGATGATGTCGATGTTGTGTCATGTTTAAACATGTTATATTACAGTAAAAGATTAAAACAGGAAAATAACATATACGAGAGAGGGAGATATTCCTCGCTACCAGCCTGCTGTACTCCTGACTTGTAAATATCTCTGGAAACCCTCTCGTGTTGTTTTTTTTTTTCGAATTTTGAGAAAATAAACTGAAATGAATTAAAAATGAAATCCTGTGTGAGTCTCTCCTGCACGTGCCGGTGACTGTAAAGCTGCCTGAACTGGGAGTCCAGCTGACGTCATCAGCCAGGCAGAATAGGCACTGTGATGCCATCAGAAAGTGGTGTAGCGGCGAGGCTTATTAATAAGAAAGAATTAAGTGTTCTGAGCTTCCCAAATGAGGCCCCATTTGGAGCCACAGAGAGACCATTAGTGCAGGGTGATTTAAGGTTTCCTCTGATAAGGGACAGCTCCCAAAGGGGGATGCACTTAGCTAAGCTTGGCTATCATGATCAATGGTCATCCATTGGCGCCTATCTGTCTAGGGAGTGCCAGTTGGACATCTGGACTGCATTACTAAGTGTCAGGACTAAGTGACTCATATCTCACCTTGATCAACCAATCAGGGACTGGTAGGGCTGAGTAACCCATGTGGGACTCTGATGCCCATGGAACTTTCAGCCAATCAATGAGCTGAAGTTCCTCCAGGTAAAAACAGGCAACACAGAGAGCCTGGGAGATTCAGATTCAACAAGATTCAGAAGGGGAGTTTCAGAGAGATTCAGTAAGATTCTGGAGAGGATTCTGTGGACTGTTCTAAAGGGAATTCAAAGGAGAATTCCAGGGCAGGACAGCCCAGGAGCAGAAGGCTCCCAAGGGCAGGACATCCTCGCAGCGCGCCTCCTGACCATCCTGAGACTCAGCCCGGACAACCACGGAACGGCCAGTGTGTCCGAGTGCCAGAACTTTCCTTTGTTCTAAGAGTCTAGAGTGGAGGTTGCCAGAGAGTAACCAGCAGCAGGCCTCGTGAACAGGTCGGAACTATGGACAGCTGAATCACTATTCAGAACTAGCTCTTCATCAGGAACGAACCGGTCCTCTTCCTGACTTGCTGGGACCCACAGTCATCTTTTCTCCTGTGCACAAACTTTGCTAGTTAAAGCCAACAATGAGCATCAGCAGCGCACCGTCGCAAGCCGCACAGCACAGCCTGGCACCGAGCCAGAGAGCGCGGATTGGACAGCAACAGCCTGCAACTGTTTCTTTGTGCCCACAGGAGATCTGAATCCCCAAAGATTGGATGAGTATTCAACTTCAATGCATTACAGCTCGAGAATTCAATTGTTATCCCAACCAGTTGATATCAATTTAATTCCTAAGAGTTATGTACTTGTTTGAGTATCTAATGTAGAAGTTGTAACCAAGTTCACTTTACGAAACGGTCTTAATGAATGATATACTGAACGTATGTCCTCTTTATGTGTAACTCTTTGTAACTGATTGAATATATATCTTTTGTATTCTGATAACCCTCTCGATAAGATCTGTTAGGTTTATATGCATATTCTATGTATTAATAAATGTATCCTCGTGTATTAGTACCTGTGTGTGCGCGTTGTTTGAGTTATGTCGCATGGTTGGATTCTAAAGCCACCAAAAGAATCAACTTTGTGATTTACTGCTACAATTAAAAATTGTCTCAGTAAATGCCCAAACCCTACAGAACTGGTGCCTTCAGAGAGCCACTATGATTACATATTTGGCGTCCCTGAACCGGCATAATCTACACAGGCAAAATCAAGAACATCTCTGAGGCCATGATGGTCAAAACCATCCTAATCATTAACTGAACCCAGTAAATATTTTATCAAGAGCCACTAAGAGGACAAAGTCCTGCCCTTCAGATCACCAGGAAGAGAAGGAGAGAGAGAGATTGCTACACATACAGATGCAGCCATTCAAAATGCGAGGGCGATACCGCATTATTTTCCGGTGCGCTGTATGCAGTCTACCGCGAGTTACCGGTAAATACCGCTAGTTACCGTAAATTCTCCTATAATACGGCAAGCAAAATAATAGTATCCGGAATTTCCGCAAGGTGGAGCTAATAAAGCTCAACCTCTCGTGTTTGAGCTGTCGCCATCAAAGTCTTTAACGAAGATATTACTAATAGTATTAATAATGAATGACCTTGGACAAGCTGTAAGTGTAAACTCAAAAGTATTGCCCTGGTCCACATTCATTTTTTCATTGACCGTCTTTGTAAAAGTAACACCACAGCATTTCGCAATCACGCATTTGTTTCCAATCATGCAAAGTACAGTAATTTATGAGAATCGATTCACCATGCCTTTCACATGCTCATAAAAGAGATTGATTTAGGAGCATAAACATATCACCGTATGCAAACTGTACTGTATACAGTATGTATATGTATATTTAATGTCTTCACTGTGCCCATTTAAGTATTGAATATTTATATGGAATTTTACCACTGAAGGGAAATCTTAGTGCCTGAGCATAAAAAGAATAGGAGCATACTGCAAAGCGTGTGAAGGCCATAAACGATATTCATTTTGGAACTTAAACATACAGTATATGGCTGGTCTCGGTACTTCTTCGGTAAGAAAACATACACACCAGTATTCCATTTCTCCCTAAGCATTTTAAGCATTGAAGTCTTTAACTAACGTGATACCGGAGTCAACAAGCATACTTTTAGAATTTAATTAAAAGGGAATATAATATGGAATCGCGTATCTAAAGAAATTAATAACGATATGATTATATTCGTGTACTGCGACAGGGCTGCGTAGGGCTGTTTCGCCTCTCTCTTCATGTGAATTCCCTTGTAGCCCACTGGTCTACGTGCTCAATTACCAACTCACGGGCTGTGTGTTCAAATCCCGCTGGTGCTGGACTTTTCTTTTAACAAACATTTCTTCGAAAAAATAGAATAGCAATATTATGGACAATCAATTGACTTTTATATTTCAAAATATCACAACATGATCGATTCCAAGTCATTTTTGATAATGATGAATAGTCACCTTCTTCCCTTCTGATAACGGTCCCTGCTTCTGCTTCCTGCTTCTATTGTGTGTGTGTGTGTAATAGAGTAAATTTTTATAGAGAAATGGAGGCTGGACAGTATGCGTTACAATATAAACATTTATATTGATTTAAATCGTGTTTTGATATAAATCGCAAACTCATTTTTTATTATGTGTTTTTTTAATCATAATCAGACTAATGCAACATAAATTGATACAGTATCTTTGTCTTCTAAGTATCTTAATAAACTTTCAGCATAGCTTTCTACCCGTTTAGATTTATTTTTCTTGGGATTTTGGGATCAAACGTGGAAGGATTAGATTGTAATCGTTTTTATTTTTCAAATACGTTTTAGAAAAGTGTAATCTATACCTGCCCAGACTGTACGCCTTCCTTAACCCCGCCCTGACCACTTTCACTCCTGTCCTGCTCTTCCCCGCGCACCCCAGCCGGGCTCTTCGGCCTCTGCCCGGGACGAATGTATATTTTGATCTTTACACCCGGCGTGGCACCGAGGGAGCGTCTGCATTTATAACTTAGTTTTTAAAATTAGTCAAGCAATATGAAGCATCTCCTTTTACTTTTAAGTCCCTTAAATACATTGAGCACAGCTTTCTCACCACTTAAGATTACTTTTTGATACCATCCTTACACAAAGCAGAAACTTTCCGATGACATACAGTACAAGTGGAAAGATTACAGATTTTAATCGTCTTTAATTTTGTTACGTTATACGTTTTAGGAACATTTCATCTAAACAAACACCACAAAACTATTCTCGATTGTATTTCTGAGTGTTATGTTACATCTACAGTAGTTCACTGCTTTAAATACATTGAATTAAGAAAGTTAGATGTAGCACTTTAGATCTTTTTTTTCTGAACCAGGGAAAATCTGATCATGTTTCTCTATACAATAATAAAAAACATTATTTTACATATCACCTTTAAAAGTGGCATCTCAAAGCAAAAACGTAGATGGGAAAAACAGTTAAAAGGGACAAAAGTAAATACCAGACAAACGCAAACGCGTTTTTAATAAAAATGCTTTTATTCATTCAGCAGAGAGTGAGAGGGACATCCAGCAGAGAGAGACACACACACACAGGTTTCCATTGACAAAAGTAATTGTTTTTTTACATTCCTCTTGTCTAACAGGAATGTTGTGTATGTGGACAGACTGTTAGACGAGAGGAAAAGAGCACCTCCTTCTACGAAGCATTTCGTTGATCCGATCACGAATTATTTTCCAGTCGCACAAAGTAGGGGTTGAGAATCTACGATTCACCATGCTACTAATGGTTTCCCGGAGATTGCAAGGCAAGGCACTTTTGCCTCTGGACCCATCAAAATTTACAGACGTGGTCCACCCCCAGTAAATTTCAAAAGTCACAAGATTTCGAAACATGAGGGTGGCGTAGCGGTCGGCTCTTGTTTTCCCGTCTATGCCGATGCATTGCAAGTACAACCCCCCCTCCATCTCCTGAGTGATGGGTAGCAGTTGGACATCTGGGAGAATTATTCGTCCCACTGGCGTCTGTGACTTCTGCTGTGCTTCCTGGGGGGAGATAGACGACGGGGACAGCATCAACCAATTCCCATGCGGTGGTGAACGGAGAGGCCGGGATGGAGTGTACTGAGGCGGTGTGTGCTCTGTGGGGGGCAGAGCTTCCGCCAGGCATTGCAACCTGCGCGGCGGGGAGAGGCACTTTTCGAGAGACAGCTGCTCAACTGTTTGACTGCTGGAACATACTGTCTCCTTCCTCTGCATTTTCAGGAGTGTCTCTAGCCTCCCAGTCCTCCCCAGTAATGCGTTGTACTGCTCCCGCTGCTGCCGAAATGTCTCCACACAGGTGCTGCTTCTACAGGTTGGCACCGTGGCCAGTGGCCGAGAGCAGAGACCCACGGCCTGTGGCAAAATAACATAATTCATGTAAGAAATAAAGTCACACAGTAGTATTCATCAGTCGCGGAACAGAAGTCAAAATAAACTTTTCTTTTTTTCCGTCTTACCGCTTTCTTTTTTACTGTCCTGGTGGTAGATCGTTTCGCCCGTACGGTGTTTTCTTGAAGAACAGGCTACAAAGAAATAATTATAATTGAATTTAAAATTCAAAACGGCAATAATACCTTGTAATATACGCTGTAATCACGTATTTCAGATGAAGTCTGCTGTATTTGCTTACCCTTCGCTCTTTGGAAGCTGGGGCGGTAGAAGCACCCCGTCTCTTCCCGTAAAAGGTCTTGGTCTCCATACTGTACTGTGGTCGCTGTAGTGCAGGTTCGCAGTTTTTTTTGTGATGGGAGCTCACCCAATCCCTTTGTGTATTTATGCTATATTCACATGTACGGCTAGAATGTTCATTGGCTTCCAATGAAAGGTGGGTGCCTCTTGCCGAAGTCTGGAGACATTAGAGGCTTGCCACACCCGGACTGTTAAACCAACGCATTAGCACGTCAAAGCCCATTGAGGAGCCGGGCGCAATAATTGTTTTGTCCCTTGATTTACTGATCTGCATTAATTATGGAAATCGAGTTCCTGCTCTTTGCAGACGACCTGGTCCCGCTGTCGCCCACAGAACAGAGGCTGCGCCAGAACCTGGCGCTGCTGGAGCAGCACTGTCAGACCTGGGCGCCGACAGTCAATCTGGACAAGACCAGAGTTATGGTTTTCCAGAAAAAAAGCCAGACCTCAGGGAAACAGGTACAAATTCACACTTAACAACACATTAACACCAAACAACGTTTGTATTATATTCCCTATTAATCAAACTCTAAGAGTATGTACCGGCTTGTCCACTCCTCCCGCCCCTCTCTGTGTACAGTAGAGCCTACTGTCCAGCCAGCACATGTCCACAGACATTCACAACAGTGACTTATCATAAAACGTTTGCACATATAGTTAAATTATTAGTTGTTTTTCAGGAAGTTAAAAAAACACTTGAAATACTTATCCAGTCTCTCGAAATAAAGTTATTTTTCAAGCAATGCAACAAACGTCTGGCAATGTGTTTTTTTTAATCCAACATTGACAGCCACATCTTAAATCTTGCCAGTCAGCTCTTTTTTCTCTATTTGAATTGTGGCTTACACTTCGCACGACTTTAAAAGCTAGAAAGACAGGTTTCGATTCATATTAGCTGGCGAGCCTTGTTAACAAAAAAACAGACAATACACAGGGAGGGGGAGGTCAAGCCAGAGAGAGAGTTTTTTACCCTCTGTCTAAAAACCCAAATAACCCGGGACTGAGACTCTGGGGGGATCATTGCGTGGTACAGAGCGGAGCTCAGTCAATTCTTATGGAATGTGTTTTCTTTCTTCTTTTTTTCAGCATTGAATAAACCTGTTACTTGATTCATATGGATGCCTGGTTCCGCCGGGGATTCAAAACATTTTTTATTTTTTTTTTTAATCGGGTATCAAAGGGAATAGCAGTATAACCCTGTTCATGCACAAACAGTGGCATGTTACATTATTAATTTGGGTGTCTCCTCTTCCCAGAAAGCTCTAAATTGCATTTTGAGCGCGGTTTTTGACTTTTTTTAAATTGCATTTTGAGCGCGGACAGCACACACATAATACTGAGATTTTCCTAAGATACGCTGCACAACTGGTCGCATTTGTGATTGTCACTTCTCTGCTTCAGCAAGGTCAATAAAAGACTCTGAAAGTAGTAGAGAAAAACTGAATTAAAATCATATTAGCAAAAGACGGTCATGCGCACAGAAAAAAGACAGTGCTGATTATTTTTCTGGAGACGGAGCACTGATGACCTATCCGAGCCAATTGATAAAGCCCACCCAGTGGATACTCTAGCAGAACGTGGTAGAACGATCACCATTGTAACCGAGGCAACCACAGGAACAACATCAAGAAGCACAATCAATTCCCCATTTAAATCTTTCGTGTAAGGTATGCCATGTGAAAGCATGAAGTAAATCCTCTGATCTCTTTTGAACATGGACAAGGTATTTCTGATGGAGAGCTATGAGCAAAGATTTAATAAGCTACTCCTGCCGATGATTCAGCTTAAAGAAGTAAAAGCTTCACAAACAAAAGCAGCTCGCTACCACAGCCAATATTAAATATACTTGGTGGCACATTACCATTTGCACTGGCTCAAAAGTGGTCTCGGCAGACGTTGTTCCCTACGTAAAGCTGAAAGCGCCAAAGAGCATTTCCATTGAGAAAAAAAATCTTTCTTGATGTTAAACATAGAGAGCCTGCCTTTTAGAAGTTCTCCCTCTAAACACCTTGTGCAGCCTCCCGACAGACTAACAAAAAGCGCCTTTTCACCAACTCAATTTATAATATGCCCCTCAAAACTCACAACCGAATAACAATCCATCCGTATATTTGATTTCCAAGATCCATTCAAGGCAACTTGGCTCTTCGCAAGCAAATCATTTCAGGGAAGAAACTCAGTTTAGTCAACTACTGGTGCATTCAGCACACCACTTGCTCTTGCTTGTCAGGGTGGCCTAAGGCGCCAGACTCAAGGACATGTGTCTTTCCAGCTGGCTTGGGTGTTCTGGTCTCCAAATGGAGGCGTGGGTTCAAATCCCACTCCTGACAGCTTCTGTTTTTACCTCTCTTGAATTGTTCCAGTACTAGCTGACAGTGAATGACTGAAATATAAAAGCAGCAGAAGAAAGCAAGCAACTCAGTGCAATTTGTGAGTATTCTGCACTGTTAAAATGCACAGGTTTTCATACTTTTTGGAATTCGTAGCTCAAGAAGTGACTCCTGTTTCATTTTCTATTCACCAACTCGATTTGCATTCCGCCCCTCACACCTCACAACAGAATAACAAACGGCTTCATGTGCCACAGCATTCCCCTGTAGATTTGGTTTGCACTATGAATTAGGCGACCCCGAATGAAATATTTTAGTGTTGGCTCAAATGTGAGGAATTTCATGAACCCTCAAAAAGGAACGCTTGCAGAAAATGCCAGCAATTCAAAGCGTGTAGGCAGCATGAACAGACCAATTCTGCAATTTCTTTTATCGCGGGCAGTGCTTTCCGAGTCGATGGCTCTGCATTAGAAATGAGAAGTGCTGAACTCTAAACACGTTCTTGCCATAACTGCTACTCCTGCTGCTACTCCTTCGTCCTCGAAAAAAGAAAAGACAGGCATGTTTTGAGTCTCAAAATGATCTTCTGGATCCACAAGAAACATGTAAATTTGATTGATTCCGCAGTATTTTGGATGTACTGTACTTATAACTTCCATCGAAGAGAGATTTCATCAGTTGCATGAAATTGAAACTTCCGACTTTTTGTCTGGTATTGAAAATATGTTAAAAAAAAAACATAAACAATTTTCTAACAAACAACTCATGAATTATTGCCAGGATCTATATTTAGCGTTCGGTGGTGATAACACTGCTTATATTGATTGAGTAGAAATCTATGATGTATTGACAGCTTTATCTGAAGCGAGAAGTCCTAGAACGCCATCTATGAAGTTTTAGGATTCATACCAAGAAATGCCTTTTGTTTCCCACCCCAACTGCTGCTTTTGCATTACACATTATGTGAACGTTACCAGTTTTGGTAGCTTCTGGGCATGATTAAACTGAAACTGAAACTTATTATAAAATTCTTAAATCAGGACTAATTTTAATATCAAATGAAATTACTATAGAAGAAAAGGTTTAACTGAAATATGATATGCAAGCCTGAAAAATAGAACAATTCAATTTATACAGATGCAGCCATTCAAAGTGCCCGGTACAGACACGTACTGGAGGTAATTGGCTACGGCGTTGCGCATTTTGGAGGAATATGATGCAAGATGACGCGGGGTACCGCGGTATGTGATTGGTTGACCGACAGGGGCACTCTTGGTCTGTTGGTCTGTCGTAGAAAAATTTACTGTAAACGTCTTTACTGTGCCCGTTGTAGTATTGAATATTCATATGGAATTTTACCACTGAAGGGAAATCTTAATAGCTGAGCATAAAAAGAATAGGAGCATACTGTAAGGCGTGTGAAGGCCATAAACAATATTAATTTTGGAACATAAACATACAGTATATGGCTGGTCTCGGTACTTTAAAGAAAACATACACGAAACATGGTTTCATTATGACCAGAATCGGTCTTGAGATATTTTTAACTTGATTTACAGTATTTGAGAGGTATGTCTTGACACCGATACTACGTAAATACTGCTCACGTATATGTTTCTAGGTTTATATTATGCATTTCATACGGTCAAATTACTTTTGAGCATCTGATAAGAAGCGCGAAACGGTATGCCCAGGGCGTTTTAGTTTCGTTTTGTGCGGGGACTCTGCTTTAACTATATCGCCGTGGATTGATTAGAGATATCAAGTACATACAAGTATTACTTTGTTCATGCACAAACAGTGGCATGTTACATTTTTAATTTGGGTGTCTCCTCTTGCCAGAAAGCTCTAAATTGCATTTTGAGTGCGGGTTTTTGACTTTTTCTAAATTGCAACCCATAAATAAACTGCGACACTTTAAACTGCGACACTTATCATTCAACCAGAGCTCGAAATACCACAAGGACCCTCAAGAGCACAGCAAAGACTGTATTAAAAGACTGTATCACACCTAAAGAAGACTATTTTAAATTTCTTGGCGCAGTTCATTGTGCAATTAACCCTTGTATGTGCTGTCCGCGCATATACAGGGTTATACTGCTATAACCTATTAGTATTACTTTGCAAAAGACCTGAAACTGGGACGGAGATTTATCTTCCAACAAGACAATGATCCCAAACATACAGCAAAATCTACAAAGGAATGGTTCACAAATAAACGTATCCAGGTGTTTGAATGGCCAAGTCAAAGTCCAGACCTGAATCCAATCGAGAATCTGTGGAAAGAGCTGAAAACTGCTGTTCACAAACGCTCTCCATCCAACCTCACTGAGCTCGAGCTGTTTTGCAAGGAAGAATGGGCAAGAATTTCAGTCTCTCGATGTGCAAAACTGATAGAGACATACCCCAAGCGACTTGCAGCTGTAATCGGAGCAAAAGGTGGCTCTACAAAGTATTAACGCAAGGGGGCCGAATAATTTTGCACGCCCCACTTTTCATTTTTTTATTAGTTAAAAAAGTTTCAAAAATCCAATAGATTTCGTTCCACTTCACAATTGTGTCCCACTTGTTGGTGATTCTTCACATAAAATAAAAAATTTATATCTTTATGTTTGAAGCCTGAAATGTGGCAAAAGGTTGAAAAGTTCAAGGGGGCCGAATACTTTCGCAAGGCACTGTATATAATCTCGAAGAGATGCAAACACAAAGAGATACACAACAGAGAATATATGTCAATATATATCGTTCGGTTACCAAATCGCTAATTAGTGTTATTACCCACTGTTACTCTAAACTCGGAAGTAAATGCAATACTCATGAATTAAATTGATAACAACTTGTGTTGAGGTACAATTGAATTCTCGAGACGCAATGTAGAACATGGAGTTTACTTATCCACTGTGTATGGATTTGGAATTTCCAGGCACGAACACCAAACCAGCTGACAGGCTCTGTTGCAGCCTCGGTTCCAGCGGTTGTCCAATGGGCGTTGTCCCAGCGTCCTCTGGCTACCGGCCAACCAGTCGAGGTGCAGCTCGGAGTTGGACGGGCGGAGGAATCTAACCGCGGCGCGCAGGGCAGTTGTTGCTCCGAGGGGATCTACCAGCAGTCCGGCTGGCTAGTAGAAAGTATCTATGCACAGAGTGTGACCGCAAGTCCTCACAAGTCACTCTTTTGCCCGGGAAGAAGCTGGTTCGTTCCCGGACCAGCGCTGCTTCTGAATAAGCTATTCAGGTTTTTCGACGGGGTCCAACTGTAGGCTGCCATTGATCAAGCAGAGCATTCACGTTGGTAGAATTCTGAGTACGTACGGGATCCTCGGCCTCGCGCTTAGAACAAAGTCCAAGTCCCAGTGCAGACAACAGCAGTTGTCACGTGATTGTCTTTGAGGATGCGCGAAAATGGCCAAGGAGAGCCTCGATCTGAGCTTCCAAGTCCCAGTGCAGACAACAGCAGTTGTCACGTGATTGTCTCTGAGGATGCGCGGAAATGGCCAAGGAGAGCCCCGATCTGAGCTTGCGCTCCCTTTTTGACCAAGACACAGATGTGTGCTGATTGGTTGAGAGTTTGGCGGGCATTGGAGACCCACGTGGTGTTACCACGCCCTGCCAATCCCTGATTGGTTGATCAAGGTGAGATATGAGTCACTTACTCCTGACACTTAGGAATACAGTCCAGATGTCCATTCAGCACTCCCTAGACAGATAGGCGCCAATGGATGACCATTGATCATGATAGTTAGGCTTAGCTAAGTGCATCTCCGTTTAAGAGCTGTCCCTTATCAAAAGAAAACATCTTAAATCAGCCTGCATGAATACTTTCTCAGTGGCTGCACCACAGAGAGGGAGAGTGAGATGGGGCCTCATTTAGGAAAGCTCAGCAATGCTTAATTCTGTCTTATTAACAAGCATTGCCGCTACAGCTGTAAACTTATTTGGTGAGCATGGACCTCTGAGAAGGAGTCTGAATCCATCAAGAAGACAGGAATTCTAATATCGCACTGCCGTCTTGTGTACAAAATATTTGTTCAGCTCTAACGTCTGTGTGTGTTGACAAGGCATCTCAAAAGGACGTATTAAATAAGAAAATTATCCTTTCTGTTACCATTCCTGCGGTTGGAGCGTTGTTTCACCCTTTTACGTTCTACAATATTTACAGACAAGGTTTTATCACTGGAGTTGTGAACAAGTGTGCATCAGTCCATGAAAATCATCAGTACTGCTGTTTTACTATGCATAGTTTAATCAAGAGCACTTAAAAGATGCAAAAGATGGATTGTGTTCTGTGAGCACCTGCACATCTCTAAGTCACTTCCACAACCTTCTATGTCGGGGATGTTCAGATGCAGCCATTCAAAATGGGTGAGGTATTTCGCGGCATACCGCGACACGCCCACCGGGGTATCACGCGGTTCACGTGTGTCACGTGACTAACTATCCGGCGTCGCCTTGTAAAACCGCCAGGGGGAGCTTAACGTCTCATGTACAGCATTTGAGCCTTTAATTTTGAACTGTGTATTACAGCATGTTAATCATCAGTCATTAAAATGTTGGTATATTTTATGAAAGCAAGATTGCTCAGTTGGACAGAAATATTTATGCATCAAAGCCTTTACTGAAGATATTACTAATAGTATTAATAATGGATGACTTTGGACAAGCTGTATACTCAAAGTATAATTTCTTTAGCACATTTGTACAAGCACTTGGAATCTGTCCAAGCCATACTTTGTCAGGCATTTTGTTTTACTTCAACGGGCATAAAAACTTCCTTGCTTTTAACAGGGCGTTTCATAATTTCTAACTACGAAAATGATTTAAAATGCGACACCTATCATGAAAAGAAAAAAATACACACCAGTATTCCATTTCTCCCTAAACATTGTAAGCTTCGAAGTCTTTAACTAACGTGATACCGGAGTCAACAAGCATACTTTTAGAATTTGATTAAAAGGGAATATAATATGGAATCGCGTATCTCAAGAATTTAATAACGGTATGATTATATCCGTGTACTGCGGCAGGGCTGTGTAGGGCTGTATCGCCTGCCTGTTCATGCGAGCTGTCTTGTAGCCTACTGGTCTAGGTGCGTGACTACCAGCTAGCAGGTTGTGTGTTTGAATCCAGCTGGTGCTGGACCTTCCAGTTTTATTTATTTATTTTTTAATCGCGTATATGGCGCTGAAATATGTGTGACACACTGGTGGCCTGACACGGTGAGGTGCCCTGGCGCCATATATTTCATGGATATTATGGAATATAATGGATGGATATCTTAGTTATCTTTCTAGTTCACAGGTTTGCATGCATAATTTAATTTTGAAAGCCACTGAGACATCAGGTACTACTGTTGTATTTATGAAAAAGAAACAAAACAAAACAAAACAAAACAAAACAAAACAAGTGCACTGTGTGTTTGCACTTAGAGTGTCGAAGGGTCGATGTATACTGGGGCTCAGTTGAAATGCAACATCAGGACTTTTCCGACTCCTGTCACACGAAGAGAGCACAGCCTTTTCTGCCCTGCACGTGTGTATTGGTAACTCGCCGTGATTGTATAGTGGTCAGTACTTTGCGTTGTGGCTGCTACAACCCCGGTTCGAATCTGTGTCACGGCAGAATAGGGGTGTCTGCTTTTACTACTTGCACAAATGAAGGCAAAAAAAAGCCTGTGAACAAACGGCGGAGTACTGCCTGAGTGGATCGTTGATGAACGACAGAGGCCACTCCGACCTCTTCTCGGTTTTCTTCAATGACTTACTAAGGATCTTCTTCACATTTGCCCATGCAGGGGAAGCCAGTTACACCAAAGCAAATGCAGGAAAGTGCATTTCAAGCAGAGACCAGTGCATTTCAAGGAGGGACCTGTTTACACCTGTTTACAGTGGTCGGAGTATGGAACAATGCGCCAAATGCTGTTGCTGTATACGATTCTTGATGAGATCTTGGGCTCACTAAGCAGGTAATGACAGGTACCGCTCGCTCCCAATGCTCGCTCGAAGACAGCCTTTTCCATCGGCCAGGGCCCCTGGCACTTTACTGTCATTCCCATTCCCTCCGTGCTAGCCTATCCCGATCCGTGGTTACCGTATATCCTGGATACCGATGCAAGTGACTTGGGGGTGGGCGTGGTGCTGGCACAGGAGGGGCCAGATGGGAGCGGGTAGTTGCCTTCTACAGTCGGGCTTTGAATAAGGCTGAACGGAACTACTGCGTGGCCCGTCGCGAGCTTCAGGCCATACCTATTCGGGACCCGATTCCTGTTGAGGACCGACCATGCGTCCCTCACCTGGCTGCTCCACTTTAAGGAGCCGGAGGCGCAGATGGTGCGATGGATAGAGGTCCTGCAGGAGTATGACTTCACTGTTGTGCACCGTGCTGGATCTCGCCATCTCAATGCCGGCATTCTCTCGCGGCGCCCCTGTGAGGTTGCGGACTGCCACTACTGCGCCCGGTGGGAGCAGTGTGAGGGAGCCGTCTGCACAGTGACGGAGGCGAGCACCTCGGCCACAGCCCTGGAGGGGCTGCTGGGGGTGGGCATGTCAGACCTGGCACAGCAACAGGCAGCTGATCCTGACGTGGGGCCGGTGCTCCGCTGGAAGGCAGCAGGAGCGCGGCCTGTGCGAGAGGAGCTCCCCCAGCACCCAAAGTCCGTCAAGGCCCTCTGCGTCCTGTAGGAGGCCTTGGAGGTAAAGGACGGGGTGCTGCGCCGGGGGTGGCAGGTACCCTCCAGTGGCGAGATATGGTGGCAGCTGGTGGTGCCACAGTCGCTCCGCGCGGCTGTGCTCAGAGTGGTGCATGGCCAGCCGGGCATGGGGGATTTCGGCTGTAAAAAAACCCTGCAGCGTCTCCGAGGCCATTTTTATTGGGGTCTTTGCCACCGGGACGTGGGGCGGTATTGCCAAACGTGTGCGGTGTGCGTGGCGCAGAAAGGTCCCCTCGAGTGCTCTCGGGCCCCCCTCCAACAACACCAGGTGGGGGCTCCTGTGGAGCGGGTGGGGGTGGATGTTTTGGGCCTGTTTCCGCGCACCGAGGCCAGAAACCACTATATCCTGGTAGCAATGGACTATTTCACGAAGTGGCCGGAGGCCTATGCCCTCCTGGACCAGAGTGCCCCCATGGTCACCGATGCACTACTGGAGGGGATGTTTGCCAGGCTGGGGGTGCCGGAGGAGTTACTCAGTGACCAGGGGCGTAACTTCAAGTCCCAGGTCTTCGCCAGAGTGTGCCAGCGCCTGGGGATCTCTAAGACTCAGACCACCCCGCTGCATCCCCAGAGCGACGGGTCTGTGGAGCGGTTTAATCGGATTCTCGCCACCCAGCTGGCCTCCCTGGTGTCCTGGCACCAACAGGACTGGGACCGCCACCTCCCCCTCGAGCTCTGGGCTTATCGGACCACAGTCCAGGAATCTACCGGGTGTACCCTGGCCTCACTCATGCTGGGCCGGGAAATGCAAACCCTGGTGGACCTGGTCTTCGGCCCGCCGCCCGGAGACGAGTCGGCACCACCAGCTGGACCGGACTACGAGTAGGACCTGCAGCAGTGGATGCGGCGGGTGCACAGCTTTACCCGGACCCATCTGACTCAGGCGGGAGTCCGGCAGAAGCGGCACTACGACCTGCTCTGCAGGGGGCCTGCCTTCCTGCCCTGGGACTTGGTTTGGGTGTACAGCCCGCACCGCCGCAAAGGCCTCAGACCTAAGCTGGCGCCTTTGTGGGAGGGGGCCGCTGAGGTCCTCAGGGTGGTAGGCAAGGACTGCTACCAGGGGAGAGTGGTGGTTCTGCACCGAGACCGCCTGGTCCCCTACTGGGACCGGGAGGAGGAGCCCCGCGGGGAGGCTCCGGAGGAGCAGCCAGGGCCGGAGCCGACCGACAATGGGGTGACCGCGGGCCGCCGGCAACCACCGCTTCGTAACAGCTGCTCACGCAGAGTTCCACAGCCTTTAGCCTAGTATGAGTATAGCCTGAGGGGGGTGTTCGATGTCGGCGGGACGCCAGACGCTTCAGGTGGGGACAGTGTAACCCCCCTGGCCCGGTGGTGAGGAGGAAGTGCACCTAGGCACTCATGGTACCGTGGAGCAGGTTGGGAGTTGTAGCCGGGGAGAGTGAGGGTCAGCTCGATGACCAGCAGCTGACTCTGCATATGTGAATAGTGTTATAGTAGTTTTAGTGTCCTGTGTAGCCTTATAAGTGTATAGCCTGTTGTTAAGTAATTACCACCCTAAATATGTGAACGTGTTCCATCAGTCTCCTCATGTGTGTGTATGTCCTGTGTTTGGTTTTGTGTGGTTTCGATAAAAGTATAAAGCTGTCGCTTGGTTAACTATCACGTCGCCACTTGTCCTTTTCCTGAGGGAACCTGAAAACAGTACAGTATTATAGCATGAACCCCTGACGATTTTCTTGATACGTTTTATGTGCTCGTTTGTATTGTATGTATTTTTGTTGTTCAAATTAAAAGTAAAAGACACAACTTTCCGGATGCGGCTGCTGTAAAAATAAAATGACATCAAGGGTGCTGTACGCAGAGGTCTGAAACCTGCTCCACAGAAGATCTTTATCCAGAGGTGTTAAAGAAGTGGAAATCTCGCCATGAGAGGGGAAGCATCTCAGAAAAAGCAGGTGCAGTCGGTTCCACGGTCATAACGCCACTAAGTCGGGCAACAAGAGCAAAACCCACCCGGCTTCCTCCGGGCAAGTAATGAGACAAAGAAACAGCACACAGCGGGTAGCGTGGCCGAGTGGTCTGAGGCACTGGAGTAAAGCTCCAGTCTTTTCTGGGGGCATGGGTTCGAATCCCACTGCTGCCAGGTGCTTCTGTCAAGACCCCCTTTCAGCTGGCTTCAGACGAAAGGGAGGGAACTGCTTTTTGGCAGTCTCTCGAGAAACTAAGCAAAGTGTTTAAAGATACTTTCTCAGCTTGACATCAAGGCACAAAACAAAAACCTTCTTGCGTCCTCTCAACCCAAAAGCGCTTTGCCACTTTTTGCGTTATGCAGGGAACTACGTCTGCCCAGATCACTTTTGTGTCAATGCAAATCGTAGTGTGCCCTCCGTTTTAATGTTGGCTGTGCTGGCGTGCTGCTTCTGTCTGTGAAACTTGAATGTTCTGCTTCTTCACACCAAATCGTCGGCGGGGGTTGAGCTTGTTAAATCTTTGCGCATAGCGCTCCTTTGGAAGTACTTTGTCCAAGTTCAAAAGCGATCGTGGGATTTACTTCATGCGTGCAAAAAGCATGCCTCGCACGACAGATTTAAATGGGGAATGGAGCCTGCTTCTTGCTGTTTTTCCTGTGGTTGCAGTTACAAAGTTGATCGTGCTTTCACATTCTGTTAACAGTATTCACTGGCTGAGCTTTATCAGTTGGTTCGTAAAGGAATCTCTGCTTCGGTTCCAGAAAAGTCATCTGTAGTGTGTTTTTTTCCGTGCCCATGGCAGTCTTTTAAAGCTGGTAGTAATGGCGGCGAAGTTAATTTTTTATCCTCTTTAAAAGAATAAGGACGGCTGGGGCGAGCTCCATTTACCACTCTTTCAGCTAACCGCCGAACTCACGAACTGATTACACTGCAGAGCCACAGGCGCCTCGCTTTTCTCCATTCTCTGGGTTAGGGTGAAAAAAAACTTTGCTGGTATTAGCTGGCCTGCTGGGAGTACCTCTTCTTCACTGATAAGCAAGATTTGTGTTTCATCTTTCGCAAGCTGTATAGATTTCTTTCAAAACAAGTTGTTCCAGAAAGGAAACGGACACTTGCATTCACCTGAATTAAAAGGCATGGGATTTGCCCATAAGGATAAATTCTGTACAGTAAGACAGGAAGAAAGGCACCGCTGGGAATCGGACCCAGGATCTCCTGTTTACTAGACAGGCGCTTTAGCCAACTAAGCCACGGCGCCGGCAAAGTGCTGTCCTTTGACAGCCACTTGGACACGTCTCTACTGCTCTGAGACATCTGCGTTCGGTGTGCACCGAGCCTGCTCGCCTTGCAAGTTGCCTCATTTACACGCGATAGTTCCACCACTAAGAGAAAGGATGAGAAATGGCTTTTATCTGTCACTTTTCATGTCAGAGGATCTCAATCTGCTTTCCCTGTACAAGAGGATGTCCAACTCATGTAGCTAAAGACGTAGACGACAGTGCTCCACTGAAATCTTGATCTCACAACCCTCGGCATGACTCCGCTGTGTTCCGCTTTAGACAAAGGGGGGAAAAGACTTCTTTCATCACACGTTTTGCACTGTTTACAGTGTTTGCAGTGCTCTTTCTTAAATGAAAACCAGGAATCGGCACCATATGAGGTGAGACAAGATAATATTGGAACAAGTAGCCTTGCCATTCCATGCGTTACGTGAGCAATGTGTAATTCCTGTCTTTATAGTGTGCTTGTTAGAGACATAGCTGGCACCCAGAGCGCTTTAAATCCGGGAGTCAGCAGCCCAAGACAAGAGAGTTTCCTTCGTCTATGTTTTTTGCGTGAAGGGGGAAACCATGCGTGTGCTGCAAACGATCTTAGTATCGAAGTGCCGTCCCACATAACCGATCCGAACAATCTGCTTTACAGAGGAGCACTGCCGGAGCTTATCGTTGGCAAACTGAAGACCAGGCTGACCTTTTCTGTGACTCTTGAACACTGAGTCTCAAGGTTGTGAATTCAAGCTCCACGCTGGCGGGAAATTCCATAGGTAATGATCACATTTTCTTGCATGCTAATCAAAAGAAATATTAAGAAACTTTTCCCGATACCAGTTTTTTACAAAAGTAAAGGCACACGGCACATGTGTGCCACATCACGTCCGAGTTTAGTAACAACTACCTCAGAGATTGTAAGCTGGGTAGTCTCAGATCAGATCACTTTTTTTATCAAAGGTTCAAGCAAACCCAAATACTTTTGCAAGAGACATTTCAGAATCCCAGACAAATCCAGTACGATTGCTGGATCCTTTGAATTCGACTGAACTATAGCACAGATCTGCAGTCCACCATTAGAATACTGTGGGTGTGCTGTATAAGCCATACCGCCCAAAATAGTTCTAAAACAGGAGAAGCATCCTCGTTTAGGAATGTGGTATAAAGTGAAATGGTCTGGGAAGAGTCCTACATTTGAACAGTTCAAAATAGACGTAAAGGGGTATTTACGGACTCTTTCGAAATGTAAGAACAAGCTGTGCGGACCTTATCTTTATTTACTTTGTGTAATCATTTTTCATAAAGTGTCATTGTATTATAGCATGTGCCCCTGACGATTTTCTTGATACGTTATATGTGCTCTTGTTTGTATTGTATGTAGTTTTGTTGTTCAAATAAAACGTAAAAGACACAACTTTCCGGATGCGGCTGCTGTAAAAATAAAATGACATCAAGGGTGCTGTACGCAGAGGTCTGAAACCTGCTCCACAGAAGATCTTTATCAAGAGGTGTTAAAGAAGTAGAGATCTCGCCATGAGAGGGGAAGCATCTCAGAAAAAGCAGGTGCAGTCGGTTCCACGGTCATAACGCCACTAATTCGGGCGACAAGAGCAAAACCCACCCGGCTTCCTCCGGGCAAGTAATGAGACAAAGAGACAGTGCACAGCGGTTAGCGTGGCCGAGCGGTCTAAGGCGCTGGATTAAGGCTCCAGTCTCTTCGGGGGCGTGGGTTCAAATCCCACCGCTGCCAGGTGCTTCTGTCGAGACCCCCTTTCAGCTGGCTTCAGACGAAAGGGAGGGAACTGCTTTTTGGCAGTCTCTCGAGAAACTAAGCAAAGTGTTTAAAGATACTTTCTCAGCTTGACATCAAGGCACAAAACAAAAACCTTCTTGCGTCCTCTCAACCCAAAAGCGCTTTGTCACTTTTTGCGTTATGCAGGGAACGATGTCTGCCCAGATCACTTTTGTGTCAATGCAAATCGTAGTGTGCCCTCCGTTTTAATGTTGGCTGTGCTGGCGTGCTGCTTCTGTCTGTGAAACTTGAATGTTCTGCTTCTTCACACCAAATCGTCGGCGGGGGTTGAGCTTGTTAAATCTTTGCGCATAGCGCTCCTTTGGAAGTACTTTGTCCAAGTTCAAAAGCAATCGTGGGATTTACTTCATGCGTGCAAAAAGCATGCCTCGCACGACAGATTTAAATGGGGAATGGAGCCTGCTTCTTGCTGTTTTTCCTGTGGTTGCAGTTACAAAGTTGATCGTGCTTTCACATTCTGTTAACAGTATTCACTGGCTGAGCTTTATCAGTTGGTTCGTAAAGGAATCTCTGCTTCGGTTCCAGAAAAGTCATCTGTAGTGTGTTTTTTTCCGTGCCCATGGCAGTCTTTTAAAGCTGGTAGTAATGGCGGCGAAGTTAATTTTTTATCCTCTTTAAAAGAATAAGGACGGGCTGGGGCGAGCTCCATTTACCACTCTTTCAGCTAACCGCCGAACTCACGAACTGATTACACTGCAGAGCCACAGGCGCCTCGCTTTTCTCCATTCTCTGGGTTAGGGTGAAAAAAATTTTTTGCTGGTATTAGCTGGCCTGCTGGGAGTACCTCTTCTTCACTGATAAGCAAGATTTGTGTTTCATCTTTCGCAAGCTGTATAGATTTCTTTCAAAACAAGTTGTTCCAGAAAGGAAACGGACACTTGCATTCACCTGAATTAAAAGGCATGGGATTTGCCCATAAGGATAAATTCTGTACAGTAAGACAGGAAGAAAGGCACCGCTGGGAATCGGACCCAGGATCTCCTGTTTACTAGACAGGCGCTTTAGCCAACTAAGCCACGGCGCCGGCAAAGTGCTGTCCTTTGACAGCCACTTGGACACGTCTCTACTGCTCTGAGACATCTGCGTTCGGTGTGCACCGAGCCTGCTCGCCTTGCAAGTTGCCTCATTTACACGCGATAGTTCCACCACTAAGAGAAAGGATGAGAAATGGCTTTTATCTGTCACTTTTCATGTCAGAGGATCTCAATCTGCTTTCCCTGTACAAGAGGATATCCAACTCATGTAGCTAAAGACGTAGACGACAGTGCTCCACTGAAATCTTGATCTCACAACCCTCGGCATGACTCCGCTGTGTTCCGCTTTAGACAAAGGGGGGAAAAGACTTCTTTCATCACACGTTTTGCACTGTTTACGGTGTTTGCAGTGCTCTTTCTTAAATGAAAACCAGGAATCGGCACCATATGAGGTGAGACTAGATAATATTGGAACAAGTAGCCTCGCCATTCCATGCGTGACGTGAGCAATGTGTAATTCCTGTCTTTATAGTGTGCTTGTTAGAGACATAGCTGGCACCCAGAGCGCTTTAAATCCGGGAGTCAGCAGCCCAAGACAAGAGAGTTTCCTTCGTCTATGTTTTTTGCGTGAAGGGGGAAACCATGCGTGTGCTGCAAACGATCTTAGTATCGAAGTGCCGTCCCACATAACCGATCCGAACAATCTGCTTTACAGAGCAGCACTGCCGGAGCTTATAGTTGGCAAAGTGAAGACCAGGCTGACCTCTTCTGTGACTCTTGAACACTGAGTCTCAAGGTTGTGAATTCAAGCTCCACGCTGGCGGGAAATTCCATAGGTAATGATCACATTTTCTTGCATGCTAATCAAAAGAAATATTAAGAAACTTTTCCCGATACCAGTTTTTTACAAAAGTAAAGGCACACGGCACATGTGTGCCACATCACGTCCGAGTTTAGTGACAACTACCTCAGAGATTGTAAGCTGGGTAGTCTCAGATCAGATCACTTTTTTTATCAAAGGTTCAAGCAAACCCAAATACTTTTGCAAGAGACATTTCAGAATCCCAGACAAATCCAGTACGATTGCTGGATCCTTTGAATTCGACTGAACTATAGCACAGATCTGCAGTCCACCATTAGAATACAGTGGGTGTGCTGTATAAGCCATACCGCCCAAAATAGTTCTAAAACAGGAGAAGCATCCTCGTTTAGGAATGTGGTATAAAGTGAAATGGTCTGGGAAGAGTCCTACATTTGAACAGTTCAAAATAGACGTAAAGGGGTATTTACGGACTCTTTCGAAATGTAAGAACAAGCTGTGCGGACCTTATCTTTATTTACTTTGTGTAATCATTTTTCATAAAGTGTCATTGTATTATAGCATGTGCCCCTGATGATTTTCTTGATACGTTATATGTGCTGTTGTTTGTATTGTATGTAGTTTTGTTGTTCAAATAAAACGTAAAAGACACAACTTTCCGGATGCAGCTGCTGTAAAAATAAAATGACATCAAGGGTGCTGTACGCAGAGGTCTGAAACCTGCTCAACAGAAGATCTTTATCAAGAGGTGTTAAAGAAGTAGAGATCTCGCCATGTGAGGGGAAGCATCTCAGAAAAAGCAGGTGCAGTCGGTTCCACGGTCATAACGCCACTAATTCGGGCGACAAGAGCAAAACCCACCCGGCTTCCTCCGGGCAAGTAATGAGACAAAGAGACAGTGCACAGCGGGTAGCGTGGCCGAGCGGTCTAAGGCGCTGGATTAAGGCTCCAGTCTCTTCGGGGGCGTGGGTTCAAATCCCACCGCTGCCAGGTGCTTCTGTCGAGACCCCCTTTCAGCTGGCTTCAGACGAAAGGGAGGGAACTGCTTTTTGGCAGTCTCTCGAGAAACTAAGCAAAGTGTTTAAAGATACTTTCTCAGCTTGACATCAAGGCACAAAACAAAAACCTTCTTGCGTCCTCTCAACCCAAAAGCGCTTTGTCACTTTTTGCGTTATGCAGGGAACGATGTCTGCCCAGATCACTTTTGTGTCAATGCAAATCGTAGTGTGCCCTCCGTTTTAATGTTGGCTGTGCTGGCGTGCTGCTTCTGTCTGTGAAACTTGAATGTTCTGCTTCTTCACACCAAATCGTCGGCGGGGGTTGAGCTTGTTAAATCTTTGCGCATAGCGCTCCTTTGGAAGTACTTTGTCCAAGTTCAAAAGCAATCGTGGGATTTACTTCATGCGTGCAAAAAGCATGCCTCGCACGACAGATTTAAATGGGGAATGGAGCCTGCTTCTTGCTGTTTTTCCTGTGGTTGCAGTTACAAAGTTGATCGTGCTTTCACATTCTGTTAACAGTATTCACTGGCTGAGCTTTATCAGTTGGTTCGTAAAGGAATCTCTGCTTCGGTTCCAGAAAAGTCATCTGTAGTGTGTTTTTTTCCGTGCCCATGGCAGTCTTTTAAAGCTGGTAGTAATGGCGGCGAAGTTAATTTTTTATCCTCTTTAAAAGAATAAGGACGGGCTGGGGCGAGCTCCATTTACCACTCTTTCAGCTAACCGCCGAACTCGCGAACTGATTACACTGCAGATCCACAGGCGCCTCGCTTTTCTCCATTCTCTGGGTTAGGGTAAAAAAAAACTTTGCTGGTATTAGCTGGCCTGCTGGGAGTACCTCTTCTTCACTGATAAGCAAGATTTGTGTTTCATCTTTCGCAAGCTGTATAGATTTCTTTCAAAACAAGTTGTTCCAGAAAGGAAACGGACACTTGCATTCACCTGAATTAAAAGGCATGGGATTTGCCCATAAGGATAAATTCTGTACAGTAAGACAGGCACCGCTGGGAATCGGACCCAGGATCTCCTGTTTACTAGACAGGCGCTTTAGCCAACTAAGCCACGGCGCCGGCAAAGTGCTGTCCTTTGACAGCCACTTGGACACGTCTCTACTGCTCTGAGACATCTGCGTTCGGTGTGCACCGAGCCTGCTCGCCTTGCAAGTTGCCTCATTTACATGCGATAGTTCCACCACTAAGAGAAAGGATGAGAAATGGCTTTTATCTGTCACTTTTCATGTCAGAGGATCTCAATCTGCTTTCCCTGTACAAGAGGATGTCCAACTCATGTAGCTAAAGACGTAGACGACAGTGCTCCACTGAAATCTTGATCTCACAACCCTCGGCATGACTCCGCTGTGTTCCGCTTTAGACAAAGGGGGGAAAAGACTTCTTTCATCACACGTTTTGCACTGTTTACGGTGTTTGCAGTGCTCTTTCTTAAATGAAAACCAGGAATCGGCACCATATGAGGTGAGACTAGATAATATTGGAACAAGTAGCCTCGCCATTCCATGCGTGACGTGAGCAAAGTGTAATTCCTGTCTTTATAGTGTGCTTGTTAGAGACATAGCTGGCACCCAGAGCGCTTTAAATCCGGGAGTCAGCAGCCCAAGACAAGAGAGTTTCCTTCGTCTATGTTTTTTGCGTGAAGGGGGAAACCATGCGTGTGCTGCAAACGATCTTAGTATCGAAGTGCCGTCCCACATAACCGATCCGAACAATCTGCTTTACAGAGGAGCACTGCCGGAGCTTATCGTTGGCAAACTGAAGACCAGGCTGACCTCTTCTGTGACTCTTGAACACTGAGTCTCAAGGTTGTGAATTCAAGCTCCACGCTGGCGGGAAATTCCATAGGTAATGATCACATTTTCTTGCATGCTAATCAAAAGAAATATTAAGAAACTTTTCCCGATACCAGTTTTTTACAAAAGTAAAGGCACACGGCACATGTTTGCCACATCACGTCCGAGTTTAGTGACAACTACCTCAGAGATTGTAAGCTGGGTAGTCTCAGATCAGATCACTTTTTTTATCAAAGGTTCAAGCAAACCCAAATACTTTTGCAAGAGACATTTCAGAATCCCAGACAAATCCGGTACGATTGCTGGATCCTTTGAATTCGACTGAACTATAGCACAGATCTGCAGTCCACCATTAGAATACCGTGGGTGTGCTGTATAAGCCATACCGCCCAAAATAGTTCTAAAACAGGAGAAGCATCCTCGTTTAGGAATGTGGTATAAAGTGAAATGGTCTGGGAAGAGTCCTACATTTGAACAGTTCAAAATAGACGTAAAGGGGTATTTACGGACTCTTTCGAAATGTAAGAACAAGCTGTGCGGACCTTATCTTTATTTACTTTGTGTAATCATTTTTCATAAAGTGTCATTGTATTATAGCATGTGCCCCTGACGATTTTCTTGATACGTTATATGTGCTCTTGTTTGTATTGTATGTAGTTTTGTTGTTCAAATAAAACGTAAAAGACACAACTTTCCGGATGCGGCTGCTGTAAAAATAAAATGACATCAAGGGTGCTGTACGCAGAGGTCTGAAACCTGCTCAACAGAAGATCTTTATCAAGAGGTGTTAAAGAAGTAGAGATCTCGCCATGAGAGGGGAAGCATCTCAGAAAAAGCAGGTGCAGTCGGTTCCACGGTCATAACGCCACTAATTCGGGCGACAAGAGCAAAACCCACCCGGCTTCCTCCGGGCAAGTAATGAGACAAAGAGACAGTGCACAGCGGGTAGCGTGGCCCAGCGGTCTAAGGCGCTGGATTAAGGCTCCAGTCTCTTCGGGGGCGTGGGTTCAAATCCCACCGCTACCAGGTGCTTCTGTCGAGACCCCCTTTCAGCTGGCTTCAGACGAAAGGGAGGGAACTGCTTTTTGGCAGTCTCTCGAGAAACTAAGCAAAGTGTTTAAAGATACTTTCTCAGCTTGACATCAAGGCACAAAACAAAAACCTTCTTGCGTCCTCTCAACCCAAAAGCGCTTTGTCACTTTTTGCGTTATGCAGGGAACGATGTCTGCCCAGATCACTTTTGTGTCAATGCAAATCGTAGTGTGCCCTCCGTTTTAATGTTGGCTGTGCTGGCGTGCTGCTTCTGTCTGTGAAACTTGAATGTTCTGCTTCTTCACACCAAATCGTCGGCGGGGGTTGAGTTTGTTAAATCTTTGCGCATCGCGCTCCTTTGGAAGTACTTTGTCCAAGTTCAAAAGCAATCGTGGGATTTACTTCATGCGTGCAAAAAGCATGCCTCGCACGACAGATTTAAATGGGGAATGGAGCCTGCTTCTTGCTGTTTTTCCTGTGGTTGCAGTTACAAAGTTGATCGTGCTTTCACATTCTGTTAACAGTATTCACTGGCTGAGCTTTATCAGTTGGTTCGTAAAGGAATCTCTGCTTCGGTTCCAGAAAAGTCATCTGTAGTGTGTTTTTTTCCGTGCCCATGGCAGTCTTTTAAAGCTGGTAGTAATGGCGGCGAAGTTAATTTTTTATCCTCTTTAAAAGAATAAGGACGGGCTGGGGCGAGCTCCATTTACCACTCTTTCAGCTAACCGCCGAACTCACGAACTGATTACACTGCAGAGCCACAGGCGCCTCGCTTTTCTCCATTCTCTGGGTTAGGGTGAAAAAAATTTTTTGCTGGTATTAGCTGGCCTGCTGGGAGTACCTCTTCTTCACTGATAAGCAAGATTTGTGTTTCATCTTTCGCAAGCTGTATAGATTTCTTTCAAAAGAAGTTGTTCCAGAACGGAAACGGACACTTGCATTCACCTGAATTAAAAGGCATGGGATTTGCCCATAAGGATAAATTCTGTACAGTAAGACAGGAAGAGAGGCACTGCTGGGAATCGGACCCAGGATCTCCTGTTTACTAGACAGGCGCTTTAGCCAACTAAGCCACGGCGCCAGCAAAGTGCTGTCCTTTGACAGCCACTTGGACACGTCTCTACTGCTCTGAGACATCTGCGTTCGGTGTGCACCGAGCCTGCTCGCCTTGCAAGTTGCCTCATTTACATGCGATAGTTCCACCACTAAGAGAAAGGATGAGAAATGGCTTTTATCTGTCACTTTTCATGTCAGAGGATCTCAATCTGCTTTCCCTGTACAAGAGGATGTCCAACTCATGTAGCTAAAGACGTAGACGACAGTGCTCCACTGAAATCTTGATCTCACAACCCTCGGCATGACTCCGCTGTGTTCCGCTTTAGACAAAGGGGGGAAAAGACTTCTTTCATCACACGTTTTGCACTGTTTACGGTGTTTGCAGTGCTCTTTCTTAAATGAAAACCAGGAATCGGCACCATATGAGGTGAGACTAGATAATATTGGAACAAGTAGCCTCGCCATTCCATGCGTGACGTGAGCAAAGTGTAATTCCTGTCTTTATAGTGTGCTTGTTAGAGACATAGCTGGCACCCAGAGCGCTTTAAATCCGGGAGTCAGCAGCCCAAGACAAGAGAGTTTCCTTCGTCTATGTTTTTTGCGTGAAGGGGGAAACCATGCGTGTGCTGCAAACGATCTTAGTATCGAAGTGCCGTCCCACATAACCGATCCGAACAATCTGCTTTACAGAGGAGCACTGCCGGAGCTTATCGTTGGCAAACTGAAGACCAGGCTGACCTCTTCTGTGACTCTTGAACACTGAGTCTCAAGGTTGTGAATTCAAGCTCCACGCTGGCGGGAAATTCCATAGGTAATGATCACATTTTCTTGCATGCTTCTGTAGGGTTTGGGCATTTACTTGGACAATTATTAATTGTAGCAGTAAATCACAAAATTGATTCTTTTGATGGCTTTAGAATCCAACCATGCAATATAACTAAAACAACGCACACACACAGGTACTAATACACGAGGATACATTTATTAATACATAGAATATGCATATAAACAGATCTTATCGAGAGGGTTATCAGAATACAAAAGATATATATTCAGTCAGTTACAAAGAGTTACATATATCAAGAGGACATACATTCAGTATATCATTCATTTAGACCGTTTCGTAATTTAACTTGGTTATAACTTCTACATTAGATACTCAAAACAAGTACATAACTCTTGTTGGGATAACAATTGAATTCTCGAGCAGTAATGCAGTGAAGTTGAATACTCATCCAATCTCTGGGGATTCAGATCTCCTGCGGGCACAAAGAAACAGTTGCAGGCTGTTGCTGTCCAATCTGCGCTCTCTGGCTCGGTGCCAGGCTGTGCTGTGCGGCTTGTGACGGTGCGCTGCTGATGCTCTCTGAATACTGGCTAGTTAGTTTTGGCTGAAACTAGTGAAGTTTGTGCACAGGAGAAAAGATGACTGTGAGTCCCAGCAGGTCAGGAAGAAGACCAGTTCGTTCCTGATGAAGCGCTAGTTCTGAATAGTAATTCAGCTGTCCACAGTTCTGACCTTTTCACCAGGCCTGCTGCTGGTGCTAACCTCGGGTGGATCCTCTGGTTACTCTCTGGCAACCTCCGCTCTCGACTCTTAGAACAAAGGAAAGTTCTGGCACTCGGACACACTGGCCGTTCCGTGGTTGTCCGGGCTGAGTCTCAGGATGGTCAGGAGGCGCGCTGCGAGAATGTCCTGCCCTTGGGAGCCTTCTGCTCCTGGGCCGTCCTGCCCTGGAATTCTCCTTTGAATTCCCTTTAGAAAAGTCCACAGAATTCTACACTTAAGGCTCTCTGTGTTGCCTGTTTTTACCTGGAAGAACTTCAGCTCGTTGATTGGCTGAAAGTTCCATGGGCATCAGAGTCCCACGTGGGTTACTCGGCCCTACCAGTCCCTGATTGGTTGATCAAGGTGAGATATGAGTCACTTACTCCTGACACTTAGGAATGCAATCCAGATGTCCATCTGGCACTCCCTAGACAGATAGGCGCCAATGGATGCCTATTGATCATGATAGCCAGGCTTAGCTAAGTGCACCCCCCTTTGGGAGCTGTCCCTTATCAAAAGAAAACATCTTTAATCAGCCTGCATGAATAGTTTCTCTGTGGCTGCACCACAGAGATGAACAGAGAGATGAGGCCTCATTTGGGAAAGCACTGAAACACTTAATTCTGTCTTATTAACAAGCATTGCCGCTACACTGGGATAGGACATTCCACACTGGAGTATTATTATTGAGAGACAGGATCACTGTCTGTTCCCCATGCTGGGGCAGGAGATCCCACACTGTATCATTATTATTGAGAGACAGGCTCACTGTCTGTTCCTAAGGCTGGGAAAGGAGGTCTCACGCTGTATTATTATTATTATTGAGAGACAGGTTCACCGTCTGTTCCTCAGGCTGGGACAGGAGATCACACACTGTATTATTATTTCTGAGAGACAGGCTCACTGTCTGTTCTTCAGGCTGGGGCAGGAGATCACATTGTATTATTATTTTTGAGAGACAAGCTCACTGTTCCTCAGGCTGGAACAGGAGATGACACACTGTATTATTATTATTGAGAGACAGCCTCAGTGCCCCCCAGGCTGGGTCAGGAGATCACACACTGATCTATTATTATTGAGAGACAAGCACACTTTTTGTTCCTCAGACTGGGACAGGACATCCCACACTGGATTATTATTATTGAGAGACAGGATCACTGTCTGTTCCTCAGGCTAAGAAAGGAGCTCACACACTGGATTATTATTATTGAGAGATAGGTTTACTCTCTGTTCCCCAGGCTGGGACAGGAGATCACACACTGTATTATTAATATTGAGAGGCAGGCTCACTGTCTCTTCCTCAGGCTGGGACAGGAGGTAACACACTGTATTATTATTATTACTGAGATACAGGCTCACTGTCTGTTCCTCAGACTGGGACACGAGATCACACACTGTATTTTTATTATTGAGAGACAAGCTCACTTTTCCTCAGGCTGGGACTGGAGATCACACACTGTTCTATTATTAGTGAGAGACATGCTCACTGTTTGTTCCCCAGACTGGGACAGGACATTCCACACTGGATTATTATTATTGAGAGATAGGTTTACTGTCTGTTCCCCAGGCTGGGACAGGAGATCACACACTGTATTATTATTATTGAGAGACAGGTTCACTGTCTGTTCCTCAGGCTGGGACAGGAGATCACACACTGTATTATTATTATTGAGAGACAAGCTCACTGTTCCTCAGGCTGGGACAGGAGATCACATTGTATTATTATTATTGACAGATAAACTCACTGTTCCTCACTGTTATTATTATTGAGAGTCTGGCTCCCTGTTCCCCAAGCTGGGACAGGAGGTCACACACTGTATTATTATTATTATTGAGAGACAGGCTCGCTGTCTGTTCCTCAGGCTGGGACAGGAGATCACACACTGTACTATTATTATTGAGAGACAGGCTCAGTGTTCCCCAGGCTGGGACAGGAGATCACACACTTTATTATTATTATTGAGAGACAGGCTCACTGTTTGTTCCTCAGGCTGGGACTGGAGATCACACACTGTTCTATTATTATTGAGAAACAGGCTCGCTGTCTGCTCCTCAGGCTGGGACAGGAGATCACACACTGTATTATTATTATTGAGAGACAGGGTCACTGTCTGTTCTTCAGGCTGGGATAGGAGATCACGCACTGTATTATTATAATTGAGAGACAGGCTCGGTGTCTGTCCCTCATGCTGGGAGAGGAGATCACACACTGTATTATTATTATTGAGAGACAGGTTCGGTGTCTGCTCCTCAGGCTGGGACAGGAGATCACACACTGTTGTAGTGTGCTCTCACGAGGCACCAGTTCTGTAGGGGTTTGTGCATTTACTGGGACAATTATTAATTGTGGCAGTTAATCACAAAATTGATTCTTTTAATGGTCTCAGAATCCAACCATGCGAGATAACTCAAACAACGCACACACAGGTACTAATACACGAGGATACATTCATTAATATATATAATATGCATGTAAACCAAACAGATCTTATCGTAAGGGTTATCAGAATACAAAAGATATATATTCATTCAGTTACAAAGAGTTACACATATCAAGAGGACATACGTTCGGTATATCATTCATTTAGACCGTTTCGTAATTTAACTTGGTTACAACTTCTGCATTAGATACTCAAAACAAGTACATAACTCTTAGGAATTACATTGATATCAACTGGTTGGGATAACAATAGAATTCTGGAGCAGTAATGCAGTGAAGTTGAATACTCTTCCGATCTCTGGGGATTCAGATCTCCTGCGGGAACAAAGAAACAGTTGCAGGCTTGTTGCTGTCCAATCCACACTCTCTGGCTCCGTGCCAGGCTGTGCTGTGCGGCTTGTGACGGTGCGCTGCTGATGCTCTCTGAATACTGGCTAGTTAGTTTTGGCTGAAACTAGCGAAGTTTGTGCACAGGAGAAAAGATGACTGTGAGTCCCAGCAGGTCAGGAAGAAGACCAGTTCGTTCCTGATGAAGCGCTAGTTCTGAATAGTAATTCAGCTGTCCACAGTTCTGACCTTTTCACCAGGCCTGCTGCTGGTGCTAACCTCGGGTGGATCCTCTGGTTACTCTCTGGTAACCTCCGCTCTCGACTCTTAGAACAAAGGAAAGTTCTGGCACTCGGACACACTGGCCGTTCCGTGGTTGTCCAGGCTGAGTCTCAGGATGGTCAGGAGGCGCGCTGCGAGAATGTTCTGCCCTTGGGAGCCTTTCTGCTCCTGGGCCGTCCCGCCCTGGAATTATCTCACAGCCCTGGAATTCTCCTTTGAATTCCCTTTAGAATAGTCTTGGAGCTCTGTGTTGCCTGTTTTTACCTGGAGGAACTTCAGCTCGTTCATTGGATGAAAGTTTCATGGGCATCAGAGACCCACGTGGGTTACTCTGCCCTACCAGTCCCTGATTGGTTGATCAAGGTGAGATATGAGTCACTTACTCATGACACTTAGGAATGCAGTCCAGATGTCCATCTGGCACTCCCTAGACAGATAGGCGCCAATGGATGCCCATTGATCATGATAGCCAGGCTTAGCTAAATGCATCCCCATTTGGGAGCTGTCCCTTATCAAAAGAAAACATCTTTAAATCAGCCTGCCTGAATAGCTTCTCTGTGGCTGCACCACAGAGATGAGGAGAGAGATGGGGCCTCATTTGGGAAAGCACAGCAACACTTAATTCTGTCTTATTAACAAGCATTGCCGCTACAATTAGTAGAAAGAAAGATACAATGTTTTGAAAATGTAATATGTTTTAAAGGATTAAAGGGAAAATAAATACTTTATATACGCAAACTAATTCAACTGAGCTCCTCTAAACAATATCGCCTGAAGAATTGCCAAAGCACAGTGTATCAATTTGGGTGACACTGGGGGAAAAGGATCACAACATTCTACACATTCTCACAATATTACACGCACGGAAACCAATATTTACCACTAGGATAGAATGCAGCATAGAACAGTTGGATAGAAGGTTAGTGTAACTCTATAGTGCATCACAGAGGTCAGTCTCTTCCCCCTCATTATGAGGCTGACTTCACTGTCCTCCAGCGATAGTCAGCTGTAATCACTGATGCAGACATGATGTTAATACTCTGACAGCATCTTGGCTGATTTGGTTAAAGTGTTTTCCTATTAAACAGGAGATTCTGCGCTCAAATCCCAGCAGTGTCTTTCTTCCTGTCTTGTCTTACAAAATGTATCACTATGGATGATTACATGCAGCTTGATTTTGTTTAATGCAAGTTTTCATTCCCTTTCTGATGGCTCTCTAAAGTAATTTTTAAAAGTACTAATCGGGATGGATTACTGTACATATCCTCAGTAAAGGGGAATATATAAGTAGTGACTATCCAAATTGCATTTTTGTGTGAAACACATTTCAGAAAATCGAAAACCAATTTTCAAAACTCACAATAACAAGACAAAGGCAAAACATAAGTTCACTTTCACTTTATGCATATTTACCACAACCTTGCCTTCTGGTCATAAAAAGTCTTAATTTTAATATAGCAGTTTTAAATGGGACATTCAGAACATGGCATATGAGAATATATGGTTAACCGAGGATGAGCAAAGGATGATCGCACTTTCTGCTTATTGCTATGAACCTATCCCTGGTTATAAAAATGTCTCAAAATTCTGACACTGAGGTGTGAGACACAATGTAACAGGCTCTCATAATCCCGAAATACAAGAAATTTTACTGTAGCGTTTTATAAATTTGACCCTGTGAACATTGCATGTCCCTCCATCCTCATTACCAAAACATCTCAATGTCCCGACACTATGTACTTTTGTAATTACAACACTTCACTGTTTCATTTATGAGTTGTGACATTGTGAACATGGCATGTTAAAGTATATAGAAAATCTAGATCAGAACAGGCTAAATGCAATTCCTAGTGATTTATCATTTTCTTACTTTCTAAATGAAAAAAAATATTTTTTCAGTGATTATGACACTTCAGTATGACATAAAATATGCTTCAATGATAAATAATAATAATAAATAATCATGGAAAAAATACCCAAAGTGGACATTCATAGTTGTGATTATAGAATGTTAGATATCGGGTGGGTAGCTGCGTCAGCATGCGTAGGCTGCAAAGGAACAAGTAAAGGACTATTCCAGCTGAAAAGAGAAGAAAAGAATCACAATGTTTCGGCTGTGGATCCTTCTTCAGGTGTGAGAAAGACAGGGCAGTAAGCAAAGATAATTTTCTTTTTATCTTTGCTGAATGCAGTTTATCGCTGATGACAACATCAAAGACATTAAGGAGTTTTTACAGCTAACAGCTCCACATCAACTTCCTTACATAACTAACCTCATCAGATCCCTCAACTCCCAACTCTTCCAGTTTCTCACTTCAGAGAAGGAAAAAAAACTCAAAATCCTCTACAGAGAAAAACCATCAACACCCTTATCACCTCCACCAATCCTAACCTTGGTGTTACTACACCCTCTGACCTTTCCCTTTCACCCCTTTGCATCCTCAGCTAACATATTTTAATAGTACAACAAAATTACAATAGATTGTACAGTATTTATGTTTAAAATTAAGGTAAATATGTCAAAATATCGAAGTCCAAATGCACGGTGCTAATGTAACAATGCTTGCATGTTCTTAAACAAATCTGCATTGTATTTTTAAAATATTTCAGCAGAGGATGCAACGGGGGTATAAATGACGACTCGACTTTTTCTTGGGTGAATATGGTTTTCTGGGGAGTTGCGATGTTGGGCATACAGTAATTGGACATTTCCCGGTGATTCTGACACCTGTTAAGCACTCGCATTTCCTGCAAATATTAAAATGGTTAAGGTTTCGCCGAGCAATCCAATCGACCTTTGCGAAGACAATGTTTACATCGCAAAAGAAACCCGTCCCTGGGTGGACTCGAACCACCAACCTTTCAGTGAACAACCGAACGCGCCACACAGATGGAATGGTGGGTCCGTGTCTCGCATCACAACGTTCAGGTTAAGCTGGTAATATTTCTTCTGCACTGATAATCAAGAATTGAATTTCATTTCTCGCAAGCTGTGTGAATTTCTTGAAATACAAGATTTCCAGAAAGGAAATGAATACATGCATTTAACGAAATTAAGCCCTTTGTGATAGTCCGAAATGGCATGTTATGTACCACAAGATAGGAAAAAAAACATGACTGGGATTTTAAGTTACGTGACCTATGGTACCAGACCGGGGTAAAGTTAGCTTGAAGTTCGAAAACGATTTTGGCACGCCTGTAGCGTTTACACGAAACCTCTTAGAATCGCGAGAATACTTGCTTTGTGTATAAAATACATTGTGAATGCTTTCTCAGCCTTTACTTTTTCATTTTTATGACATTTTTTTTACCAAGCACGAATATTCTTTTGTCCATATCTTCGCAACGGAAGCAACGGAAGCACAGAACGCCTTCAAACCAACTGCATTTTAAGGACCACGACATGTGGATATTTCCACAGCCTCTACATCAAAGTATCAGTGAGCTAATTATCTTTTTTTAAACCTCCGGTTTTTCATCGATGCGTAATTACACACTAACTGGAACCCGGGGGACCGCTGTATACACAAGCTCACAACGTGAGAAATACTGTTCAATACGGCTTCCTGCGAAAAACGCATATATGACCATAGGCAAAAGGATAGTGCAGTCTCCAATTACTCAGACTGTAAGCACGGGAGTAAAGCTTTGTCTGGATTCTGAAACCCTTCCTTTATGTCCTGTTTTCATTCAGGTAAGAGTCAACTATATTCACAATACTACTGACAGCAGGAAGATTAAAATATTCTTTTCTCAGCAGCTTATTAAAAACAGCTCCCATGATGTTCAAACCGATTTTTTACACCGAACACTGACACAGCTTTGTGTTCTGAATCTCTTTTTCTCGTGCGTTTATTTAATGTGGCACAGTGCACTGGGATAGGGGTATTCTATTCACAAACCAATAGCATTTAAACCACAGCACCCACAATGCTGCAAGTAAGTGTTTTGCACGCTAAGCAGAGAGCGATGTCTCTCTCGTTAGTATAGTGGCAAGTATCCCCACCTGTCACGCGGGAGACCGGGGTACATCAGGACTGCCACAACGCAAAGTACTGACCCCTATAAGATCACGGCGAGTTACCGATACAAGCGTGGCAGGGCGGAAAAGGCTGTGCTCTCTTTGTGTGACATAATTCGGAAAACTCCTGACGTTGCATTTCAACTGAGCCCCAGTATACATCGACCCGTCGACACTCCGAGTGACAACTCTCTTGCGTTTTCTCATATTTATGTAGTTTGCTTGCATGATGCCCGGAAAAGCGGGGTTGTGTGCTCCCCGCTATAGTCTAGCGGTCAGGATTCCTGGTTTTCACCCAGGCGGCCCGGGTTCAACTCCCGGTATGGGAACGTGTCAGTTTTGCCTCCTGCCTTCCAAAAGATCAGCACCGTGTACGAAGGAGTCGCATTAAAACTACTCGAACGTGCAAAACGTGCGAGAAGAGGGGGCGCTTGTTTCCAGCCGAAACTTCTCGCGTGTGAGACAAGCTGATCATCGCTGCAGGTGGGAGGGTTACTTTGGTAGACAGGGCTGACCTTCGGCAATAGGATTTATAGTCTCCAAGATGATATTTGCACTTTCTGGAGAGGCGATTTTCTCCACTTCAGTAGCCCGATTTCGTCGATTGCGTGGAGAGGGCTGTAGAATGTGGCGCCGCCTTTCCTGTTCCGTCCATGACAGGCGTGCTGGTCTCTGGAGAGAGAGCACGGTCCATCAGCGCACTCCAATAAAGGCACTGGAAGCAGCTGAATCGCATTGGCGAAGCTCAGAGCTGGGCCGCTGGACACGTCTTATCACCGTTTCCGTAGTGTAGTGGTTATCACGTTCGCCTCACACGCGACAAGTCCTTGGTTTGAAACCGGGCGGAAACAGACATCTTTTGTCGCCAGGCACAAAAGGGGATTGGGGATTCGCCTAGCGCTGTGATAGAACAGACCCACTCACCTCTTGGTGTGGCGGGATCTGCACAGTGCATGTCACAGCGCATCCTGCTTTCACTTCAATGCGCGTCCTGATGTACCCCAGTCTCCCGCGTGACAGGTGGGGACAGGTGACAGGTCCTATACTAACGAGGAAGACATCGCTCTCTCCGACCCCCGGCATCGTGTCCCGACCCACCGTGCTGGAAGCCGACGCGTGCTGTGATTCCTTTACGGAGCAGAAATGACAACCGAGGAGCCGAGAGATCATTTCAGCATTTCGCGTCTGAACGGAAAACACAAACGACCAACTCGGAATGACTTGCCTTTGACGCTTCTCAAAGCGTTCTTTGTGCATCGAACAGACCCACTCACCTCTTAGTGTGGCGGGATCTGCACAGTGCATGTCGCAGCGCTTCCTGCTTTCACTTCAATGTGCTTCCTGATGTCGAGTCGACTGCCGTGCGGAGGCTCTGAAAGCGAGAGCAATGAAAAGGTGCACGACGCTGTGAAAGAAAACAGAGAAGTGAAAGGCAGTCATTTCTCTAAGGAGGTGAAAGAAAAGCTACTCCCCGTCGGGGAATCGAACCCTGGTCTCCCGCGTGACAGGCGGGGATACTTGCCACTATACTAACGAGGAAGACATCACTCTCTCCAACCCCCGGCATCGTGTCCCGACCCAGCATGCTGGAAGCCGACGCGTGCTGTGATCCCTTTACGGAGCAGAAATGACAACCGAGGAGCCGAGAGATCATGTCAGCATTTCGCGTCTGAACGGAAAACACAAACGACCAACTCGGAATGACTTGCCTTTGACGCTTTTCAAAGTGTTCTTTGTGCACGACGACTGCGCCGCCTAGCAGATACAAAGGGGTTGTACAACTTTGAACTAGCAAATGGAAGAGGGCTAAGCCCCCTCTCTTTTAGCCCAGGTTCGATCTGTCTCCCAGAATCACCAGGGCGCACACACACACACACCCGTGCCGTTGAAGTTCTCTGCTTCAATTCTAAGGGCAACTCAACATTCACTCCTACCCCGAGTGCAGAAAAGACAGCATCCACAGCAACAACAGCTCAGGTCTCTGCACAGGAGCTAAGCTGCCCTCATCTCCTCTGCTCTGCGGCTCCTGCGGAGTGGAGTCCTGCCTGGAGCCGTGTTTGCAGGCGGCGGCTCCCCGCGCCCTGTCTGGGCGTCGTGTCCAAGAGCTCCTGGGAGGAAGAGCGAGCCCTCCCACTCGGGGGCTTTTCCACGGTCTGTGTGAGGAGGGGCGGGTGTGTCCAGTAGCTTATCGAGCGGAAGCCTGGGGCGGCGGAGAGCTGTGATCGTGCAGACCTTGAGGTGTCACCTCTTTGTCTGCTTTCCCGCCCCCCCTCCGCCCAAGCTCTGCTCCAAAGTAGCCCGGCAACCCCTCACACCTGCACGTGTCACAACCTAAGGTGCGGTCATGAGACACCCATGGGGTGTCGTTCTGTTCTTGCTAATTGTTTCCTGCCCGTCGCAGGCAGGAGTCCATGCGAGGAAGATGCGCTGGACAGAGCTCAGAGGGCGCAGCTGGGTGGCTTTCCTTCTGAGTGACGTTCCTGCAACACTCTCCCGCTACTCTTGGTGCGCTCATGCCACAACACAGGAAGGCTGGAGCAGGTGGCTGTGGGCTTTGCGCACTGCCGAAATAGCTCAGTTGGGAGAGCGTTAGACTGAAGATCTAAAGGTCCCTGGTTCGATCCCGGGTTTCGGCATTTTGTTTCATCGCGCCCTTTGTTCCTCTCTCCAGCGCCACCTGCCTAAAGTGACGCGTCCCTTTCTCAGCCCGAAACGCAAGCGAGACACCAGCAGCAGTCCCTACAGGTTTCCGTAGTGTAGCGGCTATCACGTTCGCCTAACACGCGAAAGGTCCCCGGTTCGAGACCGGGCGGAAACAGCCTCGTTTTGCACGCTCCTGTACTTCATAGAGGTCTTGAGCAACCGGTCATTTGTTCCCAATGTATTTCCGGTGCCTTCGTGCACTCTTGTACCAAACGCACGTTCCTTCTGTACGCGGAGCCAATCATTTGCAATTGAGCTGTGCAGACAGACCAGGACGAGCTCTGTCGGCTCAAAAGCAGCGCAGGACCTGCAAGAACAACAGAAAGATTAGCATCCAGCGGGGGCCTCTTAGTGAGCCCAAGAGCTCATCAAGAATCGGCTCCAGCAACAGGGCTGGGCGCATTGTTCCATTCTCCGCCCACTCTCGGTGTAAACAAGTCCCTCCTGGTCTCTGCTTGAATTGCACTTTCCTGCGTTTGCTTTGGTGTAACTGACTTCCCCTGCATGGGCGAATGTGAAGAAAAACCTTAGTAAGTCATTGAAGAAAACCGAGAAGAGGTCGGAGTGGCCTCTGTCGTTCATCACCGATCCAGTCAGGCAATACTCCTCTGTAAAGCGCCGTTCGTTCACATCGATTGGCTTTTTTTTGCCTTCATTCGTGCAAGTAGTAAAAGCAGACGCCTCTATTCTGTCATGACCCCAACTCGAACCGGGGTTGTTGCGGCCACAACGCAAAGAACTGACCACTATACGATCACAGCGAGTTACCGAGACACACGTGGCAGGGCGGAAAGGGCTGTGCTCTCTTCGTGTGACATAATTCGGAAAAGTCCTGACGTTGCATTTCAACTGAGCCCAAGTATACATCGACCCTTCGACACTCTGAGTGACAACTCTCTTGCGTATTTTCTCATATTTATGTAGTTTGCTTGCATGATGCCGGGAACAGCATGGTTGTTTGCTGCCATATAGTCTAGCGGTTAGGATTCCTGGTTTTCACCCAGGCTCCCGAGTTCGACTCCTGGTATGGGAACGTGTCAGTTTTGCCTCCTGCTTTCCAAAAGATCAGCACCGTGTACGAAGGAGCCGCATTAAAACTACTCGAACGTGCAAAACGTGCGATAAGAGGGGGCGCTTGTTTCCAACCGAAACTTCTCGCGTGTGAGACGAGCTGATCATCGCTGTGGGAGGGTTACTCTGGTAGACAGGGCTGACCTTCGGCAATAGGATTTATAGTCTCCAAGATGATATTTGCACTTTCTGGAGAGGCGATTTTCTCCATTTCAGTAGCCCGATTTCGTCGATTGCGTGGAGAGGGCTGTAGAATGTGGCGCCGCCTTTCCTGTTCCGTCCATGACAGGCGTGCTGGTCTCTGGAGAGAGAGCACGGTCCATCAGCGCACTCCAATAAAGGCACTGGAAGCAGCTGAATCGCATTGGCGAAGCTCAGCGCTGGGCTGCTGGGCACGTCTTACCACTGTTTCCGTAGTGTAGTGGTTGTCACGTTCGCCTCACACGCGAAAGGTCCCCGGTTCGAAACCGGGTGGAAACAGACTTATTTTGTCGCCAGGCACAGAAGGGGATTGGGGATTCGCCTAGCGCTGTGATCGAACAGACCCACTCACCTCTTAGTGTGGCGGGATCTGCACAGTGCATGTCACAGCGCATCCTGCTTTCACTTCAATGCGCGTCCTGATGTACCCCAGTCTCCCGCGTGACAGGTGGGGACAGGTGACAGGTCCGCGTGACAGGTCCTATACTAACGAGGAAGACATCGCTCTCTCCGACCCCCGGCATCGTGTCCCGACCCACCGTGCTGGAAGCCGACGCGTACTGTGATTCCTTTACGGAGCAGAAATGACAACCGAGGAGCCGAGAGATCATTTCAGCATTTCGCGTCTGAACGGAAAACACAACCGACCAACTCTGAATGACTTGCCTTTGACGCTTTTCAAAGCGTTCTTTGTGCACAAAGACTGCGCCGCCTAGCAGATACAAATGGGTTGTACAACTTCGAACTAGAAAATGCAAGAGGGCTAAGCCCCCTCTCTTTTAGCCCAGGTTCGATCTGTCTCCCAGAATCACCAGGGCGCACACACACACCCGTGCGCCCTGGTGATTCTGGGAGACAGATCGAACGTTGAAGTGCTCTGCTTCATTTCTAAGGGCAACTTAACATTCACTCCTACCCCGTGAAAAGAAAAGACAGAGTCTGCAGCAACAACAGCTCAGGTCTCTGCACAGGAGCTAAGCTGCCCTCATCTCCTCTGCTCTGCGGCTCCTGCGGAGTGGAGTCCTGCCTGGAGCTGTGTTTTGCAGGCGGCGGCTCCCCGCGCCCTGTCTGTGCGTCGTGTCCAAGAGCTCCTGGGAGGAAGAGAGAGCCCTCCCACTCGGGGGCTTTTCCACGGTCTGTGTGAGGAGGGGCGGGTGTGTCCAGTAGCTTATTGAGCATGTTGTGTATCTTAATAAAGAGCCTTTCTTACATGATTTAGACTATTTTATTAACTACACAAATCACGCTCTCACACCATATGTTCCCGCCTTCTACTCTCTCGTTCTGTTGTCTCGCTATGTCTATTCACTATACTACATCCCTTCCTTTGTTATTTTTAAAGTCTATAACTTTACCATACAATTGTAACAATTTTATATCAACACACAGTAAACGGTTATTAACTTTTACAACAAAATGTATATAAACCCTTTCATTTCTATTCAATACATTCATCTTTTTTTACAACAATTTCTATGCGTACCAACTCAAATTTTAGTTCAATTTCTACTTAAGTCACTTCTAAATATCACCTCATTTCTAGCAGTCTAAGCAACATCTACATAGATAACACAAACAAAATAGGGCAATTTAACATTTGGAGAGCTATGCAAGTCCTGCAATTTTAAATGTCTCTGTAATGAGCCGGTTTCCTGATAATCCTGCCACTAATGGTTGTTACGTTACTTCTGGGTAAAGTTACTGGCTCTCCTACGGATGTACTCTCCACTGTCTGAGGACTCGGCACTTCCTGCACGTCAGAAAGTCCTGTATTCTCAGCATTTTGTGTTTCTGCAGATTCAAAATCAAGATCCAATGGAGGAGCGTGTCAAAGATGTTTTACATTTCTCATTATTTTTGAGCCATCTTCCACATTCACTAACTCAAAAGAGTTACAAGAGGTGTTTCTCAATAACACATAGCGAGTGTCTTTGAACTTGGCATCCAATTTACCGGTGTCTAGGCCAGCCACAAACACTATGTCACAGACCTTGAAGTTATGATCCGTGTCTGGTCTGCATATAATTTCATTTTGTGTGCATACTCCTCATGATGTCTATGGATATCTTTTGTCTTTTGAATGTCCCTTGACTCTTCTTCTTTCTTCTCCACGTTTGGTAGTTTAGTCCGGATATCACGCCCAAAGATAAGATTAGCTGGGGTTTCTCCAGATGCCCTGTGTGGTGTTGATCTATAAGTCAGCAGAATCTTAGGGAGTTCCTCTCTCTCTTTTTTCCTTCTGTCACAGCTGCTCTTAAGGCCTTTTTCAGGTATCTGTGAAATCTTTCAATTTTGCCATTACATCTTGGATAGTAAGGTGATGCACGGATGTGTTTAATTCCACAATTAGTCAGAAATGATTCAAACAACTGTCCTATGAATTGCCTGCCATTAGCTATTACTACCTCTAGTGGATAACCAAATCGTGCAAAGATGTTCATCAGCTCTCTAATAACTGTGGCTGAAGATATGTCTGATACAACAACCGCCTCAGGTTAAGAAGTATAATAGTCTATGACAGTCAATATGTATTCATTCTGAATGGGGCCTACCAGGGCAATGCCCAATTTTGTCCAAGGCCTTGGTAGTAATTCAAGTGGTTGGAGAAGTTGATCCTCCTGCAATGGCTGATTCAACACGCAAGTGGAACAATTCCTGATTAGTCTTTCAACATCACTGTCCATGTTGGGCCAGTAAAAGTTGCTTCTCAGGTACTGTTTTGTACGAACTACACCCTGATGTGTCTCATGTGCTATTTTCAGTGCTTGTCTGATTTTTGTTTTCGGTAACACAATCCTCTGTCCTCTTAAAAGCAGTCCATCATATGTAGATAACTCCAGCCTACACCTGTGGTATGGCTGCAGTTCGTCTGGAATTGGATTAGGCCATTGTCCTTTTTCCACTATGGACATCAACAATTTCAATGTGTCATCTTCGTTTGTTGCTTGTTTATGTTCCTCAAGTGTCAGTGCATGCAGTTCATAAGTGCTGATTGAAAGCACTTTATCAACATAGGTGTCTACATAACCAGTGTCTTCTGTGTCTGGTAAAGGAAGACGTGACAATGAGTCTGCAACATTGGTTTTCCCTACTATGTGTTCAATTCTGTAATCATACGGCTGTAATCTCAATCCAAGTCTTTGTATCCTGGGTGGTAACAAAGTTGCCTTTTTGGGATTGATCATGTAAATGAGGGGTTTATGATCCGTTTGAAGTGTGAACTTGCCTCCTCATAAATATGTTCTAAAATGTTGCGCTGCCCAAACACAACCCAAGGCTTCACACTCTACTTGCGAGTAATGCCTTTCTGTTGGGGTAAGTGAGCAACTTGCATATGCCACTGGCTTCTTCTGGTCTTTGTAGCAATACTGCTCCAAGTCCTACAGGACTCGCGTCACTGATCACTACTGGTGGCGCATCTAGTTTGAAGTATCCCAGACATGGTTCAGTTACAAGTGCTCTTTTCAACTCGGCAATGGCTTTCTCAGTTTCCGATGTCCATTCCCACTTCTGTCCTTTCCTTGTTAGTTTTCTAAGGGGTTCTGATATATCTGCATAATTAGGAATAAATTTCATCAAAAATCCACAAGTTCCTAAGAATGAGCGCAAAAGTGCAACATTCTCAGGTCTCGGCGCACTGCAAACAGCTGTCACCTTTTTCGGGTCTGGTTTTATTCCTTCTGCAGTGACCAAATGTCCCTGTATCTCGATCTCTTTCAGGCCAAATATACACTTATCTTTATTTAAAGTTAAGCCTCTGTCTTGGAATCTTTGGAATACTTGCCTGAGCCTCTGTTCTAGTTGTTCTTCATTTTCCGCATGTACTACAACATCATCCATATACTGTACCATACAACACCTGGCATTGCACACAACATTGAGTCCATAGCCTTCTGTAGCGGCGAGGCTTATTAATAAGGCAGAATTAAGTGTTTCTGAGCTTCCCAAATGAGGCCCCATTTCTCTGTTCATCTCTGTGGTGCAGCCACAGAGAAACTATTCATGCAAGATGTTTTCTTTTGATAAGGACAGCTCCCAAAGGGGGATGCACTTAGCTAAGCCTGGCTATCATGATCAATGGTCATCCATTGGCGCCTATCTGTTTAGGGAGTGCCAGTTGGACATCTGGACTGCATTACTAAGTGTCAGGAGTAGGTGACTCATATCTCACCTTGATCAACCAATCAGGGACCGGTAGGGCCGAGTAACCCACGTGGGACTCTGATGCCCATGGAACTTTCAGCCAATCAATGAGCTGAAGTTCCTCCAGGTAAAAACAGGCAACACAGAGAGCCTGTGAGATTCAGATTCAGATTCAGATTCAACAAGATTCTGTAAGATTCTAAAGGGCAGGACGGCCCAGGAGCAGAGGGCTCCCAAGGGCAGGACATTCTCGCAGCGCGCCTCCTGACCATCCTGAGACTCAGCCCGGACAACCACGGAACGGCCAGTGTGTCAGAGTGCCAGAACTTTCCTTTGTTCTAAGAGTCTAGAGTGGAGGTTGCCAGAGAGTAACCAGCAGCAGGCCTCGTGAACAGGTCGGAACTGTGGACAGCTGAATCACTATTCAGAACTAGCTCTTCATCAGGAACGAACCGGTCCTCTTCCTGACTTGCTGGGACCCACAGTCATCTTTTCTCCTGCGCACAAACTTAAAACTTAAAGCTAGTTAAAGCCAACAGTGAGCATCAGCAGCGCACCGTCGCAAGCCGCACAGCACAGCCTGGCACCGAGCCAGAGAGCGCGGATTGGACAGCAACAGCCTGCAACTGTTTCTTTGTGCCCGCAGGAAGATCTGAATCCCCAGAAATTGGATGAGTATTCAACTTCAATGCATTACAGCTCGAGAATTCAATTGTTATCCAAACCAGTTGATATCAGTTTAATTCCTAAGAGTTATGTACTTGTTTTGAGTATCTAATGTAGAAGTTGTAACCAAGTTCACTTTACGAAACGGTCTTAATGAATGATATACTGAACGTATGTCTTCTTGATATATGTAACACTTTGTAACTGACTGAATATATATCTTTTGTATTCTGATAACCCTCTCGATAAGATCTGTTAGTTTTTTATGCATATTCTATGTATTAATAAATGTATCCTCGTGTATTAGTACCTGTGTGTGCGCGTTGTTTGAGTTATGTCGCATGGTTGGATTCTAAAGCCATCAAAAGAATCAACTTTGTGATTTACTGCTAAAATTAATAATTGTCTCAGTAAGTGCCCAAACCCTACAGAACTGGTGCCTTCAGAGAGCCACTATGATTACAAATTTGGCGTCCCTGAACCAGTTTTCCCTACACTTCTGATAGGCCTCTGGGGCACTAGACAAGCCAAAGGGAACTTTTCTGAAATGGTAACAACCCCTGTGTGTGATGAAGGTAGTCAGGTGTCTTGATTCCGGGGCCAACTCAACTTGCCAGAACCCTTTTCGAACATCTAACTTTGCAAAAACTTTGGCTCCTTGCACTGCTTGCAGTATGCTGCCAACCGTTGGTACTGGATGTCTCTCTCTGATAACTGCTTTATTCACTTCTTGCAGATCCACACACAGTCTCACTTCCTTGGTGTCTTTTTTAGGTATTATCAGAATATTTGAGATCCATTCTGCACCTTCATTCACATCTTCAATAATTCCATCATCCAACATTTTATCTAACTCTTGATTAACAGCTTCTATCATTGGATAGGGTACTCATCTCAGACTTTGAGCTACTGGTGAAACTTTCTCATCTACTGTAACCTTGTGACTGTAACCCTTGATCTGTCCTAAACCTTTAAAGAGTGACTCATATTCCTGTGCTAACCGCTTAAACCTCTCTGAAGACTGGTCAACCGCATTGACAGTGTCTCCTACATTCAGAATCTTCAGATCAAAACATGCTTTTCTTCTCAACAACACTTCTACATTTCCTTCAACTACTTTGTCCTTTATTACATTTTTCTGCCATTTCAGCTGTGCCTCGAAGTAGCCAACACACTTAAGTGGACTAATTTGTGCATAGGCATAAAATTTCTTCTTAGTCTGCTGAAGTTTAGTTCTGTGTGCAAACACTTTCTTTAAAAATTCTACTCCAATGAAGTTTCTTTGACTTCCTGTATCTATCACCATTTTTATCTCTTGGCCATTTATTCGAACAGTTTCTTTACCTTCAGGGTCAATGGAATTAACAAATTCATCTGAGTCTGAAGACGGTTCTTGAACTGCTCGCAGTTTTGTCCCTTCCTTATTTGTATTAAATTTCTTTTCCTGATGGGAACCGTCTTTCTTTCTACACACTAGTGCATAATGTCCTGTTTTCTTACAGTGTAGACATTTTGCTGTTTGCGCTCCGCATTCATCTGCTTTGTGCGTTATTAGTCCGCACCTGTAACATGTAATGTCAGCCGTCCCCTGTTCTTCTATATCTCTAGCATGACTGCGTCCTGCTGCTCGGCTTTTGTTTGTAAAGTATGAGCGAGCGCCCCGATCAGTGTCACTGTGGTCAGAAAGCATTCTTGATTCTCCTTGAGCTGCTTCATGAAACTTGCTTTCAGAGCCTGGATAGCTCAGTTGGTAGAGCATCAGACTTTTAATCTGAAGGCCCAGGGTTCAAGTCCCTGTTCGGGCGGTTGTGCTGTTCTTAAGTCTGTTGTGAAAGTCATTCTAAATAGTCTTTTATCTTTCACTCTTCTAGCTGTACTGTGGTTATTTTAAATGTCCATTACTTGTATTTACAGTAGTGCATTTAGTGTTTCATTTCACAAACCGAAAATGTTCAAGTAGATCTTGTCACTCTACTCCACGTGGTTTTATGAGGCGTGGAAACGACCGCAACTTCATTTCTGAGATGCTTTCTCTCACGTGGTGAAATCTCGACCTCTTTGGCATCTCTGGCTATAGTTCTTCTGTAGAGCACCTCTGCTTATAGTGCCCTTGAAGTCATTTTATTTTTACAGGAAGACGCATTCCCTAACGATCTCTCCTGTTTTAGAAATGCTTCATAAGGCGTGTTTGATTCAAGGGACAAACAGTATACTAATTGTACAATGCAGATCTATGCAGCATTCGTACTGGATTTGACTGGGATTCTGAAATACTTCTTGAAAAGGTATTCAGATTTTTTTGAACCTATAATAAAAACACAGAACTGAAACTCCCTAGCTTCCAATCTCTGATGTTGCTGTCCTTAAACTCGGACGTGATGTTCTGCAGACGTGCAGTGTGCCTTTACTCTCGTAGTTTTCAAAACGACCTCCGTTGTTGGGCGCAGTTAAAGTGGAACTGGCCTGACTGCACAGGAAAGTATGGAATGATAAAATGTTTCTACGGCTCAAAATGTCCCTTTAGACCCTCGGCATGTCTCTGCTAGGAACGGGCAGGTAGAGAGGTTTAACAGATGCTCATGATGTTTCACACGGGGTGTTACCTGTTGTAGTGTTTCAAAAGATGTGTTAGCGAACCGCAGATTATCTTGAAAAGATTTGGGTTTGCACTGGCTGGGATTCAAACCTGACTCAATTATTTGGAAGGCGCCTGTACCACCAACGCACTTCCGAGAAGCACCTGCAAATTATCACACTCCTCTCTCTCACCTACAAAGTTATGGAGACACAGACGTCCAATGAAAGCTCAAGGCTCCACTCAAGGCTTTATTCACTCAAGGCTCCACTCTTTTGTTGTGATGTCATTTTAATTAATATTAGCTTTGATAAGGTGTCATTTTTGCCTCTAAAAAGGTAAAGTCTGCTCCTTTCTTCCTGGTATAGAAAGAACGTGTTCCATCTTTGTTTAAAAACACCACTAAAAGTAAATTATTCAGCTCTACCGCCTGTGTGCATTGACAAGACACCTCAAAAGGACATATTAAATAAGAACACGATCCTTCCTGTTACCATTCCTGTATTTGGGGCGTCGTTTCACCCTTTTACATTAAATCATCAGCACTGCTGTTTTTCTATGCATAGATTAATCAAGAGCACTTAAAAGATGCAAAAAGCTTTCAAATAAAACAGAATTGAAAGACAGTCGAGTAATGAGGTAGAAAAAAAGCACTCCCCCGTCTGGGAATCAACCACCGTCGCCCATGTAACTGGATGCAAAAATAACAGATTAATTTGTGCACAGTCTCTTGAAGCTTCGATGCCATTATTTTTCCTTCCTTATTTTTTCATTCCTATGAATTTACTCTGTAGTAGAAGAAACGCGAAAGTGGGAAACTGCTGGCATTCTTCATGAGTGGTGTGATCAGTGAGCATTTGCACATCTCTAAGTCTGTTCCGTAAGCTTTTTTTCATCGGAGATGTAGCTCAGTGGTAGAGCGCATGCTTCGCATGTATGAGGTCCCGGGTTCAATCCCTGGCATCTCCAGGTACTTTATGTTACAGTACTCACATCGCAATCTTCTGGTGAGTGAGAACTCTTTGCTTGTGTTCAGAGAGAGCCAGGTTTACACAATTAAATGCAGGCACACTCGACGTGCTGCAGAGTTGCAGTGCTGTTTTAAATGTACCTCTTTTAGTTCTGTTAAATCCTAAATTATTTGAACTAATAATTTAGTTCAAATTCAGGAAATCCTGAGATTGCTTTACACTTGTCATGGCTGTTGCAGAAAACACCTGTTGAATCTCACCCGGGATTTCCTGAGAGATCATTCAGCGAGCGAATCCTCCTTCTGAACTCCGCATTAAACTGAAAGCTTCACAAACTCCTCACTGCGTGTCCTGTACTGTTACAAGTGCTGTCGTGTAGATGTGAAGCACAGCCATAAACACACTTCGAACTTTTTCCGTTTGTTAAGGAAAATGCAAAAGAGCATGACAAGTATTGAACATATAAAATATCCATGGCACAACTGGAGAAAGTACTGAAGGACTACACATCGACTTTTGATGATTACAAGAGATTCAAGAAACACAACAGTCCGCACCTGGGTTTGGATCCTGAACGCTAGAGTTAAAAGAACATAAGCGACGGATATGACCTATAAACTCTCTGAATTGTCTTATAGTTTATGAAATAAAACAATTTCTTAATAAATTCTAACTGTTGATAGACGATGTATTGAATTTTAACAAAATCACAAATACAAACCTTTTCGGTTAAACTGTTATTCACTTACTCTAACGTAAATAAACGTTAGTGTCTTCCGGTGTGTGAGCCAATTTCTCCAAAAAATATTTGTTAGTCTGTCGGGAGGCTGTGCAAGGTGTTAAGAAATAGAATTTCGAAAAGACAAGCTCCCTAAGCTGAACATCAAGGCTGTTTTCTCTACAGAAATGCTCTTTAAATTTCAGCACTGTTGCAACTCCCTTTATAAAGGGTGTGCACACGTATACAACCAAGGCATTGAAATATTTTTTTAATTATTGTTCCAAAAAACGTTCCATTTATTTTCTTTTTAATGTTGTTGATTAAAAGATTTTATTAAATGAGAAAAAAATCTGTGAAAAAAGGTCAAAATGCTATTGAAAAAAATCAGTAATGTGAGGAAAGATGGATTGTGGGAGCCCCTTAGCTACCCATGTCATGCTGTATTTCTCACTCATTCTACTGGGAGTGGTGCCGTCGCTTCTGGATAAAGTCTGTCAGTGGTCATTCCAGACGGGTCAGATATGACTGCTCTTCGGAACAAGAGACACGTGACTTGCGAGGATCCCGACAGTGTTGACCTTCTTTCAGAGCCCGGATAGCTCAGTTGGTAGAGCATCAGACTTTTAATCTGAGGGCCCAGGGTTCAAGTCCCCGTTCGGGCGGTTGTGCTGCTCTTATTGTGAATGTCATTCTTTTATCTTTCACTCTTCTAGCTGTACTGTGGTTATTTTAAATGTCCATTACTTGTATTTACAGTAGTGTATTTAGTGTTTCATTTCACAAACCGAAAATGTTCAAGAAGATCTTGTCACTCTACTCCACGTAATCATCTAAATTAAATCACAGTAGAGTACAGAACACGCAGTGAGGAGCTCACACAGTGAGTACTCTTGAATACGACAAGAGGAAAGGCACACTGCACATCTGCAGAACATCACGTCCGAGTTTACAGTGAGAGCAGAGGTTGGGAGCGACGTAGTTTTTTAATACTCGCTCGCTGAACGATCTCTCAAGAAACCTCGGTGGAGATTTAACGGGTGTCTAATAATCACGTTCAAAAAGATGACGATAAGTTTTTTTTTAACTAGGTAGCCTTAATGGCAACACGGTGTGAGTAGATCTTAAAGCAGCTGCAGAGTACCCGTAATGGCAACACACTGCTTTGAGTTCGGCTTTTCTTATTTCTTCTGCAGAACCAGTGGTATCGGAATATACTGATCCGCATAAGAAGCGCTTTCGGTTTTTGATCATTTTTATTGAGCACTGCTCTAAGTACCACAGGCCAGATGGCTGGTGGTCTAAGGCGTTGCGTTCAGGTCGCAGTTAACCCTGGAGACGTTTGTTAAAATCTCACTTCTAATAAAGTGGTCTTTCTCGTTAGAGTAGAAACGATAGAAGCCTTTAGCGGGAAAAAAAATCACAACATCTCGCATTTCACGTGTTTAATGTTAACTGTCTCAGTAGTTGCCTCGGTGATTGATGGCTCTTCTCCCTCTCAGGGTGACGGCAAACTTCTTCAGAGAGGGAGTCTCCCATGCACGGCTTTTCTTTATCAAGAGCTGAGACAACAGAAACAGACTTCCAACTGACATTAATTACTTCTTGAGCGTTTAGTTTAAAAGCTGAAAGCAGGTGAAAAAGTCTTTGGAAATGAGGAAATGACTGCTGACAGTAAACAGAGCTGACGCTCAGCTGCAGACAAGCGCTCCTCGTTAGTATAGTGCTGAGTACCCCCGCTTGTTGCGCGGGAGACTGGGGTACGTTTCTGTGACAAGGCGCTGGTTTAATTTTTTAACAACCTGAGTTCACTTAAAAAGTGTGTACTGTGTACTACGTTTCGGACTAGTTACGGCGGTAGAATATGGAGTTCATCTCCAGCTTTGAGCTCAACTGCAACAAGAAGTCATGCTTAATGTAGTATAGTGAGTAGACATCGCGAGACAACAGATTGAGAGAGTAGAAGGCGGGAATATATGGTGTAAGGGCGTGATCTGTGTAGTTAATAAAATAGTTAAACTAATATGAAAACGTCTCTTTATTAAGATACACAACATTTATGGCGACGAGAGATGAGTGGTTAACGGACTCAAAGCGAGCAGAACACGAACTTCTGAATTTTCGGACTTTTCGTTTAGCTTGCGCCATGGAAGATATGGCAGCCGCGCCGAGAAGCTTTGCTTATGCTCAGCTTTTTCCACCATTTCTACTGAACCTCGGAGCTCCGTATTTGTATACGGAATACAAGATATGGATGGAGTCGTACAGATTTTTTTAAATAGCCAGTGGATCTACAGAAGCTCAGGATGCCGTGAGACGGGCTACACTACTGCACTGTATCGGGGCTCCAGTGCAGCGGATTTTCGCCAACCTCCCTGGAGAAAAAGGTACATATGAACAGACTGTAGCTGCCTTAGACGCTTACTTTACACCGCGGAGAAATGTGGTTTTGGAACGGCATAAATTTAGGCAGAGAACTTAGTCTCAGGACGAATCTGTTGTTGCTTTTGTGACTGCACTAAGAGAACTGGCTAAATCGTGTGACTTTGGAGTATTGGAAACTGACATGTTAAGAGATCAACTTGTGGAAAAATGTGCACATAAGAGACTATAAATTGCTGCAGGAGGAAGGGCTGACTTTAGAAAGAGCTCTTACAGTCGCTAGAATTCATGAAGCAGCTCAAGCAGAATCAAGAATGCTTTCTGACCACAGTGACAAAGTGACACTGAACAGGGCGCTCGCTCAAACTTTACAAACAAAAGCTGAGCAGCCGGACGCAGTCATGCTAGAGATATAGAAGAACAGGGGACGGCTGACATCACATGTTAAAGGTGCGGACTAACAATGCACAAAGCAGATGAATGCGGAGCGTGAACAGCAAAATGTCTACACTTTAAGAAAACAGGACATTATGCACACGTCTGCAGAACATCACGTCCGAGTTTAAGGACAGCAACATCAGAGATTGGAAGCTAGGAAGTTGCAGGTCTGTTTTTTTATTATAGGTTCAAGAAAGTCTGCATACCTTTGCAAGAAGTATTTCAGAATCCCACTCAAATCCAGTATGAATGCCGGATAAATCTACATTGTACAATTAGTATACTGTTTGTCCGTTGAATCAAACACGCCTTATGAAGCATTTCTAAAACAGGAGAGATCGTTATGGAATGGGTCTTCCTGTAAAAATAAAATGACTTCACTATAAGCAGAGGTGTGAAAGCCTGCTCTACAGAAGAACTATAGCCAGAGATGCCAAAGAGGTCGAGATTTCACCACGTGAGAGAAAGCATCTCAGAAAACGAAGTTGCGGTCAATTCCACGCGTTATAAAAACACTAGGTCAAACAACAAGAGCTGAAGAGCCGCTGTTGAGAGTAACGTGGCCGAGCGCTCTAAGGAGCTGGCTTAAACCTCCAGTCTCTTCAGGAGCATCTGTTGGAGTCGCACTGCTACAGCGTATCTCCTTGTTAAGTATCCCTTTTACTGTTGTTGCTGCCTCCAGGCGATGTAAACCAGATTCAGAAAAAAATAATTTGAACAACATTATTCCCATGCTTTCTCGAAGGTCCAGTGGCCAAGTGATAAGTTGTCGGTCTTGTAAACTGAAGATTGTGGTTTCAAACCCCACCCATGCCTGTTTCAAAGTCTTCAAAAAAACTTGCAATGTAGGAGTCTCAATAGTAAGAGAACATAACTGTCGCCAGTCATTAATATTCTTGCATATCCTGCCTTGTTTTTTAGTCGACAAAGCTTGTCTCTCTTCACACCTATCTTCTGAATGATCGCCTCAGCATTGGGAAGGAACGTGCGCTTGGTACAGCCCCCGACTCCATGGTCTGATCACAAACAGATCGGGTGAGCTGTCAGTCCAGGTTGGAAGTAACGTTCGAAAGCACTAAAAATCTGACTTAGGAACAAGAAGACCATGTTTTTTTAAACGAGTAAACGATAAAATAATATACTGCCTGCAAGACTATGTCAAGTTCAAGTTCAAGTCCAAGTTTATTGTCATTATACTCATACACAGGTATATGGTATAACGAAATGCTATTTAGCTAGCTCTCGGACATAAGTAGTACAAGAAAAAAACACAACAACAATACAATTGTATAACAAAAGAAAGACAGAGACAACAGCCGATGTGCAAAAAAAAAAACAATGGGCAGTGTGCAAAACAACAAAAAGGTAACAGGTTATGTGCAAAAACATGCATCAAAAGAATGGAATAAAGGGATAGAAATGATGGGGAGTGAGCTTTTTGACATGTAAGGTAGAGGTAGATTTTCAATGTGTGTTTGGGTTTTTGGTAAGAAAGAAGGCACTGTGAGGTTCAGGTCATAGGTGAGAGGTGAGGAGAGAGTGAGAGAGGCTGGGAGTTTAATAGTTTGATAGTGCGGGGATAAAAACTGTTTCTGAGTCTGGTAGTCCGGACCCGAATGCTCCGGTACCGTTTTCCATGTCATGCTAAACGCCACAAATTGTTCGTCCAGTTGTATCAATCGTCCTAAAGTTACGGAAAATCGGATGCGACTGGTTCACTCAGCACCCATTTCTTCAGGATAGTCGAGCGGTTTAAAACAGCAAATTCACCGATTTGTGTCTTTTAAGCTTTGTGTTTCGCTCTCCAAATAGAGGCATGGGTTCAAATCCCACTCCCGACAATCAGGCGTTTTACCCTGTCTTTTTTACCTGCCTTTACACTGTTTCAGTCTTGTTGTGCTCGCTGACAATCACAATACGAGGAAAACGGAGAAACTGCTTAGCAAAAACTTAACGGACAGAAAAAAGCTTCGTAAACACGTGAATGTGATTAGCAGCAGTAAGGTATGCATTCAAATGTTTAAGGCTGATTTATAACAGCAGCAGAAGAAAGGTGCAGCACAATGCAATTTGTGAGAATTCTCGGGTTTTTATGCTGCTTGGACTTCTTTCAAGCCTATGAGGTGACCCCCGTTTTATTTTCATTTTCAAACTTCAGAACCGAATAACAAAGAGGTTTCATGTGTGACAGCATTCCGTTGCAAATACCGTTTCCACGATGTATTCAGCGACGGGAATGAAATATTTTAGTGCTGGCTCAAATGCGAGGAATTTCAGAAAAACCTGGAAAAGCAACGCTTGCAGTAAATGACAAATTTAAAGCGTGTAGTCAGCATGAACAGAACAACGCAATGCTCTGTAAAACGATCTGAAGCCGCAATTACTCTTTTATCTCAGGCAGTTCATTCCCATACGATGTTTCCGCAGAATAAATGAAATGCCGAACTCCAAACATGTTGTTGCCATTATTGTTTCTCCTGCTGCTGTAGTTTTAAGCTTTAATCAGTGGGCATGTAATGTTGTAAAGGGGCTGGACTACTTTGTTCAGTCCAAATTCCATTATGTGAATTTATGCTTTTTTTTAAGATAAGCATTAACAACACAATGCGTGCTCAAAAACCGTTACTTATAAGCTTAAGAAGCGGCAGTGTTTTGACAAAGTGTGGTATTCGAATAGTAAATGCTGAAGTGTTTAATACTTGCTTGTGAGCCTTAGATAAATTGCCTGCTGCAATTTCAGCAAGCGGAGTTCTGCTCAGCTGCCTGTAGTACACATTGCTGATTCCTTTTGTGAGGGCACGGGCAATCTTTCAACGATAAGGCTGACGTGCCTGTCGAAATTTTGTTTCCCTTTCACTGTGTTGTATTTTCCCTACTCGTACAACATCAATTGTGATGTCATCATTGCCCATTGGTTTGTGTCTTGTTATCATTATGTATTTTACATTACAGGAACTGAAGGTACTGAAGGGTAGGAACTGAAAGTACAGACTGTTGTAATCATCAGAAAGTTTTTTTTTTTCTGCTGTTTCCTGATGTATTGGTATTTGAAGGCTATTGGGCAGCAATGATTTATCTTCCTGAACTCGCTATATAACATATGGGTCCATGGTCATCTTAGTTTAGATTTACCTTTTAGAGGTGGTATTTTTCTCCATCGTTCAGCCTTCAGACATACTTGGAAAGTGTTAGGCACAGACATAATCTTTCTCAATCCCCTTTTATCCTGAGGTGACGTCCCAGGCACGCTTGCCCCCTGGGAATATTCACTGTGCTCTTCAGGCTTTTTTTCTGATTCTACACAGATTTTTTCTCCTTCAAACATGTCACCACTGTCTGTGCTGCCGTGTGCAGCCCATGCATCTTCTGTATCTCCTGATGAACTCCTGAGCTCTGTGTTGCCTTCCAAACTATGTCTCTCACTTTGACTTGAAATATGGACTATAGATTGTGTACTGTCATCTGGTTTTGAATCCTTACCAATACTCACCTCCTTCTGCGCCCTAAGCACTTGGATTCTTACTTTTTTTCTATCTTCATGCCAAATCACTGATAACCATTTCCTGTTGCTGGAGTAATCCTCTCCAAGGACTCTGTTTGACAGTGTTGACCACATATTGTCATGCCACCTAATTTTTTTTTCTATCTTAGAAAACTTCAGAAATTCTTTGATCTCACTCCCTACTCCACCAGCCCTTGACCACAGGTCTGGCCTCCTACTTCTCTGTCCTCCTTTAACATGTGGCATTGCCAACAATCTGAAAAATAGGGAACACATCTGAATGAAGTGGAAACATAATTGAAATTCAACACCCACTGGATGTTAATAGTGTAGGAGTGCAACAGATGTACAAGTCCATTAAATATTTTTATTTCTGTGTTTAATTTTTGAGGGACCCTATATTTTGATATAGCATCAATCACAAAACAGCATTCTGTCAATGTCACAACCACCAGACCGGGGAGATCAACTCACAAAAGAACTTACCAGTACCAGCAGTGGGTTAATAATAACATGTGTTAATCCACCAGCACATGCTCTACTGTGCGGCAAGCAGCATTGTTTTAACCATTCAAACCCGCTTCCCGCTACTCGGTATTGAGTCTTCTCTTTGAGAGCTCTACCTCGCGTTTACTCTGAATCTCGCTTACTGGTTACTGAACTCCCTTTTGTCTCTCGACCTTGGACCTTACCTTCTGTTTTGAATTGTTTGCTTCTCTCTGTACTTCAAGTATTTCGATCTACCTTTCACCTAACAATCTCGCCTGACGTTCTGGATTGTTCGCCTGTCTCAATAACTACTTGCTCCTGCATCTGCATAGGATCTGCATACCTTTTCACTGAGGATTTCTGACAGTCAAAGCCACATAAAAAACTAGAAAAGAAGTATGACAAAAGAAGTAAAACAGATTATCCTCTCCGATAACAACATCAAAGAGGCTAAGGAATTTCTACGGCTGACAGCTCCACATCATCTTCCCTTCATAACTAACCTCATTAGATCTCTCAACTCTAAACTCTACCAGTTTCTCACTACAGAGAAGGACAAAAAACTCAGTCATCTTCTACAGAAGAAAACCATCAACACCCAGGACACCCTCACCAACCCTAACCTTGTTGTCACCATACCTTCTGACCTTTCCCTTTCACAGGATGAGCGATCCCTCCTCAGCAAAGGGCTGAGTTTTGTACCAGTTCCCAGGAAGCTGGACATCCCCCAGACCAATGTCGACCTTAACCGCTTTTACCGCAGGATCCGTCTCAGAGCACATTTTGCCGACAATTCCTCTTCACAGGCAGCTGATGACAACCCGGTTATTGATGTCATTAACAACATTAATCCCAAATGGACTCCCTCCTCTGGCCGTTTTCCACCAGTTGATTATTTCATCAACCAATGCACTAATCAAGCTCCCATGGCACTCTCTATACCCAGTAAACATAGGTCTAACCTCACCCAAGGAGAAAATCAGGCGCTCCAGTCTCTCCGCAACAGGGATGTTATCGTCATCAAACCAGCGGACAAAGGAGGTGCTGTTGTGGTGTGGCGTAAGGATCTATATATCTTTGAAGCCTCTAGACAACTAACTGACACTTCTGCCTACCTCCCTCTCCAACAGGACCCTACCACTGACTACCAAAAGGAAGTGGTATCCACCATTTCCCTTCTCATCAGCAGTAACAAGCTACCCCAGGAGGCGAACCGGCTCATCATGGAACACCCACAGGTATCTCAATTTTACCTCCTCCCCAAAATCCACAAACCGGACACCCCTGGATGCCCCATCGTATCAGCATGTAACTGTCCTACTACTTACATCTCAGCCTCATGAGACCGCTGGTTGAAGATCTTCCCTCATACATCAAAGACACCAACCACGCGCTCCAACTTTTCAATGATTTCCAATTTCAGGGTACCGAATGCCACATTTTTACCATGGACATCACATCTCTGTACACCGTCATTCCCCATAATGACGGCCTTACAGCCCTCAAGCACACGCTGGACAAACGCACAGTGCTTTGTCCACCCACCCACACCCTGGTACGCTTTGCAGAATTGGTCCTCACACTGAACGCATTCTCTTTCAATAATCTTTTTTACCAACAGGTCAGTGGAGTTGCCATGGGCACCAGAATGGGACCCAACTTCCACCTGTCCCTCAAATATATAGTTAACATATCTTCCACTACTCTTCCGTTTCTCAACATCAACTTCTCCATCAACTACCCCAGACTCCACTTCTGTTTATTACAAACCCACGGATTCACACAGCTATCTCTTGTATAGCTCATTTCACCCCAAACATACTAAAAATTCTCTCCCTTTTTCACAGTTCCTTCGGCTACAACAAATATGCAGTGACGACATCGACTTCCAGAACCAAACCCTCAAAATGTACTCCTTTTTATCAACAGAGGATACCCCAGCAGTGTTATTGACAGGGCCCTTGCCCTAGCCAAAAACACCCCTCGGACCATCAACCCAATCAGGAACTCCCACCGTAACAACCGCATTCCTTTGGTGCTTCCCTAACACACTTCCTATCCGCAGGACTGTTAACGACAACTTTTCCATCCTACAGGATGATCCCTCCATTTGGGCCCTCTTTTCTGACCGCCCCATCATCTCATATCCCCAATCACCTAATCTGCGCAACCTTCGTGTTCACACCTCCCTTGACCGCTCTCACCAACCATCCACACCAGGTACTTTCCCCTGCAACAGAGCTCGCTGTATCGCCTGCAAGTACACATCCAACACCACACTCATTCAAGGCCCCTCAGGACAATTCTGGATCACCCAGATGGCATCTTGTACCTCCAGCAACCTTATTTACTGTATCTCTTGCAGTAAATGCCCAGTTTCTCTCTATATTGGAGAAACAGGAAGGAGACTTGGAGACCACTTCAGAGAACATGTCAGGGCTGTGAAGATTAAAGATCTCTCCAAAAACCATTGTTTCTCATTTCACCTCTGATGGCCATGACCACTCTAATCTCTCCGTCTGTGTTCTCAAAGATGGTTTTCTGAACTCATACATTAGAAAGCCTACCGAAACCAAACTTATCCTGCAGCTAGGATCACACCTTCCCCCTTCTCTAAACAACAGACTACTATTCTACTAAATTTTCTCCATTCATTGGAAGTTTCATTTCACACCTATCAACACCTTTTCTGACTTCACACCTCTTGATTGGCCTCTCTTTCTGTCCCCTGCTCCCGCCTCTCACCCCTCCTCCCTCCCAGCCTTTGTTCTCCCACTACATTACCTTTGCCTACTGCCCTGTCTCTCTCACACCTGAAGAATGCTCCACGGCCGAAACATTGTTTTCTCTCTTCTTTTTTTCAGCATGGAATAAACCTATTTCTTGTTCCTTAACAACCCGAAACAATATCTTCGGTCTTTCCAGAGCTGTAAGTAGTCATTCCAAGTTTATTAACTTGTCTCAGTGCTTGTATGTACTCTTCAATAGCCACTGATGTTATTTACAACAGCTGTTTTAAAAAAGTAAATTTGCATTCTTTTGGACTTCTTTCTAAAGAATTGGCACATTTGGCAGAGCGGTGGCTCTGTGGCTAAGGATCTGCACCTGTGGCTGGAAGGTTGCTGGTTTACATCCCACGGTCGGCAGAGGAATCCTACTCCATTGGGCTCCTGAACAAGGCCCTTAACCCCAACTGCTCCAGGGGTGCCGTATAAATGGCTGACCCTGCGCTCTGACCCCCAGCTACTCTCCATGTATGTGTATCTCAAGGAGAGCAAGCTGGGGTATGCAAAATAGGAATTCCTAATGCAAGAAATTGTATATGGTCAATACAGTGATCATATCTTATTGGCACATGGTAATCTCCAAGGAACAAGTAATAGGTTTATTCCATGCTGAAAAGAGAAGAAGAAAACACAATGTTTTGACCATGGAGACTTCTTCAGTTATGATTTGATTTTTTACAATCATACCCACTCAAACTTTGCAATTTTTAAAAATCTTGCAAACACAACCCAGATATGTTGACTTTTAAAAAACAAAAACAATTTGGGGGTATTTTTTTTAAAGAAACACATACTTCTTTTCTAGTTTTTTTTATGTGGCTTTGACTGCCAGAAATCCTCAGTGAAAAGGTATAAAGATCCTACGCAGATGCAGGAGCAAGTAGTTATTGAGACAGGTGAACAATCCAGAACGTCAGGTGAGATTGTTAGGTGAAAGGTAGATCGAAATACTTGAAGTACAGAGAGAAGCAAACAATCCAAATCGGAAGGTGAGGTCCAAGGTCCAGAGGCAAAAGGGAGTTCAGTAACCAGTAAGCGAGATTCAGAGTAAACGCGAGGTAGAGCTCTCAAAGAGAAGACTCAATACCGAGTAGCGGGAAGCGGGTTTGAATGGTTAAAACAATGCTGCTTGCCGCACAGTAGAGCATGTGCTGGCGGATTAACACATGTTATCATTAACCCACTGCTGGTACTGGTAAGTTCTTTTGTGAGTTGATCTCCCCGGGCTGCTGGTCGTGACATTGACAGAATGCTGTTTTGTGATTGATGCTATATCAAAATATAGGGTCCCTCAAAAATTAAACACAGAAATAAGAACATTTAATGGCTTGTACATCTGTTGCACTCCTACACTATTAACATCCATTGGGAGTTGAATTTCAATTATGTTTCCACTTCATTCAGATGTGTTCCCTATTTTTCAGATTGTTGGCAATGCCACATGTTATAGAAGGACAGAGAAGTAGGAGGCCAGACCTGTGGTCAAGGGCTGGTGAAGTAGGGAATGAGATCAAAGAATTTCTGAAGTTTTCTAAGCTAGAAAAAAAATTAGGTGGCATGACAATATGTGGTCAACACTGTCAAACAGAGTCCTTGGAGAGGATTGCTCCAGCAACAGGAAATGGTTATCAGTGATTTGGCATGAAGATAGAAAAAAAGTAAGAATCCAAGTGCTTAGGGCGCAGAAGGAGGTGAGTATTGGTAAGGATTCCAAACCAGATGACAGTACACAATCTATAGTCCATATTTCAAGTCAAAGTGAGGGACATAGTTTGGAAGGCAACACAGAGCTCAGAAGTTCATCAGGAGATACAGAAGATGCATGGGCTGCACACGGCAGCACAGACAGTGGTGACATGTTTGAAGGAGAAAAAATCTGTGTAGAATCAGAAAAAAAGCCTGAAGAGCACAGTGAATATTCCCAGGGGGCAAGCGTGCCTGGGACGTCACCTCAGGATAAAAGGGGATTAAGAAAGATTATGTCTGTGCCTAACACTTTCCAAGTATGTCTGAAGGCTGAACGATGGAGAAAAATACCACCTCTAAAAGGTAAATCTAAACTAAGATGACCATGGACCCATATGTTATATAGCGAGTTCAGGAAGATAAATCATTGCTGCCCAATAGCCTTCAAATACCAATACATCAGGAAACAGCAGAAAAAAAAAACTTTCTGATGATTACAACAGTCTGTACTTTCAGTTCCTACCCTTCAGTACCTTCAGTTCCTGTAATGTAAAATACATAATGATAACAAGACACAAACCAATGGGCAATGATGACATCACAATTGATGTTGTACGAGTAGGGAAAATACAACACAGTGAAAGGGAAACAAAATTTCGACAGGCACGTCAGCCTTATCGTTGAAAGATTGCCCGTGCCCTCACAAAAGGAATCCGCAATGTGTACTACAGGCAGCTGAGCAGAACTCCGCTTGCTGAAATTGCAGCAGGCAATTTATCTAAGGCTCACAAGCAAGTATTAAACACTTCAGCATTTACTATTCGAATACCACACTTTGTCAAAACACTGCCGCTTCTTAAGCTTATAAGTAACGGTTTTTGAGCACGCATTGTGTTGTTAATGCTTATATTAAAAAAAAGCATAAATTCACATAATGGAATTTGGACAGAACAAAGTAGTCCAGTCCCTTTACAACATTACATACCCACTGATTAAAGCTTAAAACTACAGCAGCAGGAGAAACAATAATGGCAACAACATGTTTGGAGTTCGGCATTTCATTTATTCTGCGGAAACATCGTATGGGAATGAACTGCCTGAGATAAAAGAGTAATTGCGGCTTCAGATCGTTTTACAGAGCATTGCGTTGTTCTGTTCATGCTGACTACACGCTTTAAATTTGTCATTTACTGCAAGCGTTGCTTTTCCAGGTTTTTCTGAAATTCCTCGCATTTGAGCCAGCACTAAAATATTTCATTCCCGTCGCTGAATACATCGTGGAAACGGTATTTGCAACGGAATGCTGTCACACATGAAACCTCTTTGTTATTCGGTTCTGAAGTTTGAAAATGAAAATAAAACGGGGGTCACCTCATAGGCTTGAAAGAAGTCCAAGCAGCATAAAAACCCGAGAATTCTCACAAATTGCATTGTGCTGCACCTTTCTTCTGCTGCTGTTATAAATCAGCCTTAAACATTTGAATGCATACCTTACTGCTGCTAATCACATTCACGTGTTTACGAAGCTTTTTTCTGTCCGTTAAGTTTTTGCTAAGCAGTTTCTCCGTTTTCCTCGTATTGTGATTGTCAGCGAGCACAACAAGACTGAAACAGTGTAAAGGCAGGTAAAAAAGACAGGGTAAAACGCCTGATTGTCGGGAGTGGGATTTGAACCCATGCCTCTATTTGGAGAGCGAAACACAAAGCTTAAAAGACACAAATCGGTGAATTTGCTGTTTTAAACCGCTCGACTATCCTGAAGAAATGGGTGCTGAGTGAACCAGTCGCATCCGATTTTCCGTAACTTTAGGACGATTGATACAACTGGACGAACAATTTGTGGCGTTTAGCATGACATGGAAAACGGTACCGGAGCATTCGGGTCCGGACTACCAGACTCAGAAACAGTTTTTATCCCCGCACTATCAAACTATTAAACTCCCAGCCTCTCTCACTCTCTCCTCACCTCTCACCTATGACCTGAACCTCACAGTGCCTTCTTTCTAACCAAAAACCCAAACACACATTGAAAATCTACCTCTACCTTACATGTCAAAAAGCTCACTCCCCATCATTTCTATCCCTTTATTCCATTCTTTTGATGCATGTTTTTGCACATAACCTGTTACCTTTTTGTTGTTTTGCACACTGCCCATTGTTTTTTTTTTTGCACATCGGCTGTTGTCTCTGTCTTTCTTTTGTTATACATGTATTGTTGTTGTGTTTTTTTCTTGTACTACTTATGTCCGAGAGCTAGCTAAATAGCATTTCGTTATACCATATACCTGTGTATGAGTATAATGACAATAAACTTGGACTTGAACTTGAACTTGACATAGTCTTGCAGGCAGTATATTATTTTATCGTTTACTCGTTTAAAAAAACATGGTCTTCTTGTTCCTAAGTCAGATTTTTAGTGCTTTCGAACGTTACTTCCAACCTGGACTGACAGCTCACCCGATCTGTTTGTGATCAGACCATGGAGTCGGGGGCTGTACCAAGCGCACGTTCCTTCCCAATGCTGAGGCGATCATTCGGAAGATAGGTGTGAAGAGAGACAAGCTTTGTCGACTAAAAAACAAGGCAGGATATGCAAGAATATTAATCACTGGCGACAGTTATGTTCTCTTACTATTGAGACTCCTACATTGCAAGTTTTTTTGAAGACTTTGAAACAGGCATGGGTGGGGTTTGAAACCACAATCTTCAGTTTACAAGACCGACACCTTATCACTTGGCCACTGGACCTTCGAGAAAGCATGGGAATAATGTTGTTCAAATTATTTTTTTCTGAATCTGGTTTACATCGCCTGGAGGCAGCAACAACAGTAAAAGGGATACTTAACAAGGAGATACGCTGTAGCAGTGCGACTCCAACAGATGCTCCTGAAGAGACTGGAGGTTTAAGCCAGCTCCTTAGAGCGCTCGGCCACGTTACTCTCAACAGCGGCTCTTCAGCTCTTGTTGTTTGACCTAGTGTTTTTATAACGCGTGGAATTGACCGCAACTTCGTTTTCTGAGATGCTTTCTCTCACGTGGTGAAATCTCGACCTCTTTGGCATCTCTGGCTATAGTTCTTCTGTAGAGCAGGCTTTCACACCTCTGCTTATAGTGAAGTCATTTTATTTTTACAGGAAGACCCATTCCATAACGATCTCTCCTGTTTTAGAAATGCTTCATAAGGCGTGTTTGATTCAACGGACAAACAGTATACTAATTGTACAATGTAGATTTATCCGGCATTCATACTGGATTTGAGTGGGATTCTGAAATACTTCTTGCAAAGGTATTCAGACTTTCTTGAACCTATAATAAAAAAACAGACCTGAAACTTCCTAGCTTCCAATCTCTGATGTTGCTGTCCTTAAACTCGGACGTGATGTTCTGCAGACGTGTGCATAATGTCCTGTTTTCTTACAGTGTAGACATTTTGCTGTTCACGCTCCGCATTCATCTGCTTTGTGCATTGTTAGTCCGCACCTTTAACATGTGATGTCAGCCGTCCCCTGTTCTTCTATATCTCTAGCATGACTGCGTCCGGCTGCTCGGCTTTTGTTTGTAAAGTTTGAGCGAGCGCCCCGTTCAGTGTCACTTTGTCACTGTGGTCAGAAAGCATTCTTGATTCTGCTTGAGCTGCTTCATGAATTCTAGCGACTGTAAGAGCTCTTTCTAAAGTCAGCCCTTCCTCCTGCAGCAATTTATAGTCTCTTATGTGCACATTTTTCCACAAGTTGATCTCTTAACATGTCAGTTTCCAATACTCCAAAGTCACACGATTTAGCCAGTTCTCTTAGTGCAGTCACAAAAGCAACAACAGATTCGTCCTGAGACTAAGTTCTCTGCCTAAATTTATGCCGTTCCAAAACCACATTTCTCCGCGGTGTAAAGTAAGCGTCTAAGGCAGCTACAGTCTGTTCATATGTACCTTTTGCTCAAGAGAGGTTGGCGAAAATCCGCTGCACGGGAGCCCCGATACAGTGCAGTAGTGTAGCCCGTCTCACGGCATCCTGAGCTTCTGTAGATCCACCGGCTATTTAAAAAAAAATCTGTACGACTCCATCCATATCTTGTATTCCGTATACAAATACGGAGCTCCGAGGTTCAGTAGAAATGGTGGAAAAAGCTGAGCATAAGCAAAGCTTCTCGGCGCGGCTGCCATATCTTCCATGGCGCAAGCTAAACGAAAAGTCCGAAAATTCAGAAGTTCGTGTTCTGCTCGCTTTGAGTCCGTTAACCACTCATCTCTCGTCGCCATAAATGTTGTGTATTGTAACGCAACGGGGGCTCAGGCGGGCGCCCTTGCCGCATTAGGTCGGCCCCTAAACCGTCCGGGGCTCGAACCCGGGACTTCCGCGTCTCTCTGCAGCGACCTAGCCCCGTGAGCCAAAGAGAGGTCCTGCTATCACACACAGTGCTTGTCGGCCGTAAGCGTTACAGTATCTTAATAAAGAGACGTTTTCATATTAGTTTAACTATTTTATTAACTACACAGATCACGCCCTTACACCATATATTCCCGCCTTCTACTCTCTCAATCTGTTGTCTCGCGATGTCTACTCACTATACTACATTAAGCATGACTTCTTGTTGCAGTTGAGCTCAAAGCTGGAGATGAACTCCATATTCTACCGCCGTAACTAGTCCGAAACGTAGTACACAGTACACACTTTTTAAGTGAACTCAGGTTGTTAAAAAATTAAACCAGCGCCCTGTCACAGAAACGTACCCCAGTCTCCCGCGCAACAAGCGGGGGTACTCAGCACTATACTAACGAGGAGCGCTTGTCTGCAGCTGAGCGTCAGCTCTGTTTACTGTCAGCAGTCATTTCCTCATTTCTAAAGACTTTTTCACTTGCTCTCAGCTTTTAAAGACGGTCATAAACGCTCAAGAAGTAATTCATGTCAGTTGGAAGTCTGTTTCTGTTGTCTCAGCTCTTGATAAAGAAAAGCCGTGCGTGGGAGACTCCCTCTCTGAAGAAGTTTGCCGTCACCCTGCGAGGGAGAAGAGCCATCAATCACCGAGGCAACCACTGAGACAGTTAACATTAAACACGTGAAATGCGAGATGTTGTGACTTTTTTCCCGCTTAAGGCTTCTATCGTTTCTACTCTAACGAGAAAGACCTCTTTATTAGAAGTGAGATTTTAACAAACGTCTCCAGGGTTAACTGCGACCTGAACGCAACGCCTTAGACCACCAGCCATCTTGCCTGTGGTACTTAGAGCAGCGCTCAAAAAAAATGATCAGAACCCGAAAGCGCTTCTTATGCGGATCAGTATATTCCGATACCACTGGTTCTGCAGAAGAAATAAGAAAAGCCGAACTCAAAGCAGTGTGTTGCCATTACGGGTACTCTGCAGCTGCTTTAAGATCTACTCACACCGTGTTGCCATTAAGGCTACCTAGTTAAAAAAAAACTTATCGTCATCTTTTTGAACGTGATTATTAGACACCCGTTAAATCTCCACCGAGGTTTCTTGAGAGATCGTTCAGCGAGCGAGTATTAAAAAACTACGTTGCTTCTAACCTCTGCTCTCACTGTAAACTCGGACGTGATGTTCTGCAGATGTGCAGTGTGCCTTTCCTCTTGTCGTATTCAAGAGTACTCACTGTGTGCGCTCCTCACTGCGTGTTCTGTACTCTACTGTGATTTAATTTAGATGATTACGTGGAGTAGAGTGACAAGATCTACTTGAACATTTTCGGTTTGTGAAATGAAACACTAAATACAGTACTGTAAATACAAGTAATGGACATTTAAAATAACCACAGTACAGCTAGAAGAGTGAAAGATAAGAGACTATTTAGAATGACATTCACAATAGACTTAAGAACAGCACAACCGCCCGAAGAGGGACTTGAACCCTGGGCCCTCAGATTAAAAGTCTGATGCTCTACTGACTGAGCTATCCGGGCTCTGAAAGAAAGTCGACACTGTCGGGATCCTCGCAAGTCACCTGTCTCTTGTGCCGAAGAGCAGTCATACCGGACCCGTCTGGAATGACCACTGACAGACTTTATCCAGAAGCGACGGCACCACTTCCAGTAGAATGAGTGAGAAATACAGCATGACATGGGTAGTTAAGGGGCTCCCACAATTCATCTTTCCTCACATTACTAATTTTTTTCAATAGCATTTTGACCTTTTTTCACATTCAGATTTTTTTCACATTTAATAAAATCTTTTAATCAACAACATTAAAAAGAAAACAAATGGAACATTTTTGGGAACAATAATTAAAAAAAAAACTTTCAATGCCTTGGTTGTTTACGTGTGCACACCCTTTATAAAGGGAGTTGCAACAGTGCTGAAATGTAAAGAGCATTTCTGTAGAGAAAACAGCATTTTTTCTGCCTTGATGTTAAGCTTAGGGAGCCTGTCTTTTAGAAATTCTATTTTATAACACCTTGCACAGCCTCCCGGCAGACTAACAAATATTTTTTTGGAGAAATTGGCTCACACACCGGAAGACACTATCGTTTATTTACGTTAGAGTATGTGAATAACAGTTTAACCGAAAAAGTTTGTAATTGTGATTTTGTTAAAATTCAATAAATCGTCTATCATCAGTAAGTAATTATTAAGAAAGTGTTTTCTTTCATAAACTATAAGACAATTTAGAGAGTTTATAGGTCATAAACGTCGGTTATGTTCTTTTAACTCTAGCATTCAGGATCCAAACCCAGGTGCGGACGGTTGTGTTTCTTGAATCTCTTGTAATCATCAAAAGTCGATATGTAGTCCTTCAGTACTTTCTCGAGTTGTGGCATGGATATTTTATACGATCAATACTTGTCATGCTCTTTTGCATTTTCATTAACAAACGGCAAAAGTTCAAAGTGTGTTTATGGCTGTGCTTCACATCTACACGAGAGCACTTGTAACAGTACAGGACACGCAGTGAGGAGTTCGTGAAGCTTTCAGTTTAGTGCGGAGATCAGAAGGAGGATTCGCTCGCTGAATGATCTCTCAAGAAATCCCGGGTGAGATTCAAGAGGTGTTTTCTGCAACAGCCACGGCAAGTGTGAAGCAATCTCTGGATTTCCTGAATTTGAACTAAATTATTAGGGTTAGGGTTAGTTCAAATAATTTAGGATTTAACAGAACTAAATGAGGTACATTTAAAACAGCAGCGCAACTCTGCAGCACGTCGAGTGTGCCTGCATTTAGTTGTGTAAACCTGGCTCTCTCTGAACACAAGGAAAGAGTTCTCACTCAACAAAAGATTGCAATGTGAGTACTGTAATATAAAGCACCTGGAGATGCCAGGGATTGAACCAGGGACCTCATACATGCGAAGCATGCGCTCTACCACTGAGCTACATCCCCGATGGCAAAGTAATGGAACAGACTTGTCCAGATGCTCACTGATCACAATCCACCACTCACGAAGAATGCCTGCAGTTTCCCACTTTCGCGTTTCCTCTACTACAGAGTAAATGCATGGGAATGAAGAAATAAGGAAGGAAAAATAATCGCATTGAAGCTTCAAGAGACTGGGCACAAATTAATCTATTATTTTTGTATCCAGTCATACCTGCGACGGTGGTTAATTCCCAGACGGGGGAGTGCTTTTTTTCTACCTTCTTACTCGACTGTCTTTCAATTCTGTTTTATTTGAAAGCTTTTTGCATCTTTTAAGTGCTCTTGATTAAACTATGCATAGAAAAACAGCACTACTGATGATTTTCATGGACCGATGTACACTTGTTCTGTACAACTCGAGTGATAAAGCCCTGTCTGCAAATATTGTAGAAGAAAATAAAAGGGTGAAACAACGCCCCACCACAGGAATGGTAACAGGAAGGATCGTGTTCTTATTTGATAAGTCCTTTTGAGATGTCTTGTCAATGCACACAGGCGTTAGAGCTGAATAATTTACTTTTAGTGGTGTTTTTAAACAAAGATGGAACATGTTATTTCTATACCAGGAAGAAAGGAGCAGATTTTAACTTTAAGAGGCAAAAACGACACCTTATCAAAGCTAAAATTAATTAAAATGACTTCACAGCAAAATAGTGGAGCCTTGAATGAATAAAGCCTTGAGTGGAGCCTTGAGCTTTCATTGGATGTCTGTGTCTCCATAACTTTGTAGGTGAGAGAGAGGATTGTGACAATTTGCAGGTGCTTCTCGGAAGTGCGTTGGTGGTACAGGCGCCTTCCAAATAATTGAGTCGGGTTTGAATCCCAGCCAGTGCAAACCCAAATCTTTTCAAGATAATTTGTTGTCCGCTAACACATCTTTTGAAACACTACAACAGGTAACACCCCGTGTGAAACATCATGAACATCTGTTAAAGCCTGAGTTTTACATACTCTAACGTAAATAAACGTTAGTGTCTTCCGGTGTGTGAGCCAATTTCTCCAAAAAAATATTTGTTAGTCTGCCGGGAGGCTGTGCAAGGTGTTATAAAATAGAATTTCTAAAAGACAGGCTCCCTAAGCTTAACATCAAGGCAGAAAAAATGCTGTTTTCTCTACAGAAATGCTCTTTACATTTCAGCACTGTTGCAACTCCCTTTATAAAGGGTGTGCACACGTAAACAACCAAGGCATTGAAAGTTTTTTTTTTAATTATTGTTCCCAAAAATGTTCCATTTGTTTTCTTTTTAATGTTGTTGATTAAAAGATTTTATTAAATGTGAAAAAAATCTGAATGTGAAAAAAGGTCAAAATGCTATTGAAAAAAATTAGTAATGTGAGGAAAGATGGATTGTGGGAGCCCCTTAACTACCCATGTCATGCTGTATTTCTCACTCATTCTACTGGAAGTGGTACCGTCGCTTCTGGATAAAGTCTGTCAGTGGTCATTCCAGACGGGTCCGGTATGACTGCTCTTCGGCACAAGAGACAGGTGACTTGCGAGGATCCCGACAGTGTCGACTTTCTTTCAGAGCCCGGATAGCTCAGTCGGTAGAGCATCAGACTTTTAATCTGAGGGCCCAGGGTTCAAGTCCCTCTTCGGGCGGTTGTGCTGTTCTTAAGTCTATTGTGAATGTCATTCTAAATAGTCTCTTATCTTTCACTCTTCTAGCTGTACTGTGGTTATTTTAAATGTCCATTACTTGTATTTACAGTACTGTATTTAGTGTTTCATTTCACAAACCGAAAATGTTCAAGTAGATCTTGTCACTCTACTCCACGTAATCATCTAAATTAAATCACAGTAGAGTACAGAACACGCAGTGAGGAGCGCACACAGTGAGTACTCTTGAATACGACAAGAGGAAAGGCACACTGCACATCTGCAGAACATCACGTCCGAGTTTACAGTGAGAGCAGAGGTTGGAAGCGACGTAGTTTTTTAATACTCGCTCGCTGAACGATCTCTCAAGAAACCTCGGTGGAGATTTAACGGGTGTCTAATAATCACGTTCAAAAAGATGACGATAAGTTTTTTTTTAACTAGGTAGCCTTAATGGCAACACGGTGTGAGTAGATCTTAAAGCAGCCGCAGAGTACCCGTAATGGCAACACACTGCTTTGAGTTCGGCTTTTCTTATTTCTTCTGCAGAACCAGTGGTATCGGAATATACTGATCCGCATAAGAAGCGCTTTCGGGTTCTGATCATTTTTTTTGAGCGCTGCTCTAAGTACCACAGGCAAGATGGCTGGTGGTCTAAGGCGTTGCGTTCAGGTCGCAGTTAACCCTGGAGACGTTTGTTAAAATCTCACTTCTAATAAAGAGGTCTTTCTCGTTAGAGTAGAAACGATAGAAGCCTTAAGCGGGAAAAAAGTCACAACATCTCGCATTTCACGTGTTTAATGTTAACTGTCTCAGTGGTTGCCTCGGTGATTGATGGCTCTTCTCCCTCGCAGGGTGACGGCAAACTTCTTCAGAGAGGGAGTCTCCCACGCACGGCTTTTCTTTATCAAGAGCTGAGACAACAGAAACAGACTTCCAACTGACATGAATTACTTCTTGAGCGTTTATGACCGTCTTTAAAAGCTGAGAGCAAGTGAAAAAGTCTTTAGAAATGAGGAAATGACTGCTGACAGTAAACAGAGCTGACGCTCAGCTGCTGACAAGCGCTCCTCGTTAGTATAGTGCTGAGTACCCCCGCTTGTTGCGCGGGAGACTGGGGTACGTTTCTGTGACAGGGCGCTGGTTTAATTTTTTAACAACCTGAGTTCACTTAAAAAGTGTGTACTGTGTACTACGTTTCGGACTAGTTACGGCGGTAGAATATGGAGTTCATCTCCAGCTTTGAGCTCAACTGCAACAAGAAGTCATGCTTAATGTAGTATAGTGAGTAGACATCGCGAGACAACAGAACGAGAGTAGAAGGCGGGAATATATGGTGTAAGGGCGTGATCTGTGTAGTTAACAAAATAGTTAAAATAATATAAAAACTTCTCTAAATTTAGATACACAACATTTATGGTGACCAGAGATGAGTGCTTGACGGACTCAAAGCGAGCAGAACACTGCAGATTTTAATTCTCTTGCTGGTAGAAACGAACTTTTGAATTTTCGGACTTTTCGTTTAGCTTGCGCCATGGAAGATATGGCAGCCGCGCCGAGAAGCTTTGCTTATGCCCAGCTTTTTCCACCGCTTCTACTGAACCTCGGAGCTCCGGATTTGTATACGGAATACAAGATATGGATGGAGTCGTACAGATTTTTTTTTAAATAGCCGGTGGATCTACAGAAGCTCAGGATGCCGTGAGACGTGCTACATTACTGCACTGTATCGGGGCTTCCGTGCAGCGGATTTTTGCCAACCTCCCTGGAGAAAAAGACTGTAGCTGCCTTAGACGCTTCCTTTACACCGCGGCGAAATGTGGTTTTGGAACGGCATAAATTTAGGCAGAGAACTTAGTCTCAGGACGAATCTGTTGATGCTTTTGTGACTGCACTAAGAGAACTGGCTAAATCTTGTGACTTTGGAGTATTGGAAACTGACATGTTAAGAGATCAACTTGTGGAAAAATGTGCACATAAGAGACTATAAATTGCTGCAGGATGAAGGCTGACTTTAAAAAGAGCTCTTACAGTCGCTAGAATTCATGAAGCAGCTCAAGCAGAATCAAGAATGCTTTCTGACCACAGTGACAAAGTGACACTGAACGGGGCGCTCGCTCAAACTTTACAAACAAAAGCCGAGCAGCCGGACGCAGTCATGCTAGAGATATAGAAGAACAGGGGACGGCTGACATTACATGTTACAGGTGCGGACTAATAACGCACAAAGCAGATGAATGCGGAGCGTGAACAGCAAAATGTCTACACTGCAAGAAAACAGGACATTGTGCACATGTCTGCAGAACATCACGTCCGAGTTTAAGGACAAGTATCCTTTTTATTGTTGTTGCTGCCTCCGGTTTACATTTGGCGATGTAAACCGGATTCAGAAAAAAATAATTTGAACAACCTTATTCCCATGGTTATGTGAAGGCGCGGTGGCCAAGTGGTAAGGCGTCGGTCTCGTAAACCGAAGAGCGTGGGTTCAAACCCCACCCGTGCCTGTTTCGTTTGTCACCGCTTTCCTTTAGTTTCAAAGTCTTAAAAAAACTCGCAATGTAGGGATCTCAATAGTAAGAGAGCATAACTGTCGCCAGTGATTAGTATTCTTGCATATCCTGCCTTGTTTTTTAGTCGACAAAGTTTATCTCTCTTCACACCCATCTTCCGAATGATCGCCTCAGCACTGGGAAGGAACGTGCGCTTGGTACAGCCCCCGACTCCATGGTCTGATCACAAACAGATCGGGTGAGCTGTCAGTCCAGGTTGGAAGTAACGTTCGAAAGCACTAAAAATCTGACTTAGGAACGAGAAGACCATGCTTTTTTTATACGAGTAAACGATAAAATAATATACTGCCTGCAAGACTCTGTCAAGTTCAAGTACAAGTTTAATGTCATTATACTCATACACAGGTATATGGTATAACGAAATGCTATTTAGCTAGCTCTCGGATATAAGTAGTACAAAGAAAAAAACACAACAACAATACAATTGTATAACAAAAGAAAGACAACAGCCGATGTGCAAAAAACAACAACAGGCAGTGTGCAAAACAACAAAAAGGTAACAGGTTATGTGCAAAAACATGCATCAAAAGAATGAAATAAAGGGATAGAAATGATGGGGAGTGAGCTTTTGACATGTATGGTAGAGATAGATTTTCAATGTGTGTTTGGGTTTTTGGTAAGAAAGAAGGCACTGTGAGGTTCAGATCATAGGTGAGAGGTGAGGAGAGAGTGAGAGAGGCTGGGAGTTTAATAGTTTGATAGTGCGGGGGTAAAATTATTTTCGAGTCTGGTAGTCCGGACCCGAATGCTCCGGTACCGTTTTCCATGTCATGCTAAACGCCACAAATTGTGTTCGTCCAGTCGTATCTATCGTCCTAACGTTACGGAAAATCGCATGCGACTGGTGCAATCAGCACACATTTTTTCAGGATAGTCGAGCACTTTAAAACAGCAAATTCACAGCTTCTTATAAGCTTTGTGTTTCGCTCTCCAAATAGAGGCACGGGTTCAAATCCCACTCCTGACAGTCAGGTGTTTTACCCTGTCTTTTTTACCTGCCTTTACACTGTTTCAGTCTTGTTGTGCTCGCTGACAATCACAGTACGAGGAAAACGGAGAAACTGCTTAGCAAAAACAGAACGGACAGAAAAAAGCTTTGTAAACACGTGAATGTGATTAGCAGCAGTAAGGTATGCATTCAAATGTTTAAGGCAGAAGAAAGGTGCAGCACAATGCAATTTGTGAGAATTCGCGGGTTTTTATGCTGCTTGGACTTCTTTCAAGCCTATGAAGTGACCCCCGTTTTATTTTCATTTTCAAACTTCAGAACCGAATAACAAAGAGGTTTCATGTGTGACAGCATTCCGTTGCAAATACCGTTTCCACGATGTATTCAGCGACGGGAATGAAATATTTTAGTGCTGGCTCAAATGCGAGGAATTTCAGAAAAACCTGGAAAAGCAACGCTTGCAGTAAACGACAAATTTAAAGCGTGTAGTCAGCATGAACAGAACAACGCAATGCTCTGTAAAAACAATTACTCTTTTATCTCAGGCAGTTCATTCCCATACGATGTTTCCGCAGAATAAATGAAATGCCGAACTCCAAACATGTTGTTGCCATTATTGTTACTCCTGCTGCTGTAGTTTTAAGCTTTAATCAGTGGGTATGTAATGTTGTAAAGGGGCTGGACTACTTTGTTCAGTCCAAATTCCATTATGTGAATTTATGCTTTTTTAATATAAGTATTAACAACACAATGCGTGCTCAAAAACCGTTACTCATTAGCTTAAGAAGCGGCAGTGTTTAGACAAAGTGTGGTATTCGAATAGTAAATGCTGAAGTGTTTAATACTTGCTTGTGAGCCTTAGATAAATTGCCTGCTGCAATTTCAGCAAGCGGAGTTCTGCTCAGCTGCCTGTAGTACACATTGCTGATTCCTTTTGTGAGGGCACGGGCAATCTTTCAACGATAAGGCTGACGTGCCTGTCGAAATTTTGTTTCCCTTTCACTGTGTTGTATTTTTCCTACTCGAACAACATCAATTGTGATGTCATCATTGCCCATTGGTTTGTGTCTTGTTATCATTATGTATTTTACATTACAGGAACTGAAGGTACTGAAGGTAGGAACTGAAAGTACAGACTGCTTTAATCATCAGAAAGTTTTTTTTTTTTCTGCTGTTCTCTTTCCTGATGTATTGGTATTTGAAGGCTATTGGGCAGCAATGATTTATCTTCCTGACCTCGCTATATAACATATGGGTCCATGGTCATCTTAGTTTAGATGTACCTTTTAGAGGTGGTATTTTTCTCCATCGTTCAGCCTTCAGACATACTTGGAAAGTGTTAGGCACAGACAATCTTTCTTAATCCCCTTTTATCCTGAGGTGACGTCCCAGGCACGCTTGCCCCCTGGGAATATTCACTGTGCTCTTCAGGCTTTTTTTCTGATTCTACACAGATTTTTTCTCCTTCAAACATGTCACCACTGTCTGTGCTGCCGTGTGCAGCCCATGCCTCTTCTGTATCTTCTGATGAACTTCTGAGCTCTGTGTTGCCTTCCAAACTATGTCCCTCACTTTGACTTGAAATATTGACTATAGATTGTGTACTGTCATCTGGTTTGGAATCCTTACCAATACTCACCTCCTTCTGAGCCCTAAGCACTTGGATTCTTACTTTTTTTCTATCTTCATGCCAAATCACTGATAACCATTTCCTGTTGCTGGAGCAATCCTCTCCAAGGACTCTGTTTGACAGTGTTGACCACATATTGTCATGCCACCTAATTTTTTTTCTAGCTTAGAAAACTTCAGAAATTCTTTGATCTCATTCCCTACTTCACCAGCCCTTGACCACAGGTCTGGCCTCCTACTCCTCTGTCCTCCTTTAACATGTGGCATTGCCAAAAATCTGAAAAATAGGGAACACATCTGAATGAAGTGGAAACATAATTGAAATTCAACTCCCAATGGATGTTAATAGTGTAGGAGTGCAACAGATGTACAAGCCATTAAATGTTCTTATTTCTGTGTTTAATTTTTGAGGGACCCTATATTTTGATATAGCATCAATCACAAAACAGCATTCTGTCACTGTCACGACCACCAGCCAGGGGAGATCAACTCACAAAAGAACTAACCAGTACCAGCAGCGGGTTAATAATAACATTTGTTAATCCACCAGAAAAGCACTGTTTTAACCATTCAAACCCGCTTCCCGCTACTCGGTATTGAGTCTTCTCTTTGAGAGCTCTACCTCGCGTTTACTCTGAATCTCGCTTACTGGTTACTGAACTCCCTTTTGCCTCTCGACCTTGGACCTTACCTTCTGTTTTGAATTGTTTGCTTCTCTCTGTACTTCCAGTATTTCGATCTACCTTTCACCTAACAATCTCGTTCTGGATTGTTCGCCTGTCTCAATAACTACTTGCTCCTGCATCTGCACAGGATCTGCATACCTTTTCACTGAGGATTTCTGACAGTCACAGCCACATAAAAAACTAGAAAAGAAGTATGTGTTTCTTAAAAAAAATACCCCAAATTGTTTTTGTTTTTTAAAAGTCAACATATCTGGGTTGTGTTTGCAAGATTTTTTAAAATTGGAAAGTTTGTGTGGGTATGATTGTAAAAAATCAAATCATAACTGAAGAAGGCTCCATGCTCAAAACATTGTGTTTTCTTCTTCTCTTTTCAGCATGGAATAAACCTATTACTTTTTCCTTGGAGATTACCATGTGCCAATACGATAAGATCACTGTATTGACCATATACAGTTTCTTGCATTAGAAATTCCTATTTTGCATATCCCAGCTTGCTCTCCTTGAGACACACATACAGGGAGAGAAGCTGGGGGTCAGAGCGCAGGGTCAGCCATTTATACGGCACCCCTGCAGCAGTTGGGGTTAAGGGCCTTGTTCAGGAGCCCAATGGAGTAGGATTCCTCTGCCGACCGTGGGATGTTAACCAGCAACCTTCCAGCCACAGGTGCAGATCCTTAGCCACAGAGCCGCCGTTCTGCCAAATGTGCCAATTCTTTAAAAGCAGTCCAAAAAAATGCAAATTTATTTTTAAAAATAGCTGTTGTACAGAACATCAGTGGCTATTGAAGAGTACATACAAGCACAGAGACAAGTTAATAAACTTGGAATGACTACTTACAGCTCTGGAAAGACCGAAGATATTGTTTCCGGTTGTTAAGGAACAAGTAATAGGTTTATTCCATGCTGAAAAAAAAGAAGAGAGAAAACAATGTTTCGGCCGTGGAGCCTCATTCAGGTGTGAGAGAGAGAAGGCAGTAGGCAAAGGTAATGTAGTGGGAGAACAAAGGCTGGGAGGGAGGAGGGGTGAGAGGCGGGAGCAGGGGACAGAAAGAGAGGCCAATCAAGAGGTGTGAAGTCAGAATAGGTGTTGAGAGGTGTGAAATGAAACTTCCAATGAATGGAGAAAATTTAGTAGAATAGTAGTCTTTCGTTTAGAGAAGGGGTAAGGTGTGATCCTAGCTGCAGGATATGTTTGGTTTTGGTATTCTTTCTAATGTATGAGTTCAGAAAACCATCTTTGAGAACACAGATGGAGAGATTAGAGTGGTCATGGCCATCAGAGGTGAAATGAGAAACAGTGGTTTTTGGAGAGATCTTTAATCTTCATAGCCCTGACATGTTCTCTGAAGCGGTCTCCAAGTCTCCTTCCTGTTTCTCCAATATAGAGAGAAACTGGGCATTTACGCAAGAGATACAGTAAATAAGGTTGCTGGAGGTACAAGATGCCATCTGGGTGATCCAGAATTGTCCTGAGGGGCCTTGAATGAGTGTGGTGTTGGATGTGTACTTGCAGGCGATACAGCGAGCTCTGTTGCAAGGGAAAGTACCTGGTGTGGATGGTTGCTGAGGGCGGTCAAGGGAGCTGTGAACAAGAAGGTTGTGCAGATTAGGTGACTGGTGATATGAGATGATGGGGCGGTCAGAAAAGAGGGCCCCAACAGAGGGATCATCCTGTAGGATGGAAAAGTTGTCGTTAACAGTCCTGGGGATAGGAAGTGTGTTAGGGAAGCACCAAAGGAATGCGGTTGTTACGGTGGGAGTTCCTGATTGGGTTGATGGTCCGAGGGGTGTTTTTGGCTCGGGCAAGGGCCCTGTCAATAACACTGCTGGGGTATCCTCTGTTGATGAAAAAGGAGTTCATTTTGAGGGTTTGGTTCTGGAATTCGATGTCGTCGCTGCATATTTGTTGTAGCCGAAGGAACTGTGAAAAAGGGAGAGATTTTTAGTATGTTTGGGGTGAAATGAGCTATACAAGATATCTGTGTGAATCTGTGGGTTTGTAATAAACAGAAGTGGAGAGTCTGTGGTAGTTGATGGAGAAGTTGATGTCCAGAAACTGAAGAGTAGTTGAAGATATGTTAACTATATATTTGAGGTACAGGTGGAAGTTGGTGAAATGGTGCAGGAAGCACTTAAGCTGATCGTTGGAGTATGTGGCGGCACTGACGCAGTCATCAATACATCGCTTGTAGAGGTCAGGGACATAGCCAGTGTAGGAAGCGAAGAAGCATTCTTCTACCCAGCCAACAAAGATATTGGCATAGCTGGGTCCCATTCTGGTGCCCATGGCAACTCCACTCACCTGTTGGTAAAAAAGATTATTGAAGGAGAATGCGTTCAGTCTGAGAACCAGTGTTTCTGGTTGTTGTCCTTTAATTGATCTGGCACCAAAACATTAATCCTAAACAGTCAAACAAGTCCATGTGATGAAAACCCTTATGCTCTTTAATGTTTTTTTATGCACTAATTTCCCCCCCTCCCACTCATCAGCTTTTGGATGAGAGATTCTGACCACTATATAAGATCAGAAGCAGTAGAAGAAACGGGCTTCTTTTCTGCTTATTTAACACACTCCTAATGCAAACAACACATTACGAGTACAATGGAAAGTTTGCACCAAATGGGATCAAGCAATTTAAAACATATGTTCAGGGTACAGGAAAGTTGTTATAGAGATGAATGGTATTCATGAAACAAATAATGTTGCAAAAAACTTTGCCAAAAGTCACAACCCATTTAACATTCATCAGACAGGTTAATCAGTTGGATATCTCTTAGGTTCTAAATGCACTTAACGGCTGTATAATGCAAGCAAAAGAGTAAAAAGAACAGTAGTGAACTACAGTTCTTACAATAATAAACAGCCATTTGATCTTGTGAATGATCTATCATACACCCTTGAAATGATGTTAAAGATTTGGAAGTTTGCACAGCTTGTAGTCTTTCTAACTCCATGAGACACACAGACAGGGAGAGAAGCTGGGGGTCAGAGCGCAGGCTGCTGTGCTCTTGTGCCAAACAGGTCATACAAAGACTGCCATTCCTTATATCTTTCCCTGAACCTGTGTGTCACTTCCTCACCTTCCAGAAGCAAAATATCGAGCTTCCACACACCCTTCCCCACAGTAACAGCTGTTGGAATAGAAATTGTACATGACAGCAGACAATGGTCAGAGAAAAAAAAACAGGGGTTAGGCCTGCGGTCGTGCAAGTAAAATCATGTATCAAAACAAAATGCGTGAGCCTTGGGTCCCATTAGACTAGTCCCATGTGAAACCTGCCCTCCCCTGACTATGAAGTTTGAAGCCATCTTTCAGTTTAAAATCTTTACATAATGTTTGCAATAATATTGATGATTTATCAAATTGGACCCGTCTCTCGCCCCTCATTCTGCCTTCTCTTTCTAAAAGAGAATTAAAATCCCCAGCTAAAACCACTGGTTCCCATCCCAATCAATATACTCAGTTCCTGAATTAGGACATATCTGTCATGTGAGCAACTCAGACAATATATATTTAAGAGTTTAAATTAGACATTCATGAAACCCAGATACACCACCAGTGCTCTCCCTGGTTTCATTACAAGGTGCTGACGTACCTCTACCATCTTATTTTTAATTAGAACAGCTATACCATCAGATTTATTTTCTTTGGACCCACTCCAGATTGATGGGCCCAATGTCCCCAGTTCTTCCATATCCTTATGGCAGTTTTTAAAGGGTAACCCACACTCCTGTAACAACACAATATCAGCATTTACCTTCCTCACAAAAGATATTATATTCCTTGCCCTTAACTTGCAGCGAATGCTTCTCACATTTATGGACACAATATTAAGAGCCATACTTAAGTAGGACCAGGGGAGACTTAAAGCTCTGGCTACAATCATTCAGTAGGTGACACCTACTATACAGCCCCCCCCCTTTTATTTTAATTGTCTCCTCCTCCACCACCCCCACAATCCATAGGATATATCTCCACCTGCCTTCCTTGAGTCTCTGGTTCTAAAGCTTGGTAAGTAAGATCACATATATTGGAGACATCTAAACCCATGGGAGAACCTACCTGAGGACTCGGAAAATGATCTTCCCTCACTCTTCTGCTCAGAGTTAAATCATTTTCTAAATCTAATGTCTCTTTTAGACTGCACCCTCTGTTCTGTACATTTCATTTGAAAAACAGAACACAAGGCCTCTATTTTCACCTAATCCAATCAAAGAAGGAATGTGTTTAAATCCACCATAACCATTTTTTGTCTTCATGCAATGAAACAGGTACTCTCCATGCACAGTTCCAGATGCCATCATCATCCAAGACTTTCTGAAGCTCACCTTTCACTAAACAATACTTAGACAACCATGTCACAACATCTTCCTTCATCACCATCTCATTAAACATGCGAACAATCACAGTCCTATTAATTAATAATAATTGCTTACACTTATACAGTGCTTTTCTGGACACTCCACTCAAAGCGCTTTACAGGTAATGGGGACTCCCCTCCACCACCACCAATGTGCAGCATCCACCTGGATGATGCGACGGCAGCCATAGTGCGCCAGAACGCTCACCACACATCAGCTCTCAGTGGGGAGGAAAGCAGAGTAATGTAGCCAATTCATAGGGGGGGATTATTAGGAGGCCATGATTGGTGAGGGCCAATTGGAAATTTGGCCAGGACACCGGGGTTACACCCCTACTCTTTTCGAGAAACGCCCTGGGATTTTTAATGACCACAGAGAGTCAGGACCTCGGTTTTACATCTCATCCGAAGGACGGCGCCTGTTTACAGTCCAGTGTCCCCGTCACTATACTGGGGCATTAGGACCCACACAGACCACAGGGTGAGTGCCCCCTGCTGGCCCCACTAACACCTCTTCCAGCAGCAACCTTGGTTTTTCCCAGGAGGTTTCCCCTCCAGGTACTGACCAGGCTCACACCACATTAGAAACATCCATCAGCTTCTGCCATTCAAACATTCTAATCAGGCCCACATCTTTTTTTCTACTCTATTTTTATCCAAAATTGTTCCAGTAACTTCGCCGATTGAAACTAATGTCAAAACCAATTCCCTTCAGCAAAGTGATTAAGAATTTGACATCTAATGCCTTAATCCTTTCTGTAACACCTTCCTTGAAAAGTCCAACCGTGAAATATCACCCGAGTGAGCCAAACCCTCACCACCCTTATACACCAAAAGTGAGCAAAAGTAACGGTGCATGCCGACCCTACAGGCCGCCATGGCCGTTACAAATGTGTCAAAAGCAAACTAAACCTAAACCGAAACCTCTGCTGTGCACCAAACCCACCAAAACCCTATTCCCTTAATCTTACACTTATACAAAAACTCCACTCTCGACTTCTGGGTTTAACCCTTTACATCTCAAACACTGGTTAGAGACTCAGTCTGTCCCAGGCTCAGCGGTTATATAGGACAGGACTCGGCGAGCTGCAGGTGAAACTCGTTGTTCTGCGCTCCCCGTGCGGAATGCTCGTCTCCTCCCTCCAGACTCATCAAACCGCCTTCATACTCTATAGCGGGAAAAAAAAACTCCCTTTACTGTCTTCATACAGTACATCCCTCTTAAATCCCAGAAACACAGAAACTCCGGGGCGTTTCTGTGAGTCAGTACTAGGTTTCTCTGTTCGAGGTTACAAGCAGAAACAATAAAAGCGCTGAAAGCAGGAAGTTATTTCTGCTCGTAGGCATAAATGTGTAAAAATAAATGTTCTGATTCCTAAAACCTAATAAAATCCATGTAAGTCTCCTTTTCGTCCCCAATGCATATAACTGAATATAAACCAGTCACGTTCAGCTACTTTTCTGATGTATATGAATACACTAGTTCTGGTGCAGCTCTTACAACAAAGATACTTAAGAACTTTTTTTTCATACGAGCTCTTGCCGTTTTTAAATTGAATATTTTTTCATTTCAGTAAATCACACGAAACACCAGCAACACTCATTGTAAGCATCTGACCAATCACATTCCTGAATTTCAAACCCATTTAGTATTTATTTTTAACTTGTTTTATTTTTTTAAAATTTTAAAACCTGTTTTAAGTATTCTTGCCATTTTTAGCATATTGTAAGTGGATCTTTTCAAATATTTTATTTTTAAATCATATCAACCCATTGTAAGTTCCCATTGATAATTCCTGAGCTTTATAACTGTGTATTATTTCTTTTTACCTTTTTTATTTTTTTTATTATTTTACAGAGCTTTTTAATATATTGTGAGCATTTTAGTGTCATTTTAAAATAGGACTATCAATGCTCCTGACTTTTAAACCTGTATTTATTCTGACATTATTCTCTCCACCTGCAGATGAGGGAGGTATTTGATTTTAAATTTGTTGATTTGGGGGGAAAATGTACATTCATTTCCTTGTATGTATCACCAGTGAGAAACTTTTTTTGGATGAATTGCATTTTTGGATGAATTGCAATCTTTACTTCAAGGCCTTCAGGCTGATATAGAAATGACGGGAGATTTAAATGACACATTTGATAAATCAGACAGGAACAGCATAACATCTAAAATGGCAGAACCCTCTAAAGTACTGAAAAAATTCCGGCACATTCATAATAAATACAATTTATTTAATTTAAAGCATAAAATTTGCTTTAAAAAGAAAACCACAATTTGTACGATATCATATTTCAATATCGACATTCAGATGAAGAATTTGAGGATTTGAATATCATTGAAGAGTACATCGATTTTGGGACAATGTTTGCATCTGAATAATCCTTCCTCCTGGAAAGAAGGAAAAAAAAGTTTTGAGTCTCAGTCTTCAGGATCCCCCCCAAAAAACGTGCAAATTTGTTTCCGATGTATTTTGGATAAAGATATAACTCTCATAGAAGATACATTTTATCAGTTGAATGTAGTCGATACTTTCGACTTTTTATATGATGATAGGACCTACATTTAGGGCTCAGTACTGATAACACTGCTGCTATTGATGGAGTAGAAATAAGTGATGTACTGGCAGTTTTTTTTCTGAGGCAAGAGGTCCTAGAACACCTCCTATAAAAATGTTAAGATTCAGAGCAAGAAATATTTTTCCACCTCACCTAATGCTATTGCATTAACGAGGCTGAAGTTGGCTTCTTATTCGCCAGCTGCTGCTTTGTGTTTTTCGTTCCATCTTAAATGCTACTGCTGTGATGTTATGTCGTCTTTCGCCTGTAGATGGCTCTCTACAGTCATTTTTAAAAATACTTATCCGGATGTATTATTGTACATTTCCTCAGTAAAGGGGAATATGTAAGTAGAGACTGTCCAAATTGCATTTTGTATGAAACACATTTCAGAAACACAACTCACAATAAAACAAACTGGCATGTTATACCACGAGTAAATAAGACAAAGGCAAAACGTAAATTCACTTCCTGCATATTTTCCACGACCTTGCCTTCTGATCATAAAAAGTCTCAAACTCTTGAATTTACAAGAAATTTTAATATAGCCGTTTTAAATGGGACATTTAGAACATGGCATATGAGACTATATGGTTAACTGAGGATGAGCAGAGGGTGATCGAACCTACCTCCTGGTTATAAAAATGTCTAAAAATTCTGACACAGATGTGTGATAGACAATGGAAAAGACTATCAAAATCCTGAACTTCAGGACATTGTACTGTACAGTTTTTTTTAAATACGACCCTCTGAACATGGCACGAGAGAATACATTGTCAAATGGTAAATGCAATGTTTGCTATATTTCTAGGGCCCTCCCTCCTGATTTTAAAATCATCTCATATTTCTGACATTAAGGTGTGAGACACAATATAACAGACTGTCAAAATCCTGAACTTCAGGACATTTTATGATACCATTTTAAAAATATGACCCTCTGAGCATGGCATGTGAGAAAATGGCATGTGAGAATGCATTGGGAAAAGGTGAATGCAATTTCTGCTGAATTGCTATTGCCCTCCCTCCTGATTACAAACTCGTCTCACAATTCTGAGACTGAGGTGTGAGACACAATGTAACAGACACTATTAAATTTTGAAGTACAAGAGATTATACTGTTACATTTTTTTTTTAATATTGACCCTCTGGCATGTGAGGACTTGTAGTCAACAAAATAGCACACATTCTACCAATTTGCTTTGTCCGTCCTTCCTCGTTACCAAAACATCTTAGTATACCGACACTAAGGTAAATGTCTCTAAATCCAGAAGTTAAGTTGTCAAAGTATATCGGAGTCAACCGATACTGATCAGGTTCTGCTGCTGCTGAGCCCACAGCCTTCACCATAAGGTCCAATTCCTCAAGCCTGTACCCTTCAGAAATTGCAGTATAGAATGAAAAAAACTCCAATAGATATCGGCCACTGTTGGCGATTTTCCTTTAACAGAGATAGATAATACTTTATTAATCCCGTAGGGAAATTGACAAATGATTCTCCAGAAATTTTACGGAGTGTATCACTTTCACTGAGACCGAGGAGTGTTAAGCTGTACATGAGTCTTTGTGGCTCGGTTGTTAACAAAAAGGGTGGTGGTTTGAGCCTTCCCAGGGACGCTATGAGCCTTTTAATGTACACACCCGTCTCACTTTACCTCCACGGCCGGTCTTGTACCGCAATCAAATACAGAGCCCGCAGGGGGCAGTAGGCTCGCAAATATAGCTCACTGTGTATATAATGAAGAAGCGGAGGTTAGTTTCTCATCTGTATGTTGCAGAGTCTTATGCAACTCGCAACAACTGTTGGGGTTTGATCCCTGCACGGGCTATTAGTTGAAAACCATTGTAAATGACGTGTAACAGATTTATCCAGCTGGCTTTTATGTTTCATACTAAATTGCTATCTTGAAACCAAAATAATTAGAAATATGGAACACAACTGTTGTTCCCCATGAAGGAAAGCTGTTTTACACTGACGTCACTCCTTTTTATTTAATCCAGATTTTAAAAACAACTCCGCCCTATCAAAGGAAAATGTTACACAAAAGTTGGAAAGCACACTCTGAATCCATCTGTATATTTGATTTCTGCAATCCGTTCAAGGCTGCCTATGTTAATCGTAAGTGTATAGATGAAACATTTAATATATTGTTCAGTTTAAATCAAAATGCTTTACTACTACAAGAGAGAAGTATAGTATGGAGGATGCGACAAATGTGTGATTTCTTGGAAGAAAACTACTTTTCTTTGCGTTCGAAATTAATTCGAAACAATTGACACACAAACCCTTTGTCTTTTTTAAAGAGATTATATCTTTAAACAGACAAATGTATAAAATGTGTTTTTTTTACCTAGAGATTTTGGACAGGGGCGATGTATTACTAGTAGAGGCTGCTGACTAACACTGTACTGTCTGGAGATCAGCTCCATTTGCAATAAAAAAAACATGCGTAACAAAGCTGGAGAGCAGCTGAACTTGTGCTCAGTAGTCAGTATGGTGCTGAGGGTTCAATACTGTCGTTGTTGTATTAGCACGAGCTGCACAGGCTCTGAATCAGACCATTTCAATTAGTCTGATCAGTGCAGGACAAGTTAATGTAGAATTATTGCTTTGTCTGTCTCTTGTTTGTATATAAATGGATGTCTCTGATAACTTAATGTTAGTTTTTATTTTAGTTTTACGATGTAGGTCATGCGTTGATATATGACATGTCTCATTCCTGATTCAGCTCATGTTCCATAGGAGAGAAGAGATTCCTCCTGTTTCTCGTACAACCATATCAGAACAGAAGCCCATGTCACCCAGCTCTGATTCAAGATCGAGTTGCATCTTCAACATTTTGTTTTTGTTTCTGATCATAATTTTCTTTAGTTATGATCAATATTGAACTTTTTCTAAGTAAAACAAAACTAATCAAACATGCAGGCAGATTTTTGAAAAGTATTAGGAGTTGATAGGGCGCTCCTTCGGAATAGTCGTCAGAAAATGTGAGAAAAAGAAAAGTTACGTAAACTCTCACACAGAGCATTAAAGACTGGAATCTGATCATAAAAAAACTAGCTGTCTCCCCGTCGGTAATCAAACCCCGGTTTCCCGTGTGACAGGCTGGGACACAAACAACTTTACTAACTAGGAGCGCTTGCTAGCTATTAGGAGGCATTTACTCTTAAATATGTTACTGTTTTGGGTTTCGACTTTAATTTTCCCGATACCAGTTTTTTACAAAAGTAAAGGCACATGGCACATGTGTGGCACATCACATCCGAGTTTAGTGACAACTACCTCAGAGATTGTAAGCTGGGTAGTTTCAGATCACTTTTTTTAAAGGTTCAAGCAAACCCGAATACCTTTGTGTAATCGTTTTTCATAAAGTGTAATTGTATTATAGCATGTGCCCTTAATGATTTTCTTGATACGTTATATGTGCTCTTGTTTGTATTGTATGTAGTTTTGTTGTTCAAATAAAACGTAAAAGACACAACTTTCCGGATGCGGCTGCTGTAAAAATAAAATGACATCAAGGGTGCTGTACGCAGAGGTCTGAAACCTGCTCCACAGAAGATCTTTATCCAGAGGTGTTAAAGAAGTCGAGATCTCGCCATGAGAGGGGAAGCATCTCAGAAAAAGCAGGTGCAGTCGGTTCCACGGTCATAACGCCACTAATTCGGGCGACAAGAGCAAAACCCACCCGGCTTCCTCCGGGCAAGTAATGAGACAAAGAGACAGTGCACAGCGGGTAGCGTGGCCGAGCGGTCTAAGGCGCTGGATTAAGGCTCCAGTCTCTTCGGGGGCGTGGGTTCAAATCCCACCGCTGCCAGGTGCTTCTGTCGAGACCCCCTTTCAGCTGGCTTCAGACGAAGGGAACTGCTTTTTGGCAGTCTCTCGAGAAACTAAGCAAAGTGTTTAAAGATACTTTCTCAGCTTGACATCAAGGCACAAAACAAAAACCTTCTTGCGTCCTCTCAACCCAAAAGCGCTTTGCCACTTTTTGCGTTATGCAGGGAACGACGTCTGCCCAGATCACTTTTGTGTCAATGCAAATCGTAGTGTGCCCTGCGTTTTAATTTTGGCTGTGCTGGCGTGCTGCTTCTGTCTGTGAAACTTGAATGTTCTGCTTCTTCACACCAAATCGTCGGCGGGGATTGAGCTTGTTAAATCTTTGAGCATAGCGCTCCTTTGGAAGTACTTTGTCCAAGTTCAAAAGCAATCGTGGGATTTACTTCATGCGTGCAAAAAGCATGCCTCGCACGACAGATTTAAATGGGGAATGGAGCCTGCTTCTTGCTGTTTTTCCTGTGGTTGCAGTTACAAAGTTGATCGTGCTTTCACATTCTGTTAACAGTATTCACTGGCTGAGCTTTATCAGTTGGTTCGTAAAGGAATCTCTGCTTCGGTTCCAGAAAAGTCATCTGTAGTGTGTTTTTTTCCGTGCCCATGGCAGTCTTTTAAAGCTGGTAGTAATGGCGGCGAAGTTAATTTTTTATCCTCTTTAAAAGAATAAGGACGGGTTGGAGCGAGCTCCATTTACTACTCTTTCAGCTAACCGCCGAACTCGCGAACTGATTACACTGCAGAGCCACAGGCGCCTCGCTTTTCTCCATTCTCTGGGTTAGGGTGAAAAAAAACTTTGCTGGTATTAGTTGGCCTGCTGGGAGTACCTCTTCTTCACTGATAAGCAAGATTTGTGTTTCATCTTTCGCAAGCTGTATAGATTTCTTTCAAAACAAGTTGTTCCAGAAAGGAAACGAACACTTGCATTCACCTGAATTAAAAGGCATGGGATTTGCCCATAAGGATAAATTCTGTACAGTAAGACAGGAAGAAAGGCACCGCTGGGAATCGGACCCAGGATCTCCTGTTTACTAGACAGGCGCTTTAGCCAACTAAGCCACGGCGCCGGCAAAGTGCTGTCCTTTGACAGCCACTTGGACACGTCTCAACTGCTCTGAGACATCTGCGTTCGGTGTGCACCGAGCCTGCTCGCCTTGCAAGTTGCCTCATTTACATGCGATAGTTCCACCACTAAGAGAAAGGATGAGAAATGGCTTTTATCTGTCACTTTTCATGTCAGAGGATCTCAATCTGCTTTCCCTGTACAAGAGGATGTCCAACTCATGTAGCTAAAGACGTAGACGACAGTGCTCCACTGAAATCTTGATCTCACAACCCTCGGCATGACTCCGCTGTGTTCTGCTTTAGACAAAGGGGGGAAAAGACTTCTTTCATCACACGTTTTGCACTGTTTACGGTGTTTGCAGTGCTCTTTCTTAAATGAAAACCAGGAATCGGCACCATATGAGGTGAGACTAGATAATATTGGAACAAGTAGCCTCGCCATTCCATGCGTGACGTGAGCAAAGTGTAATTCCTGTCTTTATAGTGTGCTTGTTAGAGACATAGCTGGCACCCAGAGCGCTTTAAATCCGGGAGTCAGCAGCCCAAGACAAGAGAGTTTCCTTCGTCTATGTTTTTTGCGTGAAGGGGGAAACCATGCGTGTGCTGCAAACGATCTTAGTATCGAAGTGCCGTCCCACATAACCGATCCGAACAATCTGCTTTACAGAGGAGCACTGCCGGAGCTTATCGTTGGCAAACTGAAGACCAGGCTGACCTCTTCTGTGACTCTTGAACACTGAGTCTCAAGGTTGTGAATTCAAGCTCCACGCTGGCGGGAAATTCCATAGGTAATGATCACATTTTCTTGCATGCTAATCAAAAGAAATATTAAGAAACTTTTCCCGATACCAGTTTTTTACAAAAGTAAAGGCACACGGCACATGTGTGCCACATCACATCCGAGTTTAGTGACAACTACCTCAGAGATTGTAAGCTGGGTAGTTTCAGATCAGATCACTTTTTTTATCAAAGGTTCAAGCAAACCCGAATACTTTTGCAAGAGACATTTCAGAATCCCAGTCAAATCCAGTAAGATTGCTGGATCCTTTGAATTCGACTGAACTATAGCACAGATCTGCAGTCCACCATTAGAATACTGTGGGTGTGTTGTATAAGCCATACCGCCCAAAATAGTTCTAAAACAGGAGAAGCATCCTCGTTTAGGAATGTGGTATAAAGTGAAATGGTCTGGGAAGAGTCCTACGTTTGAACAGTTCAAAATAGACGTAAAGGGGTATTTACGGACTCTTTCGAAATGTAAGAACGAGCTGTGCGGACCTTATCTTTATTTACCTTGTGTAATCGTTTTTCATAAAGTGTAATTGTATTATAGCATGTGCCCCTGACGATTTTCTTGATACGTTATATGTGCTCTTGTTTGTATTGTATGTAGTTTTGTTGTTCAAATAAAACGTAAAGGACACAACTTTCCGGATGCGGCTGCTGTAAAAATAAAATGACATCAAGGGTGCTGTACGCAGAGGTCTGAAACCTGCTCCACAGAAGATCTTTATTCAGAGGTGTTAAAGAAGTCGAGATCTCGCCATGAGAGGGGAAGCATCTCAGAAAAAGCAGGTGCAGTCGGTTCCACGGTCATAACGCCACTAAGTTGGGCGACAAGAGCAAAACCCACCCGGCTTCCTCCAGGCAAGTAATGAGACAAAAAAAGAGGGCCCAGTGGGTAGCGTGGCCGAGCGGTCTAAGGTGCTGGATTAAGGCTCCAGTCTCTTTGGGGGTGTGGGCTTGAATCCCACTGCTGCTAGGAGTTTTTGTGTTACAACCACCAAATGGAGCAATGTGTTAAAAGTTACTTTATCAGCTTAACATCAAAGCAGGGAGAAAAAAGTGTTTCTTCTTCTCAACACAATTTATCGTTTCCACCTTCAGCAGGGAAGTTTGTCTACCAAGATCACTTTTGAGTCAGTGCAAATCACAGTGCGCCCTCAATTTTAATGTCGGTTGTGCTCCTTTTATCTGTGAAACGTTAATGTTCTGCATTTTCAAGTCGAGTCATCCTCAGGGGTAGAGCTGATTATGTCTTTCCGCATAGCGCTCCATCAGAAATAACTTGTCTAAGTCCAAAAGAGATTGTGGGTTTCACTTCAAGCAATCACAAAGCATACCTCACATGTCAGATCTAAATTGGGAATTTGTTGGTTACGAAGCTGAACGTTTGTCCATGTTCTGCTAGAGTATCCACTGGCTTGCCTTTATAAGCAGTCTTGGAAAGATAAGCTGTGCTTCATCTCAGGAAAAATCATCAGTACTGTCATTTTATTCTGTGTGTATGGCAGTTATTTAAAGTATATAAAAATCACGAGTTCATAGACTTATCCAAATATCAACGGGACCTTGTAAACCTGTCATAAGAATTCCTTCAATCCAATAGTTTCACTCCAGGGAAAAGGCAGGGAAACATAGAGAATTCTTATTTAAAGACAACATCCGTATTGGATTGCATGTAAGCAGGCACCACTCAGAATTCCTAATATGATTTTGAATTCAGTTTTGCAGTGCTTTAGTGCTTTACTACTTTCAGAGAGTCCTTTATTGACCTTGCTGAAGCAGAGAAGCGACATAATCACAATTGTGACCAGTTTTTCTGCTGTTTCTGGTTAATACTGATTATTATTTTGTATTTTGATTAGTATTTTCCGTAGCGTTCTTCCTCAGCTTTTTAGTTATTTGGTGAACAAGAACCACTGAGAACGAGTCTGAATCAATCAAGAACAGATATGGTACTGCTGTCCTGTGTATTACTTCTTCATCCTAATTGAGCTTTTCAGTGTTGAAGAAGACGTTTCCAATTTCGATTGCTGGTTTCAGAGGATGTGCTACAAGATCACAGATTCATTTGAAAAGATTTGGAGATGCATTGGCTGGGATTCAAACCTGGCTCAATTGCATGAAGGCACCTATACTCAGCAACGAGAGGAAAGGAGAAGGGGCCAGAGGTAGTGTGGCTGAATGGTCTAATATGCTGGATTTTAGGCTCCACTCTCTCAGGGGCATGGGTTTAAATCCCACTACTGCCCAATGTTTCAAGACCTTACTTCCTGTGATTTGTAATATGGTCAGTAAAAGCACTTTATGTAAGTATCTCTTATGTCAGCGCTACAAGTCACTTACTGCTCCACAGGACCGGGGTTCAATCCCTGGCATCTTCAGGTGTTTAATTATAACTGTACTCACATTGAAATCTTCTGTTGAGTGAGAACTCTTTGCTCGTGTTCATAGAGAGCCAGGTTTACCTTTTGAATCTCACCCGGGATTTCCTGAGAGATGATTCAGCGAGCGAGTCCTCCCTCTGGACTCCGCACTGAGCTGAAAGCTGTACGAATTCCTCACTGTGTGTCCTGTACTGTTACAGGTGGTCCAGCGTAAATGTGCAGCACAGTGATATGAACAACTTGAACTTTTTCTGTATGTGAAGGAAAATGCAAAAGAGCATGTAAAGTATTGATCATATAAAATATCCATGGTACAACTCGATAAAAAACTGAAGCACAAAACAGCGACTTTTGATGATTACAAGAGATTCAAGAAACACAACCGTCCGCAGATGGGTTCGGATCCTGAACGCTTAAGTCAAAAGAACAAAAGCGAAGTAAACTCTCTTCATTGTCTTATAGTTTATGTAATAAAACAATTTTTTACTTTCTTTATAATTTAAGTTTCAGTTTAGGAAAATCGTGCCCAGAAGCTACCAAAACTGGTAATGTTCACATAATGTGTAATGCCAAAGCAGCAGTTGGGGTGGGAAACAAAAGGCATTTCTTGGTATGAATCCTAAAACTTCATAGATGGCGTTCTAGGACTTCTCGCTTCAGATAAAGCTGTCAATACATCATAGATTTCTACTCAATCAATATCAGCAGTGTTATCACTACCGAACACTAAATATAGATCCTGGCAATAATTCATGAGTTGTTTGTTAGAAAATTGTTTATGGCTTTTTTTAAACATATTTTCAATACCAGACAAAAAGTCGAAAGTTTCAATTTCATGCAACTGATGAAATCTCTCTTCAATGGAAGTTATAAGTACAGTACATCCAAAATACTGCGGAATCAATCAAATTTACATGTTTCTTGTGGATCCACAAGATCATTTTGAGACTCAAAACATGCCTGTCTTTTCTTTTTTCGAGGACGAAGGAGTAGCAGCAGGAGTAGCAGTTATGGCAAGAACGTGTTAAGAGTTCAGGACTTCTAATTTCTAATGCAGAGCCATCGACTCGGAAAGCACCGCCCGTGATAAAAGAAATTGCAGAATTGGTCTGTTCATGCTGCCTACACGCTTTGAATTGCTGGCATTTTCTGCAAGCGTTCCTTTTTGAGGGTTCATGAAATTCCTCACATTTGAGCCAACACTAAAATATTTCATTCGGGGTCGCCTAATTCATAGTGCAAACTGAATCTACAGGGGAATGCTGTGGAACATGAAGCCGTTTGTTATTCTGTTGTGAGGTGTGAGGGGCGGAATGCAAATCGAGTTGGTGAATAGAAAATGAAACAGGAGTGACTTCTTGAGCTACGAATTCCAAAAAGTATGAAAACCTGTGCATTTTAACAGTGCAGAATACTCACAAATTGCACTGAGTTGCTTGCTTTCTTCTGCTGCTTTTATATTTCAGTCATTCACTGTAGCACTGGAACAATTCAAGAGAGGTAAAAGCAGAAGCTGTCAGGAGTGGGATTTGAACCCACACCTCCATTTGGAGACCAGAACACCCAAGCCAACTGGAAAGACACACGTCCTTGAGTCTGGCGCCTTAGACCACTCGGCCACCCTGACAAGTGAAAGCAAATGGTGTGCTGAATGCACCAGTAGTTGACTAAACTGAGTTTCTTCCCTGAAATTATTTGCTTGCGAAGAGCCAAGTTGCCTTGAATGGATCTTGGAAATCAAATATACGGATGGATTGTTATTCGGTTGTGAGTTTTGAGGGGCGTATTATAAATTGAGTTGGTGAAAAGGCGCTTTTTGTTAGTCTGTCGGGAGGCTGCACAAGGTGTTTAGAGGGAGAACTTCTAAAAGGCAGGCTCTCTATGTTTAACATCAAGAAAGATTTTTTTTTCTCAATGGAAATGCTCCTTGGCGCTTTCAGCTTTACGTAGGGAACAACGTCTGCCGAGACCACTTTTGAGCCAGTGCAAATGGTAATGTGCTACCAAGTATATTTAATATTGGCTGTGGTAGCGAGCTGGTTTTACTTCTTTAAGCTGAATCATCGGCAGGAGTACCTTATTAAATCTTTGCTCATTGCGCTCCATCAGAAATACCTTATCCATGTTCAAAAGAGATCAGGGGATTTACTTCACGCTTTCACATGGCATACCTTACACGAAAGATTTAAATGGGGAATTGATTGTGCTTCTTGATGTTGTTCCTGTGGTTGCCTTGGTTACAATGGTGAACGTTCTTCCACGTTCTGCTAGAGTATCCACTGGGTGGGCTTTATCAATTGGCTCGGATAGGTCATCAGTGCTCCGTCTCCAGAAAAATAATCAGCACTGTCTTTTTTCTGTGGGCATGACCGTCTATAAAACATATAAAATCACGAGTTCATTGATTTCTCCAAATAACAACAATACATTTTAACCCTTCAATCCAATAGTTTTACTCCAAGTAAAAAGCAGCGCAATATATAGAGAGATGACATTCAAAGATTTCAATGTTCTTATTGGATTGCCTGTATGCAGATATCGCTCAGAATTGCTTAAATGATTTTAATTCAGTTTTTCTCTACTACTTTCAGAGTCTTTTATTGACCTTGCTGAAGCAGAGAAGTGACATAATCACAAATGCAACCAGTTGTGCAGCTGTTTCTGGTTAATAATCATTAATGCGAAAAAAAAAAGCTCCTTGCATTAAGATCAAGAGCAACCAACGCGCTCGCTTGTTGAGTTGGGTATTTTCCGAGCTACTCTTCCTTAGCTGTGTAGAGGTTTGATGGGTTTACTGAGACAATTATTCATTGCAGCAGCAATCACGAGGTGATTCGTTGTGGCTTTTAGAAAATCAATTGTCAGAACAACTAACAACGCACACACACGGGTTCAATACACGAGATACAGTTATTAATATAAATTGTGCACCAAACATATACCAGTCTGCCTGGATACAAGCGGCAGACCTTACTGTGAGGGTTATCAATACACACGGTATATAATCTCGAAGAGATGCAAACACAAAGAGATACACAACAGAGAATATATGTCAATATATATCGTTCGGTTACCAAATCGCTAATCAGTGTTATTACCCACTGTTACTCTAAACTCGGAAGTAAATGCAATACTCATGAATTAAATTGATAACAACTTATGTTGAGGTACAATTGAATTCTCGAGACGCAATGTAGAACATGGGGTTTACTTATCCGCTGTGTATGGATTTGGAATTTCCTGGCACGAACACCAAACCAGCTGACAGGCTCTGTTACAGCATCGGTTCCAGCGGTTGTCCAATGGGCATTGTCCCGGCGTCCTCTGGCTACCGACCAACCAGTCGAGGTGCAGCTCAGAGTTGGACGGGCGGAGGAATCTGATTGCGGCGCGCATGGCAGTCGTTGCTCCGAGGGGATCTACCAGCAGTCCGGCTGGCTAGTAGAAAGTCTCTATGCACAGAGTGTGACTGCGAGTCCTCACAAGTCACTCTTTTGCCTGGGAAGAAGCTGGTTCGTTCCCGGACCAGCGCTGCTTCTGAATAAACTATTCAGGTTGTCGACAAGGGTCCAACTGTAGGCTGCCGTTGATCAAGCGGAGCATTCACGTTGGTAGAATTCTGAGTACGTACGGGATCCTCGGTCTCGTGCTTAGAACAAAGTCCAAGTCCCAGTGCAGACAACAGCAGTTGTCACATGATTGTCTCTGAGGATGCCCGAAAATGGCCAAGGAGAGCCCCGATCTGAGCTTGCGCTCCGTTTTTGACCAAGACACAGATGTGTGCTGATTGGTTGAGATTTTGGCGGGCATTGGAGACCCACGTGGTGTTACCACGCCCTGCCAATCCCTGATTGGTTGATCAAAGTGAGATATGAGTCACTTACTCCTGACGCTTAGGAATGCAGTCCAGATATCCAATCGGCACTCCCTAGAAAGATAGGCGCCAATGGATGACCATTGATCATGATAGCCAGGCTTATCTAAGTGCATCCCCGTTTGGGAGCTGTCCCTTATGAAAAGAAAACATCTTAAATCAGCCTGCATGAATACTTTCTCTGTGGTTGCACCACAGAGAGGGAGAGTGAGATGGGGCCTCATTTAGGAAAGCACAGCAACGCTTAATTCTGTCTTATTAACAAGCATTGCCGCTACAGCTGTAAACTTATTTGGTGAGCATGGACCTCTGAGAAGGAGTCTGAATCCATCAAGAAGACAGGAATTCTAATATCGCACTGCCGTCTTGTGTACAAAATATTTGTTCAGCTCTAACGTCTGTGTGCGTTGACAAGGCATCTCAAACGGACATATTAAATAAGAAAATGATCCTTTCTGTTACCATTCCTGCAGTTGGAGCGTTGTTTCACCCTTTTACGTTCTACAATATTTACAGACAAGGTTTTATCAGTGGAGTTGTACAGAACAAGTGTGCATCAGTCCATGAAAATCATCAGTACTGCTGTTTTTCTATGCATTGTTTAATCAAGAGCACTTAAAAGATGCAAAAGATGGATTGTGTTCTGTGAGCACCTGCACATCTCTAAGTCACTTCCACACGTGTCTATGTTGGGGATGTAGCTCAGTGGTAGAGTGCTTGTCTTAAATGTATGAGGTCCTGGGTTCAATCCCTGGTTTTTCCAAGTGCTTTATGTTACTGTGCTCACATCGCAGTCTTCTGTTGAGTGAAAACTCTTTGCTCGTGTTCATAGAGAGCCAGGTTTACACAATTAAACTCGAAGTGCTACAGTGTTCTCTGAAGTTTTAAATGTACCTCCAAATTATTTAGTTCTGTTAACTACCAAAGAATGTGAACTAATTTAAAGCCACATTCAGGAAATCCAGAGAACATCTTCACACTTGTCGTGGCTGTTGCAGAAAAACCTCACCCGGGATGTTGAATCTCACCCGGGATTTCCTGAGAGATCATTCACTGAGTGAGTCCTCCCTCTGGACTCCGCACTGAGCTGAAAGCTGCGCGAATTCCTCCCTGCGTGTCCTGTACTGTGTAGCACAGTGACAAGAACGCCTTGAGTTTTTTTCTGTATGTGAAAGAAAATGCAAAAGAGCATGAAAAGTATTGATGGTATAAAATATCCATGGTACAACTCGAGAAAGAACTGATGGACAAAACAATGACATTTGATGATTACAAGAGAAACACAACCGTCCGAATATGGGTTTTGATCCTGAACACTTGTGTTAAAAGACAAAGCAAAGGATATAACCTGTAAATGTCTTCATGTCTTACAGTTTATGAAATAACACAATTTCTTCCTTTCTTAATAATTTCTTACTATTGATAGATGCTTTTTTGAATTTTAACAGAATCACAATTACAGACATTTGGGGTTAAACTGTTATTCACATATTCACATATAATTATGAGACTCAAAATATGCCTGTCTTTTCTTTTTTCGAGGACAAATGGATTATTGAGGTGTAAAGATGGGTTCAAAACCAAAATCATCTGCTATTGCTGCTGTTTCTTCAAATCCTTTAATTGATCATTGATATCGAGGAATAATATTATACAAATTGTGGTTTTCTGTGAATTGCCAATTTTATTGTAATTACATCTTCGTTTACAGATGTCTTGCATGTATCACAAGGTATTACAGATGCAGCAATTCAAAATGGGTGGGGTATTTCGCGGCATACCCCGGTGGGCGTGTCGCGGTGTCACGCAGTATCACGCGGTTAATCGCGTCATTTGGTGTCATCCCGGAAACTATCCGGTGTCACCTTGTAAAACCGCCAGGGGGAGCTTAACCTCTCATGTACAGCATTTGAGCTTTTAATTTTGAACTGTGTATTACAGCATGTTAATCATCAGTCATTAAAATGTTGGTATATTTTATGAAAGCAAGATTGCTCAGTTGGACAAAAGTACACAACCTACCTTTATCAGAAATATTTATGCATCAAAGCCTTTACCGAAGATATTACTAATAGTATTAATAATGGATGACTTTGGACAAGCTGTATACTCAAAGTATAATTTCTTTAGCACATTTGTACAAGCACTTGGAATCTGTCCAAGCCATACTTTGTCAGGCATTTTGTTTTACTTCAACGGGCATAAAAACTTTCTTGCTTTTAACAGGGTGTTTCATAATTTCTAACTACGAAAATGATTTAAAATGCGACACTTATCATTCAACTAGAGCTCAAAATATCACAAGGATCCTCAAGAGCACAGCAAAGACTGTATTAAAAGATACTTGTATGTAGCAACACTTTCTTTTCCGTATACCAGATTTTATGGAACGACTTCAGAGGGGTGTCAGCCGGTCAGATTCCAGGAATCGGTACTTTAAAGGAATAATACACACCGGTATTCCATTTCTCCCTAACGATTTTAAGCATCGAAGTATATAACTAGCATGTGAAATAGCGTGTGAAAAAATGGTAGTTTTAAGCTTTTCTGCTAATATAATATGGAATCGCGTATCTAAAGAATTTAATAACGATATGATTATATTCGTGAACTGCGACAGGGCTGTGTAGGGCTGTTTCGCCTCTCTCTTTATGCAACTTCCCTAGTAGCCTACTGGTCTACGTGCCCAACTATCAACTCATGGGTTGTGTGTTCAAATCCAGGTTGTGCAAACATTTCTTTGAAAAAATAGAATAGCGATATTATGGACAATCAATTGACTTTTATATTTCAAAATATCACAACATGATCGATTCTAAGTCATTTTTGATAACAATGAATAGTCACCTTCTTCCCTTCTGACAATGGTCCCTGTTTCTGCTTCCTGCTTCTAGTGTGTGTGTGTGTGCAATAGAGTAAATTTTTATAGAGAAATGCAGGCTGGACAGTATGCGTTACAATATAAACATTTATATTGATTTAAATCGTCATCTGATTTAAATCGCAAACGCGAGTTTAATTATATGTGTTTTTTAATCATAATTAGGCTAATGCAACATAAATTGATACAGTATCTTTGTCTTCTAAGTATCTTAATAAACTTTCAGCATACCTTTCTACCCGTTTAGATTTATATTTCTTGGGATTTTGGGATCAAACGTGGAAGGATTTGATTGTAATCGTTTTTATTTTTCAAATATGAGATTGTATTTCTGAATGTTATGTTACACCTACAGTAGTTCACTGCTTTAAATACATCGAATTAAGAAAGTTATGTGTAGCACTTTAGATATTTTTTTCTGAACCAGGGAAAATCTGATCATGTTTCTCTATAACAATAATAAAAAACTTTATTTTACATATCACCTTTAAAAGTGGCATCTCAAAGCAAAAAAGTAGATGGGAAAAACAGTTAAAAGGGACCAAAGTAAATACCAGACAAACACAAACGTGTTTTTAATAAAATGATTTATTCATATAGCAGAGAGTGAGAGGGACATCCAGCAGGGAGAGACACACACACCGGTTTCCATTGACAAAATTGTTTTTTTTTCAATTCCTCTTGTCTAACAGGAATGTTTTGTTGTGGACAGACTGTTAGACAAGAGGAAAAGAGCGCCTCCTTCTACGAAGCATTTTGTTGATCCGATCACTAATTCTTTTCCAGTCGCACACAGAAAGGGTTGAGAATCTCCGATTCACCATGCTACTATTGGTTTCCCGGAGATTGCAAGGCAAGGCACTTTTGCCTCTGGACCCATCGAAATTTACAGACGTGGCCCACCCCCAGTAAATTTCAAAAGTCACAAGATTTCGAAACACGAGGGCGGCGTAGCGGTCGGCTCTTGCTTTCCCGTCTATGCCGATGCACTGCAAGTACAACCCCCCCTCCATCTCCTGAGTGATGGGTAGTTGGATATCTGGGAGAATTATTCGTCCCACTGGCGTCTGTGAATTCCGCTCTGTAAATGGTGCTTCCTGGGGGGAGATAGACGGCGGGGACAGCATCAACAAATTCCTGCGCGGTGGTGAGCGGAGAGGCCGGGATGGAGTGTCCTGAGGCGGTGTGTGCTCTGCGGGGGGCAGAGCTTCCGCCAGGCATTGCAACCTGCGCGGCGGGGAGAGGCACTTTTCGGGAGACAGCTGCTCAACTGTTTGACTGCTGGAACATACTGTCTCCTTCCTCTGCATTTTCAGGAGTGTCTCTAGCCTCCCAGTCCTCCCTAGTAATGCATCGTACTGCTCCCGCTGCTGCCAAAATGTCTCCACACAGATGCTGCTTCTACAGGTTGGCACCCTGGCCAGTGGCCGAGAGTAGAGACCCACGGCCTGTGGCAAAATAACATAATTCATGTAAGAAATAAAGTCACACAGTAGTATTCATCAGTCGCGGAACAGAAGTCAAAATAAACTTTTCTTTTTTTCCGTCTTACCGCTTTCTTTTTTACTGTCCTGGTGGTAGATCGTTTCGCCCGTGCGGTGTTTTCTTGAAGAACAGGCTACGAAGAAATAATTATAATTGAATTTAAAATTCAAAACGGCAATAATACCTTGTAATATACGCTGTAATCACGTATTTCAGATGAAGTCTGCTGTATTTGCTTACCCTTCGCTCTTTGGAAGCTGGGGCGGCAGAAGCACCCCGTCTCTTCCCATAAAAGGTCTTGGTCTCCATATTGTACTATGGTCGCTGTAGTGCAGGTTCGCAGTTTTTTTTTTTGTGATGGGAGCTCACCCAATCCCTTTGTGTATTTATGCTATATTCACATGTACAGCTAGAATGTTCATTGTCTTCCAATGAAAGGCGGGTGCCTTTTGCCGAAGTCGGGAGACATTAGAGGCTTGCCACACCTGGACTGTTAAACCACCGCATTAGCACGTCAAAGCCCATTGAGGACCCGGGCGCAATAGTTGTTTTGTCCCTTGATTTACTGATGTGCATTAATTAAATCTTGTCATTCAGGTCTTTTTTTCTCTATTTGAATTGTCGTTTACACATGCACGACTTTAAAAGCTAGCAAGACAGGTTTCGATTCACATTAGCTGGCGAGCCTTGTTAACAAAAAAACGAATAATAATGTAACATGCCACTGTTTGTTCATGAACAAAGTTACACTGAGATTTCCTTAGATACCCAATTGAAAAATAAATAAATAAAAATTTGAATCCCCTGCCGAACACATTCCATAAGAATCAGCGGTTTTACAGTATATATCGCCTTTAAAGGTGGCTTCTCAAAACGCTTTACAGGATAAAAACAACCAGAACAGGAACAACAACAATATTGTATTTCATTGCACTTTGAAAACCAAGTAATAACTTAACTATACGTGCAAACGTTTCATATGTTGCTGTTGTGAATGCCTGTGGATTGTATCTTATTTGCCTTGAGTCCTGGTTATCTCTCTCTCCCTTCCCCCCTCTCTCCCTCAATTCAATTCAATTCAAGGTGTTTTATTTGCATGACAGATGGGTACAATCATTGTTGGGTATGTATATTTTGATATTTACACCCGGCGCGGCACCGAGGGAGCATCTGCATTTATAACTTAGTTTTTAAAATTAGTCAAGCAATATGAAGCATCTCCTTTTACTTTTAAGTCCCTTAAATACATTGAGCACAGCTTTCTCACCACTTAAGATTGCTTTTTGATACCATCCTTACAAAAAGCAGAAACTTTCCGATGACTCACAGTACAAGTGGAAAGATTACAGATTTTAATAGTATTTTATAGTACTAAACTAGCGCTTCGCTAGGCAAATAAGATACACTCCACAGGCATTCACAACAGCAGCATATGAAACGTTTGCACGTATAGTTAAGTTATTACTTGGTTTTCAAAGTGCAATGAAATACAATATTGTTGTTGTTGCTGTTCTGGTTGTTTTTATCCTGTAAAGCGTTTTGAGAAGCCACCTTTAAAGGCGATATGTACTGTAAAACCGCTGATTCTTATGGAATGTGTTCCGCAGGGGATTCAAATTTTTATTTAAAAGTAAAATCACCTTTAAAATTGGTAGTACCTTTTTTAGTACTATATTTTTGTATTATATTCCCTATTAATCAAACTCTAAGAGTATGTATCGGCTTGTCAGTCAGGTCTTTTTTCTCTATTTCAATTGTCGTTTACACATGCACGACTTTAAAAGCTAGCAAGACAGGTTTCAATTCACATTAGCTGGCGAGCCTTGTTAACAAAAAAACTAATAATAATGTAACATGCCACTGTTTGTTCATGAACAAAGTTATACTGAGATTTTCTTAGACAGCGATTAAAAAATAAACGTTTCATATGTTGCTGTTGTGAATGCCTGTGGAGTGTATCTTATTAAGCTCTAAATTGCATTTTGAGCGCGGTTTTTGACTTTTTTTAAATTGCATTTTGGGCGCGGACAGCACATACAAGGGTTAATGAGCTGCGCCAAGAAATTTAAAATAGTATTCTTTAGGTGTGAGGGTAGGAGTGGACCACAGCAGGCATAATCAGCAAACCAGGAAAACAAAGAACAGGACAGGTGAAATGTGTATCCAGAAAGCGAATGATCAGAAAAAGGAAATGGTGTTACGCCCAGGTTTTCGACCAAATTGTTTTAACTTGCTAATGCATCAGACACATTTCCTGGCGTATTGTGTTTTAAATAAAATAGGAGTGTCTTTCCCTGGCATTAGCTCATCGGTATGGTGTAAGTTTTATCTGTACCATACCATACAGTATATAGGTACAGAATTCAAGCTGCACCACTGTATCGCTTTGGTAAGGGGACGGACAATGACTAAAATCATGAAGACTCTCTCACACCAAATAATGAAGATGAAAAGAAACGGGAAGTCAACACGGGACATTGTACAGCAGTTGGCTTCGATGGACATCTTCGTTTCTGAAAGCACAGTGAGATGGCATTATAAAGGGGAGAGGAGGCAAAGAGAATCTAAACCGAGGACGATTCAAAGGTAAAGAAATTTCTAAAAATACCTTTCTTGCATGTAAATACAACTACGCACATTATTTTTAAAACTAACTGCTGATCTCTTTTTTTTCCAAGTCTTATTGTGCGAGCTGTCGACAAACTGACTGATGAAAATGATGAGCTACCGGCGATGTAAGTCCAAAGACGGCTATGGGCTGACCTCGGTGCGAACATTAGCCCGACATCGATAAGAAGAGTACGCAGGAGGCTTGGATGGAGATACAGAAAAACCAACACATGCCCCATGATAAGGCAAAAAAACAAAGAGGAAAGACTCAAGCAAGCGCTCCAATGGATTGAACAGGGGGAGGCATTTCAGGATGTACTTTTCACCGACGAAACAACAGTGGCTCTGGAACACTTTTCAACAATGGCATTTTGCAAAAAGGGGAGATATGTGGACAAGCCAAAGCCCAAACATCCACTGAAGGTTCACGTCTGGGGGGGTATATCTAGAAGAGGCCCGGGACCACTTCTTATTTTCGAAGGAATTATGGACCGTGTATTCTTCGAGGAAGTCGTGGTCACACAGCATGCTGCCCCATATATCAGGGAGCAGTTTGGATCAAGGCACCGTCTCTTTCAAGACAACGATCCGAAACACACAGCAGCAAGGGCGAGGCTTATAGCAGAAGGAGTGAACTGGGTGAAAACTCCAGCCGAATCCCCAGATCTAAATCCGATAGAGATGGTTTGGCATTCGTTGAAAGACTACGTTCGGAAAACTGCTAAGCCCGTCACAAAGCAGGAACTGATCGATGCAATCTGTAAATTCTGGGAGGAAGAACTGACCGAACAAAATTGTAAAAATTTTATTAACAGGCTGTTTCGTATTCTTCCTAGGATTGTTGACCGGGGCGGGGGACATTCGGGAATGTAAGTCTGAGAAAGACAGTCTCACGTTTGTGGACAGTCTGTCCACAAACAAAACATTCCTGTTAGACAAGAGGAATTGAAAAAAAAAAAATTTTGTCAAATAATTTTTTTGAATCCCCGGCGGAACACATTCCATAAGAATCAGCGCTTTACTTCGCGCTTTACAACCCTTACTTCGTGCGACTGGAAAAGAATTAGTGATCGGATCAACGAAATGCTTCGTAGAAGGAGGCGCTCTTTTCCTCTAGTCTAACAGTCTGTCCACAAACAAAACATTCCTGTTTGACAAGAGGAATTGAAAAAAAACAATTTTGTCAATGGAAACCGGTGTGTGTGTCTCTCTCTGCTGGATGTCCCTCTCACTCTCTGCTGAATGAATAAAAGCATTTTATTAAAAACGCGTTTGTGTTTGTCTGGTATTTACTTTGGTCCCTTTTAACTGTTTTTCCCATCTACTTTTTTGCTTTGAGATGCCACTTTTAAAGGTGATATGTAAAATAAAGTTTTTTATTATTGTTATAGAGAAACATGATTAGATTTTCCTTGCTTCAGAAAAAAAGATCTAAAGTCCTACACATAACTTTCTAAATTCGATGTATTTAAAGCAGTGAACTACTGTAGGTGTAACATAACATTCAGAAATACAATCGAGAATAGTTTTGTGGTGTTTGTTTAGATGAAACGTTCCTAAAACGTATAATGTAACAAAATTAAAGACGATTAAAATCTGTAATCTTTCCACTTGTACTGTATGTCATCGGAAAGTTTCTGCTTTGTGTAAGGATGGTATCAAAAAGCAATCTTAAGTGGTGAGTAGCTGTGCTCAATGTATTTAAGGGACTTAAAAGTAAAAGGAGATGCTTCATATTGCTTGACTAATTTTAAAAACGAAGTTATAAATGCAGACGCTCCCTCGGTACTAGTATTTTAGTACTTAGTACTAAAGTACTAAGTATTTATTTTAGTACTAAAAATAAGATACACTCTACAGACATTCACAACGGTGACTGTCAGAAGATAGGACACAGCGGCTCAGGCACCTGCTGAATGGAAAAGGGGCACTTTAATGTTCTGTATGGCTAATACTAAAGCCAATACTAATATTCAATACTTTAATATTCTTTTCTGTATGTTTAACAATAGTGGGTACTGGCCTTATTCGTCCCTGCTCCCGTTGTTAGGTGTTAATGTGTTGTTAAGTGTGAATTTGTACCTGTTTCCCTGAGGTCTGGCTTTTTTTCTGGAAAACCATAACTCTGGTCTTGTCCAGATTGACTGTCGGCGCCCAGGTCTGACAGTGCTGCTCCAGCAGCGCCAGGTTCTGGCGCAGCCTCTGTTCTGTGGGCGACAGCGGGACCAGGTCGTCTGCAAAGAGCAGGAACTCGATTTCCATAATTAATGCAGATCAGTAAATCAAGGGACAAAACAATTATTGCGCCCGGCTCCTCAATGGGGTTTGACGTGCTAATGCGTTGGTTTAACAGTCCGGGTGTGGCAAGCCTCTAATGTCTCCCGACTTCGGCAAGAGGCACCCGCCTTTCATTGGAAGACAATGAACATTCTAGCCGTACATGTGAATATAGCATAAATACACAAAGGGATTGGGTGAGCTCCCATCACAAAAAAATGTAACATAACATTCAGAAATACAATCGAGAATAGTTTTGTGGTGTTTGTTTAGATGAAATGTTCCTAAAACGTATAACGTAACAAAATTAAAGACGATTAAAATCTGTAATCTTTCCACTTGTACTGTATGTCATCGGAAAGTTTCTGCTTTGTGTAAGGATGGTATCAAAAAGTAATCTTAAGTGGTGAGAAAGCTGTGCTCAATGTATTTAAGGGACTTAAAAGTAAAAGGAGATGCTTCATATTGCTTGACTAATTTTAAAAACTAAGTTAAAAATGCAGACACTCCCTCGGTGCCATGCCGGGTGTAAAGATCAAAATATACATTCGTCCCGGGCAGAGGCCGAAGAGTGCCCGGCTGGGGTGCGCGGGGAAGAGCAGGACAGGAGTGAAAGTGGTCAGGGCGGGGTTTAGGAAGGCGTACAGTCTGGGCAGGTATAGATTTTATTTTTCAAATATGTTTTAGAAAAGTGTAAACGATTACAATCTAATCCTTCCACGTTTGATCCCAAAATCCCAAGAAAAATAAATCTAAACGGGTAGAAAGCTATGCTGAAAGTTTATTAAGATACTTAGAAGACAAAGATACTGTATCAATTTATGTTGCATTAGTCTGATTATGATTAAAAAAACACATATGATTAAACATGCGTTTGCGATTTAAATCAAAACACGATTTAAATCAATATAAATGTTTATATTGTAACGCATACTGTCCAGCCTCCATTTCTCTATAAAAATTTACTCTATTATACACACACACAATAGAAGCAGGAAGCAGAAGCAGGGACCGTTGTCAGAAGGGAAGAAGGTGACTATTCATTGTTATCAAAAATGACTTAGAATCGATCATGTTGTGATATTTTGAAATATAAAAGTCAATTGATTGTCCATAATATTGCTATTCTATTTTTTCGAAGAAATGTTTGTTAAAAGAAAAGTCCAGCACCAGCTGGATTTGAACACACAACCCGTGAGTTGGTAATCGGGCACGTAGACCAGTGGGCTATAAGGGAAGTCACATTAAGAGAGAGGCGAAACAGCCCTACACAGCCCTGTCGCAGTACACGACTATAATCATATCGTTATTAATTTCTTGAGATACGCGATTCCATATTATATTCCCTTTTAATCAAATTCTAAAAGTATGCTTGTTGACTCCGGTATCACGTTAGTTAAAGACTTCGATGCTTAAAATGTTTAGGGAGAAATGGAATACTGGTGTGTATGTTTTCTTTAAAGTACCGAGACCAGCCATATACTGTATGTTTAAGTTCCAAAATTAATATCGTTTATGGCCTTCACACGCGTTGCAGTATGCTCCTATTCTTTTTATGCTCAGGCACTAAGATTTCCCTTCAGTGGTAAAATTCCATATAAATATTCAATACTTAAAGGGCACAGTTAAGACATTAAATATACATATACATACTGTATACAGTACAGTTTGCATACGGTAATATGTTTATGTTCCTAAATCAATCTCTTTTATGAGCATGTGAAAGGCATGGTGAATTGATTCTCAAAAATTACTGTACTTTGCATGATTGGAAACAAATGCATGATTGCGAAATGCTGTGGTGTTACTTTTACAAAGAGGGTCAATGAAAAAAAGAATGTTGACCAGGGCAATACTTTGAGTTTACACTTACAGCTCGTCCAAGGTCATTCATTATTACTACTATTAGTAATATCTTCGTTAAAGACTTTGATGGCGGCAGCTCAAACATGAGAGGTTGAGCTTTATTAGCTCCACCTTGCGGAAATTCCGGATACTATTATTTTGCTTGCCGTATTATAGGAGAATTTACGGTAACAATGACACCAGAAAACTGAAAGTTCCTTCCCCTCCCCAAGTAGAACTGTCTAATCTACATAAACACAGTGGGGTGTAACACCTAGCCTAGACTTTGTGAGAACTGAGTAGTTCTACTCAGTTTGGTGAATTCTTGATAAACCAAACTGGTGCCCTCCCTCTAACTCACCATTCCTCCCTTATGGTAGTGTATGCAGAGAAACCCATGTATATAAACCCATAGGGTCAAATGCAATGGACTTCCCGAGTTAAAACACAGCCGCGTACTAAGAGGAAAACCGTGCTCAGTACCATCGAGGTGTAAGAGGGTCAAGGATGAGCAGGAAACTTTGTTAATAAGGAGATGGACACCGCCCAACATGGGGTTTAAACCCACTCCCCTGAGCTAAAGAGTCACATGCTCTACTGACTGAGCTAGCCGGGCACCAGTGTTCGCAAAGACGGTTTTCCAAACTCATACATCAGAAAGACCACCGAAACTAAAATTATTCTGCAGCTAGGATCACACATTCTCCCTTCCCTTAACGACAGACTACTGTTCTTTTCAAATTTTCTCCATTCATTGGAAGTTTCATTTCATACCTCTCTGCACCAATTCTGACTTCACACCTCTTGATTGGCCTCTCTTTCTGTCCCCTGCTCCCGCCTCTCACTCCTCCTCCCTCCCAACCTTTGTTCTCCCGCTACTTTACCTTTGCCTACTGCCCTGTCTCTCTCACACCTGAAGAAGGCTCCACGGCCGAAACGTTGTGTTCTCTTTCTTCTTTTTTTTCAGCATGGAATAAACCTATTACTTGTTCCTTTGCAGCCTCCGCATGCTGGCGCAGCTACCCACCTGAACTAAGACAATTAAACTGTCTGGTGATATTGCTGCACGGGGCGCAAGATCACAATAGAACACGTTATTGTAAAAAATGTTAACATTCGTGAATGAGTATTTTTTTTTAATTATACCAAATGTCCGTTAAATAATGAATGATGTTTTTCAGACCATAAACACTATTATATGAAAAAAAACATTTGCTATATATCCATTTAACTTGTTTTTTAAAAAAAAAACATTACAATACGGTAGATGAAAATTGTTGTTCAGCGCTCTTGTATTAAATATACTCTACCAGCCTTTTAAGTCATGTGTCAGAAATAAAGTGTATAAAATTCGCTAAATCAAACAAAACACAAACGCTACGAAAAAGAAAAAAAATGTGTTTATCCTGCAATTTTATCTCGTTGAAACGTTTTTTTTTCTCTGTGGCACTAACGGGCTAACGGTTGGGATTCCTGGTTTCCTGATTACATAGAAATGTGTCTCTCTTCCCTTACGATGTCCAAATGATCAGTTCAGTGTAGAAAAGAGCACCGTAAAACCCCGTCAGGCGTGCAAAACGTAAAAATGAAAGAGATCGCTTTGTTCCTGCCCGCTTTCTCATTGAAGCCCTTTGGTGTGTTAATAGAAAGTTATAACCGCTACACCGTGCGATGTGGGGAGGGGTGATTTACAAGCAGAGTTGACCTTTGAGAAAGGACTCGTCTCGGGAATATATTTCCACATTTTGAAGAGATTTTCTCCATTTCTGTAGCCTGATTTCCACTATTGCTAGAGAGCTGTAGAATCTGGATTAATTTATCCAGCTCTGGGAACAGTGTGTAGATGACAGGTTTGTGACTTTCTCATGAGCACGGTATATGAATCCATCAGATTAAAGACACTGTGAGCATTTGAATAAAATTAACGATAGTCTGTCCCAGCTCGCCGCGATGGTATAGTGGTCAGTACGTTGTGCTGTGACCGCACTACCCGCGCTTTGAATCCGGGTGACAGCAGCCCAAGACAAGAGAGTTTCCTTCGTCTATGTTATTTCAGTGAAGGGGGGGCATGCGTGTACAGCGAGCGATCATCGAGTTGATGTGTTGCCCCATATAAGCAATGTGAACCAACACTGCTTTACAAAGGAGCACGGTCTGATCTTATAGTTGATAATCTGGAGACCAGACCGACCTCTTCTCTGACGAGAAGAAAAGGTCAGGAGCCGCAGTATTTAATGTAAATAAGAGATTTCATTTTTTTCTGTGGCGCAGCTAGTGCCAAACACTTAATCTCGGGGTTGTGAATTCGAGCTCCACGCTGGTAAGAAATCATATAGGTTATGATAAATTTACTTTTTTAAATAAAAAGTAATATTATAAAACTTTCTCGATACCAGTTTGCAGGTGACATGTTCTTTATAAAAATAATCTTTAGTATGGGATCAATAACCGCGCCGGAACAAATATCGGAAAGAATCGCCTGTCACTAAGGTATTTAAGTAAAGTAGAGATATAATCAGAAAACCTACATTTTAGTTGTTAGTTACTTTGTATGTGCTTTAGCGTTTTCTTTTATATACCGAAAAAAAGGTTCAAGGCGTTCTAGTCGCTGTACTCCTCGTAGATAATCTCAACGAAATCACAATACAGTACAGGACACGCAGTGAGAAGCTCACGCAACGAATAGTCTTGAACATGCCAAGCGTAAAGGCACACTGCACATCTGCGAAACATCACATCCTAGTTTAGTTTCAGTGAGATTATAGACTGGAAGCTAGGAAGTCTCAGATCACTTTTTTATTAAATGTTCAAGCAAACCCAAATACCTTTGCAAGAGACATTTCAGAATCCCAGTCAAATCCAGTATGATTGCTGGATCCCTCGAATTCGACAATATCACAGATCTGCAGTCCACGTTGTGCAAGACATACCGCACAGAGCATTTCTAAGACAGGAAATACATTTTCGTTACGAAAAGAGATATACTGTACGTAGAGTGAAATGGTCTGGTACGAGTCCTAAATTTGAATTAAACATTAAAGCTGTGCGGAGTTTATCTTGATTTACCTAGTTTAATCGTTTCAGAAAGTGTAATTGTATTATTTTATGTACCCTTGACGATTCTACTGATGTTATAAGTGCTCTTGTTTATATTGAATCTATTTTGTTGTTCAAATAAAAAGTAAAAAAAAAACATTCCGGATGCGTCTGCTGTAGAAATAAAATGACATCAAAGGCGTTGTACTTAGAGTTCTGAAGCCTGTTCCACAGAAGAACTAGCTGAGATGAAAAGCTCGATATTCTACTGACAGGGCTATTCCCATCAACTCAGTTTCTTTCTGAAACAACGTTTTCCAAGAAAAACTTACACTTTGCAAAATTTGAAATAAAATACTTGCTTAAAAGTGCAGATTATTTTTTTCCCAAAAACTGTAAAAGGAGAAAACCGACCCGTTGGAGTCTCTGTCGTACCATTGCTCAGTGCGGTCAGGTCGGGACTAAAACGATAGTAAGGTGCTGGTTCAAGCACATCTAGGCATGCCTTTCTCACTGTTCCATCGTGAACATCATCTAGAGAAAAAGTGGCATGTAATGTTTAATACATTATTGGCCTTATTAATAATTTGAGGGAATATAAATGCTTTGGATGTATCGAATTACAGCACGTAACAACTGAGTACCTGAGTCGATATCACCGGGCAATTTCCAATAACGACCAACATCAGACACTTCAAGAAAAATAAGATTCCATATCTTGGAATGTAGGGCGGGAGAATTCATTTATACTCCTGTTGCATCTTGAGCTAAACTTTTTTTAAAAAAATACGACGCAGATTTGCTCAAGATAATTGTAATCGCCTTAAAGAGAGTTTTCATGAAAACGTACATCGGCTAGCTCTCCACTGTTAATTGACAGAACTTTTGAAGAAACTGTTCTTATATAAGCAACATTCAAATTACACATCTTAATGACCATGAAGGGAAATCTATGGAAGCCCGTTTCCGCCAGGGAGTAAAAAAAAAACGCGCTATGGTATCTCATTGTATGTCCTTTTTTACTTAAAAAAGGTCTTCTTTAGCTCAGCTGGCAAGACCTGGGTTCGAGCTAATGCAGTGAGGCACGAACTAGGGTGGGAGCCCTAGAACCCGAATCCATTACAATAACAAAAGGACAGACATTGCAATATGGGCTATTTCGAAGTCGCAAATGTGAGATATAAAGTCGAGATATATAAAGTGAGATATAAAGTCGGAATTCTGAGTTACTAAATCGCAATTCTGAGTTGCTAAGTCGGAATTCTGAGATACCATAGAGGTTTTTTTTGCTTACTGGCGGAAACGGGCTTCCATAGAAATCCGGGTTGTGAATAACAACTGTCACTACACACGATTGAGATCTTGAGGCTGGCACCTAAGACCACTCAGCCATCCTGACAAGCAGTGGAGGATGCCCGTTGCTTTGTTAAAGGATTATTAACTACTTTTCTTTTCTTATTACAGAGATTTCAACATTGCAAGACAATTGACGATTTAGATAAAGGTATATCGTGGTACGCAAACCAGGCACGGAGAGGGCTTGAACCCGCGCTCTTCGGTTTATGAGACCGATGCCTTACCACTTGACCACCGCGCACACAGTTTAGTTTTTTTCCCATCAAGGCTAATAAATGTTGAAGAAAAAAATCTGTGCACAAATTGCAATGGCAGGAGAAGTAAAACAAATATGATTATGATGTACAGTAATTGTTCACTTAGTGAAATACTCACTTTTTTGGACCACTGAATATAGTTCTTCTGTGGAGCTGGCTTCAGACTCTGCTTATAGCGCCCGTCAAATAAAATAGATATTTAATTTTTACAGGAAGACGCATTCCGAAATGTATCTCTGCAGTTTTAGAAAACGCACAAACCGTATTCTAATTGCAGACTGCAGATCTGTGCAGCAATCGTACTACATTTCACTGTGATTCTGAAATACGTCTAGCAAACATATTCAGGTTTCCTTGAACTTTTAATAAAAAACGACTTCGCTTTCAATCTCTGATGTCACTGTAAACATCGGGCGTGATGTTCCGCAGATGTGCAGTGTGTGCCTTCTTGTCTTATTCAAGTTTATTGGATTTTTTAAACGAAAATACAAACTGGACAGTTTCAGACACATGAAGACTCATAAATAGTGTAAATCCGCCGAGCTGATTTACGTGTCTGACCATCTCTCTCCTCCATCTTTTGCAGTGAGCACTATTTTTTCATTTTCTTCCCTTGTAGTTTCCTCGCTCTTTTACTGTCCCTTTCTCCCACGGAGAGACGGAAAACGTGCCGAAATCGTTTTCACCCTGTGTTTGTTCAACGTCAGTGTGTGAAGGGAAAGCACTTTCCGCGGCTTCAGTGGCGCAATCGGTCAGCGTGCGGTCCTTATACAACAGTGCACAGCGGAGTCATGCCGAGGTTGTGAGTTCGAGCCTCACCTGGAGCAGCGTGTCCTGTCTTTAGCTACTGAAAGCAACTGTCCACTTTAGATACTGCTACTTATAGGTCGTCCTTAACACTTTATCTAACGGGATTGTAGCCTGTTAGGTATTTGCTGGAAATCCGGTCTAAATTAACATCAAAGGAACAGGTAAAGGTTTATTCCACGTCACACCCGAAGAAGGTTCCATGTTGTGTTTCCTTCTCCTTTCAGCATGGAATAAACCTATACTTTTTCCTTTGCAGCTGACGCAGGTCACTACTTAAATTCCCATCAGCTGTGGACCCCCAGCTGATCTCTACACAGATAGATGAGAGATATCTTCTTAGATGAGAGGTCTACTGGGACTAAGGGAGCATGATGGGGTACCAAAGACTTGAAAAAGCTCTCGCATTAGATTCTGTTTTTGTTGTTTCCCAGATTTGTTTGTAATGTTCTTTTTGTTTTGAAGTTGTTCCTTTTTTTATTTTATTTTCTGTAGTCGTTAGACTACTACAGTGATTTACCTAGGTTCCCGGAAGGCTTCTTGCATCGTGGTTGTTGTGTTTTTGGGTTACAAGTATTTTTTTTCTATTGATAGGACCCCACGCATTACTGTGGGACTAGTTAACTTAAGTTCTTACATTGTACCTGAAATTACCACATAAACTACTACTCTGTTTTTCTTTTTTTAAATAAAGGCACAAATGATGTTTTTTTTTCTTGCAGCTGATTGGCAATGACCCTACAACGGGTCATTGCAACGAACGTGGCTGCTGAAATTTGTCAGCAGCTCCATACTAAACCTGTTCTCAATTGCAACAAACCTAAAATAACATATGCTGCCCATTAGATGTTACCGATGTAGGAGACTAACTTAAACCACCTCTTCACAGGGTTTATGTAGCTCAGTAGAGGAACAGTCGATCGCATTTGAACTGTTCTGAATGTAGTGGAAATAATATGGTCACAAAGTAACGAACATACGCACCACTCGCTTGAAATATTTACTGTAGCTAAAATTGTTTTCTAGACACCACAACTATTCACAATGAATTTGATGAATACATGTCTTTATTAATAAAAGTGTAATTTATTAATAATTAAGATTAATGTATATCTTTATTAGTAGCTGTATTACCGGTAATGCATGTACAGTCCTTAATATGGGATAGTGAACTTTCAGGTATCTTGGGGAGGTAAGAAAACTGAAATGAAGGAAATACATATTTAAAGGGGGTGTAAGTCTTAAATGTGTTCTGTTACATCTGGGTGTTAACTGAATAGATTGTGATTTGACACATGTCTTTGGGGAATTTGCAGGTACAGAAAATAACTTGAACTGAACAGGCAAATGTAAGGTTATGTTAAAGAAAAAAAAAACGTTGTCACCTTTTTCAACATGATTATTTAAGACAGTTTATCGGAACCGTATCTCTCCTCCATTCTGTGGCTGTGGTCCAACAGTAACGGTGGTGAAACAAGCAGAATGTGCGGAAAGAATTGGAGACGTAACGGGAGACTCATCCAGTCGATAGAAGGGTTGTGTACGCTGAGAAGTGTAGTTTAAAAGCTTAACGAGCCAGAGAGGAGTCAAACCTACAATCTTCTGATCCGAAGTCAAACACATTATCCATTGCGCTACTGGCTCTGATACCCTAAAGCCACCACTGTGAGCTTTGCGCTGCTATTAGTAATACTGTAGTACTCCAGTGTTCACAACAGCCCCCCACCACCAGAGACTCAAACCCAGGCCTCCTGTATCACTCAACAGGGACCTAGCCTGTTGAGCTAAAGAGCAATCTCCCTTCAGTCCTGCGGCTGTGGCCCTGCTATTACAGGGAAGGGCAGTGACATCGCCGCTCTGGTAAGCCGGCTCTTACACACTCAATGGTGGCCGTATGCGTTACACTCCCCCGCTTAACTCACCAGCCTTAGCAAAGGGCTATCCCATCCCACTGCTGACACCAATGTAACGCTCCAGGGTTCACATGGGCATCCTCAACACTGCCACATCAGGTCAGTCCCCCAATGTCAAGGACTCAAACCCAGGCCTCTGGCATCACTCAACAGGGACCCAGCTATGGTGGCGGTTGAGCTATGGTGGCGGTCGCAGGTTTGAGTCCCCGACGGTGGGGGGCTGACTTAAGTGGCAATGGGAAGGGTGCCCGCCTGAACCCCCAACCATTACAATACTATACATCACTCCGGTCCAAATTTTCTCAATTAGATTCCCGTGTTTTCTAATTGTATTTAGCTACTAGGTCTTTCATTTGGTCTGTTTTAAAAATAGCATCTCAAACGATGTTATGTGTCATGCTGAAATTCACACACGGGGGATGTCACATGAAAGACAATCACAGATAAGATGTTGCGTTTAAAAAGAAATCCAGAGTGGCAGTAGAAAACAAAGCCTTATACACTAGATGCAAGTGCTCTACCACTGAACTAAACTGACAGGCACTTTTGCCTGTGGCTCTTTAATTGAGTTAGGGAGAGTGACGGGTCTACACAGTGTACAATTTAAAGGTCGAAGCAAGACAATCTGATGCGAGGAGAATTCACAAAACGAGCCACTGCTTTATCGTTTACTGAGCTTTCAATGAACATCTAAGTGAAAGACAAATTCACTTTTTGTTTAAAGAACACTTTTATCACGTTCTGCACTCCCGATGGTGTTTAACGGTGCTCTTTTCTACACTCCTGATTTGAGGATCCCGAGCTAAAATATTTTTTAAATACAACAAAATTCCGATATATTGATTAGTATTTATGTTTACATTTATATTCACTCGTGCCAAAAGCTTGTGTTCTCTGCATATATCAGGATGTGGAAAGAGGCCCAATCACATCTGGAGTAGATAGTATTTAGGTCAAAGCTAATTCAAAGTGCATCTCTGGGTGTGTTTGAATTACCTACGTGATTGACTGAAGGACAAGCTCACAGTGCCATAAAAAATGACACTCGTCATCTTTTCTTCTACATTCACAGGTTTTACGCTAAAGACAAAAAAAAATTGTTGTCGTTTTCATGCCAGCTGGCACTAATTATTCTGCACCAACAGGGAAGATTAGTATTTTATCTATCGCAATATGTGTGGAATTTGTTTTTTAAAAAGTTGTTCCAGAAATGAACACTTCCATTAAAGTTAAGGCAGACACCTGTTGCTGTCCACAATGACCAACTCTGCATGGCAAGAGAGGAAGAAAAGCACTGTGGTGATTTGAACCCAGAAGCTTATTTACTAGATAAGGTTCCATGACACCTAGCTCAGCACTCCCACACCCCTCAAACAACACAAGCTTCCTCCTGGACCCGTTTCTGACAGGGACAGCGGAAACCCCCCCTGAAAGGGATTGGCTAAGGAGAGGGATAAAAAGACCTGAGACAGAACAGCTGCCCCTCTCTATTCATTTTGACCCTGGGAAGGACCTCTTGCTGCTGTGAATTCTGTTTTCGTTGTGTTTTTGGGTGATAGTGAATGTGAATGTAGTTGGAAAATAAAAAGGGCACTTATACAATACAAATGCTTGTCGCTGGTCTGTGTGTGCATTGGTAATTCTAGGAGATAACAGAACCTGTGGTAATGTAGAGGGGCCCTAGCACCCCGTTTGTATTGCTAGGTGGTGTAGTCGTACACGAGGCAGGAACATCCCTCGCCCATAGGGTTCACCTTACTCTGACACCTTCTTCGTCTATGTTTTTTGAGTGTACTGCAAATGATCTTAGTATCGAAGTGCCGCCCCACATAACCGATCCGAACAATCTGCTTTACAGAGGAGCACTGCCGGAGCTTATCGTTGGCAAACTGAAGACCAGGCTGACCTCTTCTGTGACTCTTGAACACTGAGTCTCAAGGTTGTGAATTCAAACTCCACACTGGTGGGAAATTCCATAGGTAATGATCACATTTTCTTGCATGCTTCTGTAGGGTTTGGGCATTTACTTGGACAATTATTAATTGTAGCAGTAAATCACAAAAATTGATTCTTTTGATGGCTTTAGAATCCAACCATGCAATATAACTCAAACAACGCGCACACACAGGTACTAATACACAAAGAAACATTTATTAATACATAGAATATGCATATAAACAGATCTTATCGAGAGGGTTATCAGAATACAGAAGGTATATATTCAGTCAGTTACAAAGAGTTACATATATCAAGAGGACATTCAGTTTATCATTCATTTAGACCGTTTCGTAATTGAACTTGGTTATAACTTCTACATTAGATACTCAAAACAAGTACATAACTCTTGTTGGGATAACAATTGAATTCTCGAGCAGTAATGCAGTGAAGTTGAATACTCATCCAATCTCTGGGGATTCAGATCTCCTGCGGGCACAAAGAAACAGTTGCAGGCTGTTGCTGTCCAATCTGCGCTCTCTGGCTCGGTGCCAAGCTGTGCTGTGCGGCTTGCGACGGTGCACTGCTGATGCTCACTGAACGGCTAGTTAGTGTTGGCTTTAACTAGCAAAGTTTGTGCACAGGAGAAAAGATGACTGTGGGTCCCAGCAAGTCAGGAATAGGACCGGTTCGTTCCTGATGAAGAGCTAGTTCTGAATAGTGATTCAGCTGTCCACAGTTCTGATCTGTTCACGAGGCCTGCTGCTGGTGCTAACCTCGGGTGGATCCTCTGGTTACTCTCTGGTAACCTCAGCTCTCGACTCTTAGAACAAAGGAAAGTTCTGGCACTCGGACACACTGGCCGTTCCGTGGTTGTCCGGGTTGAGTCTCAGGATGGTCAGGAGGCACGCTGCGAGAATGTCCTGCCCTTGGGAGCCTTCTGCTCCTGGGCCGTCCTGCCCTGGAATTCTCCTTTGAATTCCCTTTAGAAAAGTCCACAGAATTCCACCAGGCCCTCTGTGTTGCCTTTTTTTACCTGGAGGAACTTCAGCTCATTGATTGGCTGAAAGTTCCATGGGCATCAGAGTCCCACGTGGGTTACTCAGCCCTACCAGTCCCTGATTGGTTGATCAAGGTGAGATATGAGTCACTTACAGATGCAGCCATTCAAAATGAGCGGTAAAAACCCGCGGTACAGTAACCAACCCGCGGGGCACCGTAGAGCACCGCAGGGCAAGTGATTGGCTGGCCAAAATGACCGACAGGGGCACTCGTGGTGCATTGGTTGGTAGTGCAAAGATTTAATCATTTAATGTCTTTACTGTGCACATTTTAATCCGCTTAATTTTGAATATTTATATGGATTTTACCACTAAAGGGAAATTTTAGTATCTGAGCCTAAAAAGAAGAGGAGCATAACGCATCTGAAGGTCATAAACGATATTAATTTAGGAACATAAACATTACTGTATGTATGTAAACTGTACTGTATATGGCTGGTCTTGGTAGTTTAAAGAAAAAATACACACCAGTCTTCCAATTCTCCCTAAACATTTTAAGCATGAAAGTTTTATGAAACGGTACCCAAATATGCGATTGCTGTATAGAATGAATTTTAATTAAAAAAAATTATTTAACACGAACATTAAGCTGTTTACATCTTCCGCCTGAGAACAGTCACCCGTTGCTACCCAACGCAGAAACACAGCCACTAACTAGCAAAGAGAGGACATTAGCTACCCAATATGATAAAGAAATAAATGATTATTTTGTTTATTTCTTTTGCACATTTATTTGAACATTTCCATCGATTGTACAAGCACTTGGAAACTGTCCAATCCCTAGTTCATCAGGCATTTTACCGGTCTGGCGCCGGTCTGTGTCTTCTTGTTTTTATGTCCACTATAACAGACAATCTCCTTTGCTTTTAACCGAGCGTTTAATAATTTCCTAAAATGAAAATGATTTACTTTATTTCCCTCACGGGATCAATAAAAGTATCTTTCATCTGTCTAAACTATGGGACAGAATTCTGGGGTCTCCCCATACCAGAGATTATGGTAGGGCTTCAGAATGGTGATTGGCTGACACCATCTGACACCCCTCTGATTGGAGAAAAAAGACGTGCTGGTTTGCTATATATACTGTACCAGGAAGAGGATTTCTTTCTATTCAAAATGTGTATTTTAAAAGTTTAAGGAGTAAAAACCTTACAGCGTACACAGATTTCTAAACTGATCAGGATCGTTATCTTTGTCTTATGCATAATAATGTTCACCGCTCTGTCCAGCAAATTAATAATAAACTTTATTTTATATAGCTTTTTAAACGAATAAGTAATTAGATTGCTCATAAACCTAATCACTTGCTTTTTCTTTTTATTTAGGCTCAGATTTCAACTATAGATCGTATTATTAATAACCATAATAACAACCAACCAACAAAAACAACCATATAAACATAATACCAACCAAAAACATAGATAACAACCACAATACAAAATCAAATAATCAAACCATTTTACTCTCGCAAAGTCCTCCAATTATCATAATCCCGCCCCTTATGCAAAACCAAACCTTCCTCCCATCCCAGTTTATCCTGTTTATCATAAACAAAATCCACCTCAATTTTCAACATAAAGCATTACACAAAATCAATACCTCAACACTCCATACTCAACAACGATAATTCACAAACAGCCAGAACATGTAACTACACATTCCCAAACAGACCTAAGTTCCATAGCCCCGCTGCTTATGCAAAACCAACATCCCTCCCCTGTTCTCTCTCTCCCCTGGCGGTTGTAATTGTTTTTATTTTCAAATAAATTTTAGCAAAGTCATGTATTTTAAAAATCTTAATATTTTTATATTTATGTCTTTATTTAGTGGTTTCATTAGTGACAAAGGCTAAACTTTCTTGGAAAAATGTCTTTTATGTAAACCATGTTTGCTATTAATTCATTCAGGGCTAAAATATGTTCATTGTCTTCTAATGAAAGAAGAGTTCCTTTCGCCGTAGTCGGGAGCCTAGCCTTTAACTAGTAAGTACTGTACTTACTGGGTTTTTGAGGGGGGGGAGGTGTCTTTCGCTGGAAATCTCGCCTCCTACTTTGAAAATACCTGTGAAACCGGTTCAATTCGTCACAGCCAGCACTCCTGCAGAGAGTTGGGTTGTACTTGCAGTGTATACAGTACACGCGTTATGCTCTTCGTTAATGTCTGTGAAGTTTTATTTAATCTCTGAGCCATACTGATTCTTCTGGAAGCCAGTTTCCACCAGGGAGTAAAAAAAAAAACACACTATGGTATTCTCTCCAATGCAGTGCAGTTAAAAACATACCTCTGATGCTGCTCCTAAATGAATATCGTTTATGACCATCAGAAGCTTTATGCTCCTTTTCTTTTTTCCAGTGGATTGAACAGGGAGAGGCATTTCATGATGTACTTTTCATTGATGAAACAACAGTGGCTCTGGAACAGTTTTCAACCAAGTCGTTTTATAAAAAGGGGAGATATGTACACGTTACTGAAGCTAAAAGTTTAGCCTTTGTCACTAATGTAACCACTAAATAAAGACGTATAGAAATCCCTACGTTACAGACTGTATATGGCTGGTATTGGTGGTTTAAAGAAAAAATACACACCAGTATTCCACTTTCTCCCTAAACATTTTTAGGATCAGAGTCTTACATGTGGTTATTTCGGAAACGTTTGTACGTGCTCCTTCTGACCATGTTACTGTTTACTGTTACTGACCATATTAAGTTTAAGTGCCTGTGGGCACTTTTCCTTTCCGTGGGGGGTGGACCGTCTTTCATTAGAAGGTTAGTCTGTTCTACTCTGAGAATGTAGAGGGGGTGGAAAGTGCCCGCGGTCATTTAATTAGTATTAAAATTCATACTGATTCCCGACATAGGAATATTCGTGTGTGGTCAAAAAATGGCATAAAAACGACAAAGTGAAGGCTGTGAAAACATTCACAATGTACTTTATACACAAAGCAAATATACCCCCCCCACCCCCCTCTCAATTCAATTCAAGCTGCTTTATTAGCATGACAGATGGGTACAATCAGTGTTGGGTATTTACTTTGCTTTGAGATGCCACTTTTAGGTGATATATAAAATCAAGGCTTTAACTTGCTTTAACTCCGCAAGTCTGAGTTCTTGTGTCTGTCCTATCCAAACCCGAAAGTATTACAATATGTATCTTTATAGCAGGTGGTGTACAGCTTTTTAGTATAGATTACACCTTTCTAAAATGTATTTAAAAAATAAAAACGATTACAATCTAATCTTTCCACGTTTGATCCCAAAATAAATCTAAACGGGGAGAAAGCTATGCTGAAAGTTTATTAAGATACTTAGAAGACAAAGATATCAATATATGTTGCATTTGTCTGATTGTGAATCAAAAAACACATATATTTAAACCCGCATTTGCGATTTAAATCAAAACGTTATTTAAATCAATATAAATGTTTATATTGTAATGCCTAGGTGACTATTCATTGTTATTAAAATGACATAAATTCGATCATGTTGTGATATTTAGAAATATAAATTTGTTTGGTGCGAGTGAGGTTTTATTTAATCTCTGACTCAGTGATGGCCTGGCATGGTGAGGTGCGCTGGCAGCTATGTGGTGTTACGCAGTGGTGGCCTGACACGGTGAGGTGCCCTGGCAGCTGTATGATGCAGTGGTGGCCGGGCACGGTGAGGTGCGCTTGCAGCTATGTGACGCAGTGGTGGCCTGGCACGGTGAGGTGCGCTTGCAGCTATGTGACGCAGTGGTGGCCTGGCACGGTGAGGTGCGCTGGCAGCTGTGTGATGCAGTGGTGGCCTGGCACGGTGAGGTGCGCTTGCAGCTATGTGACGCAGTGGTGGCCTGGCACGGTGAGGTGCGCTGGCAGCTGTGTGATGCAGTGGTGGTCGGGTATGTAGAGGTGCACTGGCAGCTGTGTGTTGTGACGCAGTGGTGGCCTGGCACGGTGAGGTGCGCTGGCAGCTGTGTGATGCAGTGGTGGCCGGGCACGGTGAGGTGCGCTGGCAGCTGTGTGATGCAGTGGTGGTCGGGTATGTAGAGGTGCACTGGCAGCTGTGTGGTGTGAAGCAGTGGTGGCCTGGCACGGTGAGGTGCGCTGGCAGCTGTGTGATGCAGTGGTGGCCTGGCACGGTGAGGTGCGCTTGCAGCTATGTGACGCAGTGGTGGCCTGGCACGGTGAGTTGCGCTGGCAGCTGTGTGGTGTGATGCAGTGGTGCCTGGCATGGTGAGGTGCGCTGGCAGCTATGTGGTGTTACGCAGTGGTGGCCTGACACGGTGAGGTGCCCTGGCAGCTGTATGATGCAGTGGTGGCCTGGCACGGTGAGGTGCGCATGCAGCTATGTGACGCAGTGGTGGCCTGGCACAGTGAGGTGCGCTGGCAGCTGTGTGATGCAGTGGTGGCCGGGCACGGTGAGTTGCGCTGGCAGCTGTGTGGTGTGACGCAGTGGTGGCCTGGCACGGTGAGGTGCACTGGCAGCTGTGTGATGCAGTGGTGGTCGGGTATGTAGAGGTGCACTGGCAGCTGTGTGTTGTGACGCAGTGGTGGCCTGGCACAGTGAGGTGCGCTGGCAGCTGTGTGATGCAGTGGTGGCCTGGCATGGTGAGGTGCGCTGGCAGCTATGTGGTGTTACGCAGTGGTGGCCTGACACGGTGAGGTGCCCTGGCAGCTGTATGATGCAGTGGTGGCCGGGCACGGTGAGGTGCGCTTGCAGCTATGTGACGCAGTGGTGGCCTGGCACGGTGAGGTGCGCTGGCAGCTGTGTGATGCAGTGGTGGCCTGGCACGGTGAGGTGCGCTTGCAGCTATGTGACGCAGTGGTGGCCTGGCACGGTGAGGTGCGCTGGCAGCTGTGTGATGCAGTGGTGGTCGGGTATGTAGAGGTGCACTGGCAGCTGTGTGTTGTGACGCAGTGGTGGCCTGGCACGGTGAGGTGCGCTGGCAGCTGTGTGATGCAGTGGTGGCCGGGCACGGTGAGGTGCGCTGGCAGCTGTGTGATGCAGTGGTGGTCGGGTATGTAGAGGTGCACTGGCAGCTGTGTGGTGTGAAGCAGTGGTGGCCTGGCACGGTGAGGTGCGCTGGCAGCTGTGTGATGCAGTGGTGGCCTGGCACGGTGAGGTGCGCTTGCAGCTATGTGACGCAGTGGTGGCCTGGCACGGTGAGTTGCGCTGGCAGCTGTGTGGTGTGATGCAGTGGTGCCTGGCATGGTGAGGTGCGCTGGCAGCTATGTGGTGTTACGCAGTGGTGGCCTGACACGGTGAGGTGCCCTGGCAGCTGTATGATGCAGTGGTGGCCTGGCACGGTGAGGTGCGCATGCAGCTATGTGACGCAGTGGTGGCCTGGCACAGTGAGGTGCGCTGGCAGCTGTGTGATGCAGTGGTGGCCGGGCACGGTGAGTTGCGCTGGCAGCTGTGTGGTGTGACGCAGTGGTGGCCTGGCACGGTGAGGTGCACTGGCAGCTGTGTGATGCAGTGGTGGTCGGGTATGTAGAGGTGCACTGGCAGCTGTGTGTTGTGACGCAGTGGTGGCCTGGCACAGTGAGGTGCGCTGGCAGCTGTGTGATGCAGTGGTGGCCTGGCACGGTGAGGTGCACTGGCAGCTGTGTGATGCAGTGGTGGTCAGGTATGTAGAGGTGCACTGGCAGCTGTGTGTTGTGATGCAGTGGTGGCCTGGCACGGTGAGGTGCACTGGCAGCTGTGTGATGCAGTGGTGGCCTGGCACGGTGAGGTGCACTGGCAGCTGTGTGATGCAGTGGTGGTCAGGTATGTAGAGGTGCACTGGCAGCTGTGTGTTGTGACGCAGTGGTGGCCTGGCACGGTGAGGTGCGCTGGCATATAATGAATATATTCATGTGCATCCAACACACAGTTCAACGCTAGCAACTACACAAAATCTAAAATCTGAGCTCAACTTGCCACTTACAGCACCAGCTAACTTTAGTAGTGACATTTTCATGGATCTTTTTAACAATAACATTTACAACATCAGACTTCAGACACAATTAAACAGGCCTCAAAAAAGTCTGGTACAAACATTTTCAGCATGGTGAAACATGGTGAACATTTCCACCACTGCGTCACACCACACAGCTGCCAGCGCACCTCACCGTGCCAGGCCACCACTGCATCACCCAGCTGCCAGCTCACCTCACCGTGCCCGGCCACCACTGCGTCACAACACACAGCTGCCAGTGCACCTCTACATACCCGACCACCACTGCATCACACAGCTGCCAGCGCACCTCAGCGTGCCAGGCCACCACTGCATCACCCAGCTGCCAGCGCACCTCACCGTGCCAGGCCACCACTGCGTCACATAGCTGCAAGTGCACCTCACCGTGCCAGGCCACCACTGCATCATACAGCTGCCAGGGCACCTCACCGTGTCACACATATTTCAGCGCCATATATTTCATGGATATTATGGAATATAATGGATGGATATCTTAGTTATCTTTCTAGTTCACAGGTTTGCATGCATAATTTAATTTTGAAAGCCACTGAGACATCAGGTACTACTGTTGTATTTATGAAAAAGAAACAAAACAAAAAACATACTAACAACTGTGCCATCCTACTCCTTAGTTAATACATTTTATTATTCATAAACAGTTAACATTGTTAGCAAAATATTTTGAATTATATTTAACCCTATTTTTTCTTTAGTTTTTTATTTAACTTATTATATGATAGTCAGACTTAATGTATATTTGAACAATGAAAATATATTTTTACAAGATTTTACATTAAGCACTTAAAATTAATATGGTTAATAATAGTAAACTGTAACATGCTGTAACAAGATCGGTTAAACTGCGAAGAAAATGCTTTTAGAGAGAAAATGTTTCAGGTGTGAAGAACATAGATCTCCAATGCAATTTCAACCAAACCTGTTCCCACGCACCCTGCCCCCACTACCATTAGAATATACACAAACATTTTAGCGTTTCATTCTGAGCAGAAGACCCTCACACCTGAAGAGTGCTGGCTGTGACGAATTAAACCGGTTTTACAGGTTTCAATCGCAGACCATGTGACATGGGACTCAGTAAACTACAGTAACACCGTATTTGATAACGCTATAAAAACGCTATAAAATAATGTGACTTGGCACAGAACAAGTTTACAGCACAGTACAAAAATAAATGCTGACCATGACTTTAGAAGCATAAATTGCCTTACACTCAATTTAAACACAAGCTGTCTTTAGCCCTCTAAGCTGGTTCATACAGAAATGTAGAGATCCAGGCTCAGAACACACAGCTTCATTAGCGAATACATATGCAGGACAACTAGAGAAGACGTTTTATAGAGGATGGATTTTTAGAAACATCCCATCAGACATCCCATCATATTCACAACGTGAAATCTAGAATATAATATTACGTAAGTAAAATCCGCAATATGGAAACAGAACCTGTGTAATTGTTGATAGATGATGTACTCGTAACATTTTTTCAAGACGAACTACAACATTTAAAAAATGACTTGTATGTACTTGATATCTCTAATCAATCCACGGGTCCCAGCACAAAACGAAACTAAAACGCATACCGTTTCGCGCTTCTTATTAGTTGCTCAAAAGTAATTTGACCGTATGAAATGCATAATATAAACCTAGAAACATATACGTGAGCAGTACTTAAGCACTGTAGTATCGGTGTTAAGACATACCTCTCAAATACTGTAAATCAAGTTAAAAATATCTCAAGACCGATTCTGGTCATAATGAAACCATGTTTCGTGTATGTTTTCTTTAAAGTACCGAGACCAGCCATATACTGTATGTTTATGTTCCAAAATTAATATCGTTTATGGCCTTCACACGCGTTGCAGTATGCTCCTATTCTTTTTATGCTCAGCTACTAAGATTTCCCTTCAGTGGTAAAATTAGATATGAATATTCAATACTTCAACGGGCACAGTTAAGACATTAAATATACATACTGTATACAGTACAGTTTTCATACGGTAATATGTTTATGTTACGCGATTAAAAAATAAATAAATAAAAATGAGAAGTCCAGCACTAGCTGGATTCAAACACACAACCTGCCAGTTGGTAGTCACGCACCTAGACCAGTAGGCTACAAGACAGCTCACATGGACAGGCAGGCGAAACAGCCCTACAAAGCCCTGCCGCAGTACACGGATATAATCATACCGTTATTAAATTCTTGAGATACGCGATTCCATATTATATTCCCTTTTAATCAAATTCTAAAAGTATGCTTGTTGAGCTTACAATGTTTAGGGAGAAATGGAATACTGGTGTGTATTTTTTTCTTTAAAGTGCCGATTCCTGGAACACCCCTCTGAAGTGGTTCCATAAGAAAAGAAAGCGTTGATAAATACAAGTGTCTTTTAGTACACTCTTTGCTGTGCTCTTGAGGATCATTGTGATATTTTAAGCTCTAGTTGAATGATAGGTGTCGCATTTTAAATCATTTTTGTAGTTAGAAATTATGAAACGCCCTGTTAAAAGCAAGGAAGTTTTTATGACCGTTGAAGTAAAACAAAATGCCTGACAAAGTATGGCTTGGACAGATTCCAAGTGCTTGTACAAATGTGCTAAAGAAATTATACTTTGAGTATACAGCTTGTCCAAAGTCATCCATTATTAATACTATTAGTAATATCTTCAGTAAAGGCTTTGATGCATAAATATTTCTGATAAAGGTAGGTTGTGTACTTTTGTCCAACTGAGCAATCTTGCTTTCATAAAATATACCAACATTTTAATGACTGATGATTAACATGCTGTAATACACAGTTCAAAATTAAAGGCTCAAATGCTGTACATGAGAGGTTAAGCTCCCCCTGGCAGTTTTACAAGGCGACGCCGGATAGTTAGTCACGTGACACACGTGAACCGCATGATACCCCGGTGGGCGTGTCGCGGTATGCCGCGAAATACCTCACCCATTTTGAATGGCTGCATCTGTACACCGATACCTAGTGTTCTCGGTGCACTCCCAGTGTTCAGAGGATACCCAGTGTTCCCAGTGCACACCAAGTGTTCAGAGGATACCCAATGTTCCCAGTGCACACCCAGTGTTCAGAGGATACCCAGTGTTCCCAGTGCACGCCCAGTGTTCAGAGGATACCCAGTGTTCCCAGTGCACGCCCAGTGTTCAGAGGATACCCAGTGTTCCCAGTGCACGCCTAGTGTTCAGAGGATACCCAGTGTTCCCAGTGCACGCCCAGTGTTCAGAGGATACCCAGTGTTCCCAGTGCACGCCCAGTGTTCAGAGGATACCCAGTGTTCCCAGTGCACGCCTAGTGTTCAGAGGATACCCAGTGTTCCCAGTGCACACCCAGTGTTCAGAGGATACCCAGTGTTCCCAGTGCATATTTAGAAATATAAATTTGTTTGGTGCGAGTGAGGTTTTATTTAATCTCTGACTCAGTGATGGCCTGGCATGGTGAGGTGCGCTGGCAGCTATGTGGTGTTACGCAGTGGTGGCCTGACACGGTGAGGTGCCCTGGCAGCTGTATGATGCAGTGGTGGCCGGGCACGGTGAGGTGCGCTTGCAGCTATGTGACGCAGTGGTGGCCTGGCACGGTGAGGTGCGCTTGCAGCTATGTGACGCAGTGGTGGCCTGGCACGGTGAGGTGCGCTGGCAGCTGTGTGATGCAGTGGTGGCCTGGCACGGTGAGGTGCGCTTGCAGCTATGTGACGCAGTGATGGCCTGGCACGGTGAGGTGCGCTGGCAGCTGTGTGATGCAGTGGTGGTCGGGTATGTAGAGGTGCACTGGCAGCTGTGTGTTGTGACGCAGTGGTGGCCTGGCACGGTGAGGTGCGCTGGCAGCTGTGTGATGCAGTGGTGGCCGGGCACGGTGAGGTGCGCTGGCAGCTGTGTGATGCAGTGGTGGTCGGGTATGTAGAGGTGCACTGGCAGCTGTGTGGTGTGAAGCAGTGGTGGCCTGGCACGGTGAGGTGCGCTGGCAGCTGTGTGATGCAGTGGTGGCCTGGCACGGTGAGGTGCGCTTGCAGCTATGTGACGCAGTGGTGGCCTGGCACGGTGAGTTGCGCTGGCAGCTGTGTGGTGTGATGCAGTGGTGCCTGGCATGGTGAGGTGCGCTGGCAGCTATGTGGTGTTACGCAGTGGTGGCCTGACACGGTGAGGTGCCCTGGCAGCTGTATGATGCAGTGGTGGCCTGGCACGGTGAGGTGCGCATGCAGCTATGTGACGCAGTGGTGGCCTGGCACAGTGAGGTGCGCTGGCAGCTGTGTGATGCAGTGGTGGCCGGGCACGGTGAGTTGCGCTGGCAGCTGTGTGGTGTGACGCAGTGGTGGCCTGGCACGGTGAGGTGCACTGGCAGCTGTGTGATGCAGTGGTGGTCGGGTATGTAGAGGTGCACTGGCAGCTGTGTGTTGTGACGCAGTGGTGGCCTGGCACAGTGAGGTGCGCTGGCAGCTGTGTGATGCAGTGGTGGCCTGGCATGGTGAGGTGCGCTGGCAGCTATGTGGTGTTACGCAGTGGTGGCCTGACACGGTGAGGTGCCCTGGCAGCTGTATGATGCAGTGGTGGCCGGGCACGGTGAGGTGCGCTTGCAGCTATGTGACGCAGTGGTGGCCTGGCACGGTGAGGTGCGCTGGCAGCTGTGTGATGCAGTGGTGGCCTGGCACGGTGAGGTGCGCTTGCAGCTATGTGACGCAGTGGTGGCCTGGCACGGTGAGGTGCGCTGGCAGCTGTGTGATGCAGTGGTGGTCGGGTATGTAGAGGTGCACTGGCAGCTGTGTGTTGTGACGCAGTGGTGGCCTGGCACGGTGAGGTGCGCTGGCAGCTGTGTGATGCAGTGGTGGCCGGGCACGGTGAGGTGCGCTGGCAGCTGTGTGATGCAGTGGTGGTCGGGTATGTAGAGGTGCACTGGCAGCTGTGTGGTGTGAAGCAGTGGTGGCCTGGCACGGTGAGGTGCGCTGGCAGCTGTGTGATGCAGTGGTGGCCTGGCACGGTGAGGTGCGCTTGCAGCTATGTGACGCAGTGGTGGCCTGGCACGGTGAGTTGCGCTGGCAGCTGTGTGGTGTGATGCAGTGGTGCCTGGCATGGTGAGGTGCGCTGGCAGCTATGTGGTGTTACGCAGTGGTGGCCTGACACGGTGAGGTGCCCTGGCAGCTGTATGATGCAGTGGTGGCCTGGCACGGTGAGGTGCGCATGCAGCTATGTGACGCAGTGGTGGCCTGGCACAGTGAGGTGCGCTGGCAGCTGTGTGATGCAGTGGTGGCCGGGCACGGTGAGTTGCGCTGGCAGCTGTGTGGTGTGACGCAGTGGTGGCCTGGCACGGTGAGGTGCACTGGCAGCTGTGTGATGCAGTGGTGGTCGGGTATGTAGAGGTGCACTGGCAGCTGTGTGTTGTGACGCAGTGGTGGCCTGGCACAGTGAGGTGCGCTGGCAGCTGTGTGATGCAGTGGTGGCCTGGCACGGTGAGGTGCACTGGCAGCTGTGTGATGCAGTGGTGGTCAGGTATGTAGAGGTGCACTGGCAGCTGTGTGTTGTGATGCAGTGGTGGCCTGGCACGGTGAGGTGCACTGGCAGCTGTGTGATGCAGTGGTGGCCTGGCACGGTGAGGTGCACTGGCAGCTGTGTGATGCAGTGGTGGTCAGGTATGTAGAGGTGCACTGGCAGCTGTGTGTTGTGACGCAGTGGTGGCCTGGCACGGTGAGGTGCGCTGGCATATAATGAATATATTCATGTGCATCCAACACACAGTTCAACGCTAGCAACTACACAAAATCTAAAATCTGAGCTCAACTTGCCACTTACAGCACCAGCTAACTTTAGTAGTGACATTTTCATGGATCTTTTTAACAATAACATTTACAACATCAGACTTCAGACACAATTAAACAGGCCTCAAAAAAGTCTGGTACAAACATTTTCAGCATGGTGAAACATGGTGAACATTTCCACCACTGCGTCACACCACACAGCTGCCAGCGCACCTCACCGTGCCAGGCCACCACTGCATCACCCAGCTGCCAGCTCACCTCACCGTGCCCGGCCACCACTGCGTCACAACACACAGCTGCCAGTGCACCTCTACATACCCGACCACCACTGCATCACACAGCTGCCAGCGCACCTCAGCGTGCCAGGCCACCACTGCATCACCCAGCTGCCAGCGCACCTCACCGTGCCAGGCCACCACTGCGTCACATAGCTGCAAGTGCACCTCACCGTGCCAGGCCACCACTGCATCATACAGCTGCCAGGGCACCTCACCGTGTCACACATATTTCAGCGCCATATATTTCATGGATATTATGGAATATAATGGATGGATATCTTAGTTATCTTTCTAGTTCACAGGTTTGCATGCATAATTTAATTTTGAAAGCCACTGAGACATCAGGTACTACTGTTGTATTTATGAAAAAGAAACAAAACAAAAAACATACTAACAACTGTGCCATCCTACTCCTTAGTTAATACATTTTATTATTCATAAACAGTTAACATTGTTAGCAAAATATTTTGAATTATATTTAACCCTATTTTTTCTTTAGTTTTTTATTTAACTTATTATATGATAGTCAGACTTAATGTATATTTGAACAATGAAAATATATTTTTACAAGATTTTACATTAAGCACTTAAAATTAATATGGTTAATAATAGTAAACTGTAACATGCTGTAACAAGATCGGTTAAACTGCGAAGAAAATGCTTTTAGAGAGAAAATGTTTCAGGTGTGAAGAACATAGATCTCCAATGCAATTTCAACCAAACCTGTTCCCACGCACCCTGCCCCCACTACCATTAGAATATACACAAACATTTTAGCGTTTCATTCTGAGCAGAAGACCCTCACACCTGAAGAGTGCTGGCTGTGACGAATTAAACCGGTTTTACAGGTTTCAATCGCAGACCATGTGACATGGGACTCAGTAAACTACAGTAACACCGTATTTGATAACGCTATAAAAACGCTATAAAATAATGTGACTTGGCACAGAACAAGTTTACAGCACAGTACAAAAATAAATGCTGACCATGACTTTAGAAGCATAAATTGCCTTACACTCAATTTAAACACAAGCTGTCTTTAGCCCTCTAAGCTGGTTCATACAGAAATGTAGAGATCCAGGCTCAGAACACACAGCTTCATTAGCGAATACATATGCAGGACAACTAGAGAAGACGTTTTATAGAGGATGGATTTTTAGAAACATCCCATCAGACATCCCATCATATTCACAACGTGAAATCTAGAATATAATATTACGTAAGTAAAATCCGCAATATGGAAACAGAACCTGTGTAATTGTTGATAGATGATGTACTCGTAACATTTTTTCAAGACGAACTACAACATTTAAAAAATGACTTGTATGTACTTGATATCTCTAATCAATCCACGGGTCCCAGCACAAAACGAAACTAAAACGCATACCGTTTCGCGCTTCTTATTAGTTGCTCAAAAGTAATTTGACCGTATGAAATGCATAATATAAACCTAGAAACATATACGTGAGCAGTACTTAAGCACTGTAGTATCGGTGTTAAGACATACCTCTCAAATACTGTAAATCAAGTTAAAAATATCTCAAGACCGATTCTGGTCATAATGAAACCATGTTTCGTGTATGTTTTCTTTAAAGTACCGAGACCAGCCATATACTGTATGTTTATGTTCCAAAATTAATATCGTTTATGGCCTTCACACGCGTTGCAGTATGCTCCTATTCTTTTTATGCTCAGCTACTAAGATTTCCCTTCAGTGGTAAAATTAGATATGAATATTCAATACTTCAACGGGCACAGTTAAGACATTAAATATACATACTGTATACAGTACAGTTTTCATACGGTAATATGTTTATGTTACGCGATTAAAAAATAAATAAATAAAAATGAGAAGTCCAGCACTAGCTGGATTCAAACACACAACCTGCCAGTTGGTAGTCACGCACCTAGACCAGTAGGCTACAAGACAGCTCACATGGACAGGCAGGCGAAACAGCCCTACAAAGCCCTGCCGCAGTACACGGATATAATCATACCGTTATTAAATTCTTGAGATACGCGATTCCATATTATATTCCCTTTTAATCAAATTCTAAAAGTATGCTTGTTGAGCTTACAATGTTTAGGGAGAAATGGAATACTGGTGTGTATTTTTTTCTTTAAAGTGCCGATTCCTGGAACACCCCTCTGAAGTGGTTCCATAAGAAAAGAAAGCGTTGATAAATACAAGTGTCTTTTAGTACACTCTTTGCTGTGCTCTTGAGGATCATTGTGATATTTTAAGCTCTAGTTGAATGATAGGTGTCGCATTTTAAATCATTTTTGTAGTTAGAAATTATGAAACGCCCTGTTAAAAGCAAGGAAGTTTTTATGACCGTTGAAGTAAAACAAAATGCCTGACAAAGTATGGCTTGGACAGATTCCAAGTGCTTGTACAAATGTGCTAAAGAAATTATACTTTGAGTATACAGCTTGTCCAAAGTCATCCATTATTAATACTATTAGTAATATCTTCAGTAAAGGCTTTGATGCATAAATATTTCTGATAAAGGTAGGTTGTGTACTTTTGTCCAACTGAGCAATCTTGCTTTCATAAAATATACCAACATTTTAATGACTGATGATTAACATGCTGTAATACACAGTTCAAAATTAAAGGCTCAAATGCTGTACATGAGAGGTTAAGCTCCCCCTGGCAGTTTTACAAGGCGACGCCGGATAGTTAGTCACGTGACACACGTGAACCGCATGATACCCCGGTGGGCGTGTCGCGGTATGCCGCGAAATACCTCACCCATTTTGAATGGCTGCATCTGTACACCGATACCTAGTGTTCTCGGTGCACTCCCAGTGTTCAGAGGATACCCAGTGTTCCCAGTGCACACCAAGTGTTCAGAGGATACCCAATGTTCCCAGTGCACACCCAGTGTTCAGAGGATACCCAGTGTTCCCAGTGCACGCCCAGTGTTCAGAGGATACCCAGTGTTCCCAGTGCACGCCCAGTGTTCAGAGGATACCCAGTGTTCCCAGTGCACGCCTAGTGTTCAGAGGATACCCAGTGTTCCCAGTGCACACCCAGTGTTCAGAGGATACCCAGTGTTCCCAGTGCACGCCTAGTGTTCAGAGGATACCCAGTGTTCCCAGTGCACGCCCAGTGTTCAGAGGATACCCAGTGTTCCCAGTGCACGCCCAGTGTTCAGAGGATACCCAGTGTTCCCAGTGCACACCCAGTGTTCAGAGGATACCCAGTGTTCCCAGTGCACACCCAGTGTTCAGAGGATACCCAGTGTTCCCAGTGCACGCCTAGTGTTCAGAGGATACCCAGTGTTCCCAGTGCACGCCCAGTGTTCAGAGGATACCCAGTGTTCCCAGTGCACGCCCAGTGTTCAGAGGATACCCAGTGTTCCCAGTGTTTGAGTTCTGCTTCTCCGGTGTTTCCTCTAAAGCAGCTTTCCTCCCCCGGAAATGCAGTCGGCCTTTCTTACCCAGAGGGGAAAGCATTCCTTCTCTGATCTAGGGTGTTTTTTTTTGTCTGTCTTCTATATCTGTTACCTTGTTTAACAATCGCTAGCTACCGTCATTAGCCATTTTTAATAAAGGTCGTACTTTCGGGTCATTGCAGTTTGCACAGGCCCTGCTTCCTGTCGAAGAGGACATCTTGAACAAGAGTTTAACCTGCCCAGTGTAGACTTCAGAAACCCTTAATAGGTCTCCACCAACCTGTCCTGCGTTTTTCTGAAGGAAATACAAATGAAATGTAATATGAGCGTTATGTAACACAAGCATGATGTAGTATTGTGAGGATCACTTAGGGATAATTGTGTCTGGGCTCTGCCCACGACATCAGGGCACAACAAAGGCATCCCTTCTGTCCCCTTTAACCAATGTGCAAATAACTTATCTTTTATTCCTCATTTATGTAGAGGCTGGAGATCCTTAATGAAGTTATATACTTTCTCACCTGAACAATCAGTGCAACATGCATCACGATCTGAAAGAGAAACAGAGTTTGATGACGCCCTGCACAGCCATCCTGGCTACCTCAGCCCCTGCTGTCCCCTTTAAACAGCATATAATTTATTTTTAATTTATATAGAGGTCGGAAACCCTTAATGAAGTTATATACTTTCTCACCTGAACAATTAGCGCTGCTTTTATTAAAGTCTGAAAGAGAAACAGAGTTTGATTAGGTACAGAAAAGCCATCCTGGCCCAGTGTTCCCTAGTGCCTAGTGTTCAGTGGATACCCAGTGTTCCCAGTGCACGCCCAGTGTTCAGAGGATACCCAGTGTTCCCAGTGCACACCCTTGAAGTGGTGTTCCAGCCATACTCACTGTGACTTGTGGGAGCAGGAGTGGTGGTGCTGGATGTTCTTAAGTCTGGGAATGAATGAAAGACGTTAGTTCAGCACCAGCTCCAGACACCAGGTGGAGAGCTGACTTTGGTGTTGCAGGGAGAGCTTTTAAAAAATCGTTTGACAGCCCAGACTGATTAATTGATCGGTTCAGTTAATCCGGTGTTCAGAGGGTGCCCAGAGCACTCCCGGTGTTCACAGGATGCCCAGAGCACTCCCAGTGTTCAAAGGATGCCCAGCGCACTCCTAGTGTTCACAGTGTACACCCAGTGTTCAGAGGATATCCAGTGTTCCCAGTGTTCAGAGGATACTCAGTGTTCCCAGCGCACCCCCACTGTTCAGAGGATATGCAGTGTTCCCAGTGCACGCCCAGTGTTCAGAGGATACGCAGTGTTCCCAGTGCACCCCCAGTGTTCAGAGGATACCCAGTGTTCCCAGTGCATGCCCAGTGTTCAGAGGATACCCAGTGTTCCCAGTGCACGCCCAGTGTTCAGAGGATACTCAGTGTTCTCAGTGCATGCCCAGTGTTCAGAGGATACCCAGTGTTCCCAGTGCACACCCTTGAAGTGGTGTTCCAGCCATACTCAATGTGACTTGTGGGAGCAGGAGTGGTGGTGCTGGATGTTGTTTAGTCTGGGAATGAATGAAAGACGTTAGTTCAGCACCAACTCCAGAAACCAGTGGGAGAGCTGACTTTGGTTTTGCAGGGAGAGCTTTTAAAAAATCATTTGACAGCCCAGACTGATTAATTGATCATTGACATTTTGACTGATCTAATTGCTTGCTGGGTTGTCAGAGGGTTGGCTGATCTGACAGATCGATTCACTGATTTATCCCAGGCAGTTTCTGGTCCAGTCAGTCCGGGGGTCTGTGACTCTGATCCAGTCAGTCCGGGGGTCTGTGACTCTGGTCCAGTCAGTCCAGGGGTCTGTGTCCCCGGTCCAGTCAGTCCAGGGGTCTGTGTCCCCGTTCCAGTAAGTCCAGGGGTCTGTGTCCCCGGTCCAGTTCTGGACACTCCACTCAGAGCTCTTCCCAGGTCAGGGGGATCCCCTCCAGCCCCCCCAGTGTGCAGCCCCCACCTGGATGATGCTCCAGTCCGCTCAGCACACAGCAGCTCTCAGTGGGGAGGAGAGCAGAGGGATGGAGCCAGTTCAGAGAGGGGGGGGTGATTAGGAGGCCATGATGGGTCAAGACCAGGGGGGGAATCAGGCCAGGACACTGGGGTAACACCCCTACTGTCCTCCAGAAACACCCCGGGATTGTTAATGACCACAGAGAGTCAGGACCTCGGTTTGACGTCTCATCCGAAGGACAGCGCCTGTTTACAGTCCAGTGTCCCCGTCACTATACTGGGGCATCAGGACCCACACAGACCGCAGGGTGAGCGCCCCCTGCTGGCCCTACTAACACCTCTCCCAGCAGCAACCTCAGTTTTTCCCAGGAGTCTCCCCTCCAGGTACTGACCAGGCTCCCACCTGCTGGGCTCCAGTGGGGAGGGGGCTGCCAGCTGGGAGCTGCAGGATGAGATGGCTGCTGGGCAAACGAGGACTAAAGAGTTTCCTAGGACACCCTGGACTTCGTGGTCGACTTCCTGCTCTTCAGACGGAGGTGGCTTGAAATCTGTCCCGTTTCAAGGAGTATTGGACACGATAACCCCCTGCTATATCCCCCCCAACTGGTGGCACGCCGACGACGAGGGCTCTCGGCCTCAATCCGTCAACCACAAACTCTCCGGGATGAAAGAGAAGGACAGACTCTGTTCGTTAGTTTCGGGGGGGAGGGAAAAAAACAAAAGCTAAACAGATTTTTTTTTAATTTTTTTATTGATGCTTAACAAAAGAACAAAAATTACAATACAGATTAATGTCAAGGGTTTATTTAGTGACCCCCCCCCCCCCCCATCTTACAATCATCACAGGACCTTAAAATAATACTTAATAATACAAGGTCATGCAGACGATCTGAGGACTCAGGTGGAGATAATGTGAAAGTTTTCCACAGTCCAGTCTGGGGTCCCTTAGCTTCAGTCCAGACTGGGGTCTGGGGTCCCTCAGCTTCAGTCCAGACTGGGGTCCCTCAGCTTCAGTCCAGTCCAGTTTGGGGCCCCGCAGCTTCAGTCCAGCACAGACTGGGGTCCTCAGCTTCGGTCCAGCACAGACTGGGGTCCCTCAGCTTCGGTCCAGTCCAGTCTGGGGCCCCTCAGCTTCAGTCCAGCACAGACTGGGGTCCCTCAGCTTCGGTCCAGCACAGACTGGGGTCCCTCAGCTTTGGTCCAGTCCAGTCTGGGGCCCCTCAGCTCCGGTCCAGTCCAGTCTGGGGTCCCTCAGCTACAGTCCAGTCCAGTCTGGTGTCCCTCAGCTTCAGTCCAGCACAGACTGGGGTCCCTCAGCTTCGGTCCAGCACAGTCTGGGGTCCCTCAGCTTCAGTCCAGACTGGGGTCCCTCAGCTTCGGTCCAGCACAGTCTGGTGTCCCTCAGCTCCAGTCCATTCCAGTCTGGTGTCCCTCAGCTCCGGTCCAGTGCAGTCTGGGGTCTCTCAGCTTCGGTCCAGCACAGTCTGGTGTCCCTCAGCTCCAGTCCAGTCCAGTCTGGTGTCCCTTGGCTCCAGTCCAGTCCAGTCTGGTGTCCCTCAGCTCCAGTCCAGTCCAGTCCAGTCCTTGGTGGGGAAGGCGACTCCGATCTTAGCTGGCACAGAACCAGGAAAGGAACCTAGAAAGAATATTGTTATTGCAGGTGTGAGGGACACAGACACAGACGTCACCATGACATCAAACAGCAAGAGGAGACTTGCTTGACTCTTCCTTGAATCACAGACACGACCGGGCGGCGCCCCCCTGTCTGCTCACCTGCACCTCCTCTTCTTCTTCTTGTCTTTCCCGGCAGCCTGCTCCTCCTCTCCCTCGCTCTTCCTCTCCTGACCTACAGTCTCCACCGCCTCCATCAGCTCGTCCTGATCATCGCTCTCCACCGACACGCAGCTCAGGGAGTTTAAAAAGACGCACCAGCGCTTCTGAAGCAGAGACAGGAGAGTCACGTTAAGAGTCGGACTGGACACTCCAGTACATGAACACTGCACTGAGAGAGAGAGAGGGGTTCATACAGACACACAACTGGAAACTCCAGTACATGAACACTGCACTGAGAGAGAGAGGGGTTCATACAGACACACTGACTGAACACTCCAGTACATGAACACTGCACTGAGAGAGAGGGGTTCATACAGACACACTGACTGGACACTGACTGGACACTGGACAAGAGTAAAGAGAGGATCAGAGCATTACCCACCTTCTAATTCTTCTGTCTCACAGGAGGTGCTGATTGGACCTCCTCCAGCTGGAGTCCGAGGAGGGAGAGAGGGGGCAGGAGAGGGACAGCACAGGGAGAGGAAGAGAGAGACAGGTGAGTCAAGTGTCCCAAGAGCACAGAGACTCTGCTGAGATCACACTCGCGGTGAGTGAGCCTGGGTGTAGCCCACTAATACTGACCCACTGGACACCACAGGACAGAGAGGAGGAGGAGTAGAGAGACACACTGCCTGGACACCACAGGACAGAGAGGAGGAGGAGAGAGACACACTGCCTGGACACCACAGGACAGAGAGGAGGAGGAGAGAGACATACTGACTGGACACCACAGGACAGAAAGGAGGAGGAGAGAGACACACTGACTGGACACCACAGGACAGAGAGGAGGAGGAGAGAGACACACTGAGGACAGAGAGGAGGAGGAGAGAGACACTGACAGACAGGGCTGAAAGAGAGAGAGACACTGAGACCCAGGGACAGACAAGACGGCGAAACTCCACCACAGACAGGACAGGAGGCAGGGTGGGACCAGCACTGACCTTCTTCCTCTCTCCTGCCGGAGGAGCTGTCTCCACCTCCTCTTCCTCCTGCAAGTCAAGAGACAGGCTGAGAGAGAGACGGGCTGGTGGGACATCGGCGAACAGAGCTGAAGGCAGAGAGTCAGGGAGACAGGCCCAGCTGGGACAACGCAGGACAGACAGAGAGACAGACAGAAAGGAAGGAGAGAGAGACAGAGACAAAGGCACAGAAAGACAGCGGGCAAAGAGAAAGATTGAGATTGAGGGACAAACAAACCGAGAGAGAGAGAGGAAGGAGAGAGAGAGAGACAGATCGAGGGACAGACAGACTGACAGACGGGGCTGAAAGAGAGAGACAGAGAGGCAGGGACAGACAGACAGCAGGGCGAGAGAGAGACAGAGATCGAGGGACAATAATTTGGTTTAGAAATTTATTCTGAAAATATACAATCATTCACTCCTGAAAAATATCGAGTTCAAATTATACATTATGTACAATATTGTAATCAATATATGGCTAATCATCAAAAATAAAAATAAAAAACTATACTGGGGGACACAGCTGGCTGTGCTGCTCTGGACAGAACACACTGAGGTCCAGTTTCCACCTCCTGCAGGATCAAACGGCACCTCAACTGGCTCTCCAGTGAACAGAGGGACAGACAGAGAGGCTTCAGGCTGCAGGGTGACAGTGTCTCTGTGAGCTGAAAGACGATCAGGACAGAGGATGATATAAGAACACACTCTGTCAAGAATATAGAGCCCTCTAGTGACCCTACTGTAGACCTGCTTACCACCCACAGTGACGATCACAGTGCTGATACTGCTTCCCTTAAGGTCTCTCTCTGTGTAGTTGCCCTGATCAGCTGGAGTGAGGGAGCGGAGTGTCAGAGAGCTGTTCTGCACTGACACTCACTGTTCGTACCTGGGGCCAGGGAGCCCTGCGCTGCTCAGTAAGACTATACGAGACTGGACAGATCCTGCAGGATCAAACAGCACCTCCACTGGACCAGCAGTGTGGAGAGGGAGAGAGAGAGAGGCACCAGGCTGCAGGCTATGGACTTCCGAGTGAGCTGAAAAGGGACAGGTAGAAACATGTTGAATATTTAGTTTTACAACAATACCTTGAGTTTGGACTGCGATCAGCTTCATTTTGTATTTCAGCTGTGAAAATGCAATTTCAAAAATGCTCGCCCCAGTCATGTTAGGTTCAAGTTACAATTGCATCACAACTCAATACATTTGCAATTCACTTCAAATGTTGTTTTTGTTTGATCCAGTCTGTCCTCACCTAAAGGAGATACTTACTTTTAACACCTTTTATTTCTTTTGGGAGGTTAACTGGCTTCTGAGATAATTGTTCCTGGTGTTTGTGCTGTGTATGCCTTGCAATGGAGGGGTGAGAAAAAATTGACTTATTACATTATAATGAATAATAATTGCTTACACTTATATAGTGCTTTTCTGGACACTCCACTCAAAGCGCTTTCCAGGACATGGGGACTCCCCTCCACCACCACCAATGTGCAGCATCCACCTGGATGATGCGACGGCAGCCGTAGTGCACCAGAACGCTCCCCACACACCAGCTATCAGTGGGGAGGAGAGCAGAGTAATGAAGCCAATTCATAAATGGGGGTTATTAGGAGGCCATGATTGGTAAGGGCCAATGGGAAATTTGGCCAGGACACCGGGGTTACACCCTTACTCTTTTCGAGAAACACCCTGGGATTTTTAATGACCACAGAGAGTCAGGACCTCGGTTTTACGTCTCATCCGAAGGACGGCGCCAGTTTACAGTCCAGTGTCCACATCACTAGACTGGGGCATTAGGACCCACACAGACCGCAGGGTGAGCACCCCCTGCTGGCCCCATTAACACCTCTTCCAGCAGCCACCTTAGTTATTATTGTCGAGAAAGAAAGAATATTAGGAACATGAAAAGGCTGAATGTCTTAAATGCATTTTTTATACTGAAACAGAGAGGCACACACACGTCATTACAAACACACACCCGCACAGAGACGTCCTCAAGCGCCTTGTTCACAATTATGGGCTCCAACAGGAACAAAAAACGCCAGCCTGACAACTCGAGCATTCAAACCAAGAACCCAAACGTTGGCAGCCTGTGCAGAAAAGCATAAAGAACCACAAGCCTTCTCTTTTGGGAGGAAAAGCACACAGTCCCTCCCTCACACTCCTGATTTCCTTAAATAGCTCATTCTTCATCTCTGGCTCCTACATACAGTATAGCAGCACTCAGTCTGCTTTGAATAAGTCATAAGTCCAAGATTTGTTTTATCTGTTCCTCTTGTCTAGGCCTAGAGCTGCTTTTCATAAAAGAGCTGTTTGCATAAATAGCTAGGGTTACAGCTGAAGACACCAGCTTCATCCCCCAGTGTGTTATACGTCGGGAGCAAGAGAAGAGGGCCAGGCCGTGCCTTTTCATAGATTTTTCTTCTGAAAAGTCGGGTTCTCGGAGGCAGATTTAGCCCCTCATGCATTGTAGAGATAGACAGGCGCTCACAGCTAGAGAGATAGACACAGTTAGAGCTGCACCTTCACACAGAGTCAGACCCGTACAGAGACGTCCTCTTGTTTAAACAAATACACAAACCTGATGGTGCTCACAATGATCCAGACACACACACACACACACACACACGTGACATCAGCAGTCACTCTCGCACACTGGACCCCAGCTCAGTCCTCACCTCCAGCTCCTGTGAACCGCTTCGAACAAACTGCATGAAGAAAATTAGGTTGCGTTCCGGTAGCAGGCCATCCTGGGCACCAGTGTGAGTTACACACTCATTTGTAAAAGCCCTTCCGCATCGTCGGGAGTGCTTCACAGTGCTGGACCTGGGGTGTGGGTGCTGTCTGTGTGGAGTTTGCATGTTCTCTCCCTGGTCTGTGGGGGTTTCCTCCAGGTGCTCCAGTTTCCACCCACAGTCTAGGGACAGGCTGCCACTTTCACTGGGCAGTGCACCGTGGCCGTGGCAGCATGGTGGGTCGGATCTGATTTCAGTCTTTATTCCCTTTTTTAGAGATCCTGTAACCAGGACCTGTTCACTGCCACGATGGACAGGGAAGCACGTCATCACTGGACATCCTCTTACCTCCTGTGGCAAAGGGCAGCTGATGAAGCTTTGTGCTCGCCGGATCATGGCAATCGCCACTCCACCCTGATCCTGGCTCAGCACAGGGCACCTGGGTTCACTCCCTTCAGACTAAAGAGACTCAGTTTCTTCAATCTGTCAGTGTGAGACACTCCCTTCAGACTAAAGAGACTCAGTTCCTCCGGCCTGTCAGTGTGAGACACTCCCTTCAGACTAAAGAGACTCAGTTTCTTCAATCTGTCGGTGTGGGACGCCTACACCAGCTTCGAACGCCTGTACACAATACCGCGGACCGCCTGCCAGACCAAATTCTGGGCTTGCAGCAAACCACCCATTACATACACCGGTGTCTTCCCCGGGCCAGAGGAATTCAGGAACTCACGTTTACTCCGTCATCTCAGGCGATTCTCGCAGGGAGCAGAGACTTCCCAATCGATCAGAGAGAGTCGGGACTTTTTTTTAAAAAAAAGAGGAGTCCTTACCTCTTAGTAATGTGAGCGCTGACCGTCTCTCCTGCGGATGGGAAGTTCTGCGCCTTCTGGAGCATCCGCCGACTACGCCAAATTTGTTGTAACAGAAGGAATAAGGTTCTGGATCCCGAGATGAAGTAAAACAGATGACTGTATTGCACGCAAGGAACAATAAAGCCGAAGTCTTGTTTCCCGCAAGAAACAACAAAACGGAAGTATTGTTCGATGTGCCGGTACAAACTTTTAGGTTACATAGTCCTTCCTAGCTGCTTCAGACGTCATTCGGTGTTATGGTAAGGGGGGGGTCATGATATTTGGCCAGTTAAGAGACCCTGGCCAAATGGTCAGTTTAAGATTATGCCCCCTCGCATCTGGAATCCTTATCAGTTAACCCCCTTTCCTGCCATAAACCCCTGTTGCTGCTAGGCGGCGCATTCGTCGTGCACAAAGAACGCTTTGAAAAGCGTCAAAGGCAAGTCATTCCGAGTTGGTCGTTTGTGTTTTCCGTTCAGACGCGAAATGCTGAAATGATCTCTCGGCTCCTCGGTTGTCATTTCTGCTCCGTGAAGGGATCACAGCACGCGTCGGCTTCCAGCACGCTGGGTCGGGACACGATGCCGGGGGTCAGAGAGAGCGACGTCTTCCTCGTTAGTATAGTGGCAAGTATCCCCGCCTGTCACGCAGGAGACCGGGGTTCGATTCCCCGACGGGGAGTAACTTGCTTTTCTTTCACCTCCTTAGAGAAATGACTGCCTTTAACTTCTCTGTTTTCTTTCACAGCGTCGTGCACCTTTTCATTGCTCTCGCTTTCAGAGCCTCCGCACGGCACACGACTCGACATCAGGAAGCACATTGAAGTGAAAGCAGGAAGCGCTGCGACATGCACTGTGCAGATCCCGCCACACTAAGAGGTGAGTGGGTCTGTTCGATGCACAAAGAACGCTTTGAGAAGCGTCAAAGGCAAGTCATTCCGAGTTGGTCGTTTGTGTTTTCCGTTCAGACGCGAAATGCTGAAATGATCTTTCGGCTCTTCGGTTGTCATTTCTGCTCCGTAAAGGAATCACAGCACGCGTCGGCTTCCAGCACGGTGGGTCGGAGAGAGCGATGTCTTCCTCGTTAGTATAGGACCTGTCACCTGTCCCCACTTGTCACGCGGGAGACTGGGGTACATCAGGACGCGCATTGAAGTGAAAGCAGGATGCGCTGTGACATGCACTGTGCAGATCCCGCCACACTAAGAGGTGAGTGGGTCTGTTCGATCACAGCGCTAGGCGAATCCCCAATCCCCTTTTGTGCCTGGCGACAAAAGACGTCTGTTTCCGCCCGGTTTCGAACCGGGGACCTTTCGCGTGTGAGGCGAACGTGATAACCACTACACTACGGAAACAGTGAAGTGCCAAGCGGCCCAGTGCTGAGCTTCGCCAATGCGATTCCGCTGCTTCCAGTGCCTTTATTGGAGTGCGCTGATGGACCGTGCTCTCTCTCCAGAGACCAGCACGCCTGTCATGGACGGAGCAGGAAAGGCGGCGCCACATTCTACAGCCCTCTCCACGCAATCGACGAAATCGGGCTACTGAAGTGGAGAAAATCGCCTCTCCAGAAAGTGCAAATATCATCTTGGAGACAATAAATCCTATTGCCGAAGGTCAGCCCTGTCTACCAGAGTAACCCTCCCACAGCGATGATCAGCTCGTCTCACACGCGAGAAGTTTCGGTTGGAAACAAGCGCCCCCTCTTCTCGCACGTTCGAGTAGTTTTAATGCGGCTCTTTCGTACACGGTGCTGATCTTTTGGAAAGCAGGAGGCAAAACCGAGTCGAACCGCCTGGGTGAAAACCAGGAACCCTAACCGCTAGACTATATGGCAGCGAACAACCATGCTGTTCACGGCATCAAGCAAGCAAACTACATAAATATGAGAAAACACGCAAGAGAGTTGTCACTCAGAGTGTCGAAGGGTCGATGTATACTGGGGCTCAGTTGAAATGCAACGTCAGGACTTTTCCGAATTATGTCACACGAAGAGAGCACAGCCCTTTCCGCCCTGCCGCGTGTGTCTCGGTAACTCGCTGTGATCGTATAGTGGTCAGTACTTTGCGTTGTGGCCGCAACGACCCCGGTTCGAATCCGGGTCACGGCAGAATAGGGGCGTCTGCTTTTACTACTCGCACGAATGAAGGCAAAAAAAAGCCAATCGACGTGAACGAACGGCGCTTTACAGAGGAGTACTGCCTGACTGGATCGTTGATGAACGACAGAGGCCACTCCGACCTCTTCTCGGTTTTCTTCAATGACTTACTAAGGATCTTCTTCACATTCGCCCATGCAGGGGAAGCCAGTTACACCAAAGCAAACGCAGGAAAGTGCATTTCAAGCAGAGACCAGGAGGGACTTGTTTACACCGAGAGTGGGCGGAGAATGGAACAATGCGCCCAGCCCTGTTGCTGGAGCCGATTCTTGATGAGCTCTTGGGCTCACTAAGAGGCCCCCGCTGGATGCTAATCTTTCTGTTGTTCTTGCAGGTCCTGCGCTGCTTTTGAGCCGACAGAGCTCGACCTGGTCTGTCGGCACAGCCCAATTGCAAATGATCGGCTCCGCGTACAGAAGGAACGTGCGTTTGGTACAAGAGTGCACGAAGGCACCGGAAATACATTGGGAACAAATGACCGGTCGCTCAAGACCTCTGTGAAGTACAGGAGCGTGCAAAACGAGGCTGTTTCCGCCCGGTCTCGAACCGGGGACCTTTCGCGTGTTAGGCGAACGTGATAGCCGCTACACTACGGAAACCTGTAGGGACTGCTGCTGGTGTCTCGCTTGCGTTTCGGGCTGAGAAAGGGACGCGTCACTTTAGGCAGGTGGCGCTGGAGAGAGGAACAAAGGGCGCGATGAAACAAAATGCCGAAACCCGGGATCGAACCAGGGACCTTTAGAACTTCAGTCTAACGCTCTCCCAACTGAGCTATTTCGGCAGTGCGCAAAGCCCCCAGCCACCTGCTCCAGCCTTCCTGTGTTGTGGCATGAGCGCACCAAGAGTAGCGGGAGAGTGTTGCAGGAACGTCACTCAGAAGGAAAGCCACCCAGCTGCGCCCTCTGAGCTCTGTCCAGCGCATCTTCCTCGCATGGACTCCTGCCTGCGACGGGCAGGAAACAATTAGCAAGAACAGAACGACACCCCATGGGTGTCTCATGACCGCACCTTAGGTTGTGACACGTGCAGGTGTGAGGGGTTGCCGGGCTACTTTGGAGCAGAGCTTGGGCGGAGGGGGGCGGGAAAGCAGACAAAGAGGTGACACCTCAAGGTCTGCACGATCACAGCTCTCCGCCGCCCCAGGCTTCCGCTCGATAAGCTACTGGACACACCCGCCCCTCCTCACACAGACCGTGGAAAAGCCCCCGAGTGGGAGGGCTCGCTCTTCCTCCCAGGAGCTCTTGGACACGACGCCCAGACAGGGCGCGGGGAGCCGCCGCCTGCAAACACGGCTCCAGGCAGGACTCCACTCCGCAGGAGCCGCAGAGCAGAGGAGATGAGGGCAGCTTAGCTCCTGTGCAGAGACCTGAGCTGTTGTTGCTGTGGATGCTGTCTTTTCTGCACTCGGGGTAGGAGTGAATGTTGAGTTGCACTTAGAAATGAAGCAGAGCACTTCAACGGCACGGGTGTGTGTGTGTGTGCGCCCTGGTGATTCTGGGAGACAGATCGAACCTGGGCTAAAAGAGAGGGGGCTTAGCCCTCTTCCATTTGCTAGTTCAAAGTTGTACAACCCCTTTGTATCTGCTAGGCGGCGCAGTCGTCGTGCACAAAGAACACTTTGAAAAGCGTCAAAGGCAAGTCATTCCGAGTTGGTCGTTTGTGTTTTCCGTTCAGACGCGAAATGCTGACATGATCTCTCGGCTCCTCGGTTGTCATTTCTGCTCCGTAAAGGGATCACAGCACGCGTCGGCTTCCAGCATGCTGGGTCGGGACACGATGCCGTGGGTTGGAGAGAGCGATGTCTTCCTCGTTAGTATAGTGGCAAGTATCCCCGCCTGTCACGCGGGAGACCGGGGTTCGATTCCCCGACGGGGAGTAGCTTTTCTTTCACCTCCTTAGAGAAATGACTGCCTTTCACTTCTCTGTTTTCTTTCACAGCGTCGTGCACCTTTTCATTGCTCTCGCTTTCAGAGCCTCCGCACGGCAGTCGACTCGACATCAGGAAGCACATTGAAGTGAAAGCAGGAAGCGCTGCGACATGCACTGTGCAGATCCCGCCACACTAAGAGGTGAGTGGGTCTGTTCGATGCACAAAGAACGCTTTGAGAAGCGTCAAAGGCAAGTCATTCCGAGTTGGTCGTTTGTGTTTTCCGTTCAGACGCGAAATGCTGAAATGATCTCTCGGCTCCTCGGTTGTCATTTCTGCTCCGTAAAGGAATCACAGCACGCGTCGGCTTCCAGCACGGTGGGTCGGGACACGATGCCGGGGGTCGGAGAGAGCGATGTCTTCCTCGTTAGTATAGGACCTGTCACCTGTCCCCACCTGTCACGCGGGAGACTGGGGTGCATCAGGACGCGCCTTGAAGTGAAAGCAGGATGCGCTGTGACATGCACTGTGCAGATCCCGCCACACTAAGAGGTGGGTCCAGTGGGTCTGTTCGATCACAGCGCTAGGCGAATCCCCAATCCCCTTTTGTGCCTGGCGACAAAAGATGTCTGTTTCCGCCCGGTTTCGAACCGGGGACCTTTCGCGTGTGAGGCGAACGTGATAACCACTACACTACGGAAACGGTGGTAAGACGTGCCCAGCGGCCCAGCGCTGAGCTTCGCCAATGCGATTTAGCTGCTTCCAGTGCCTTTATTGGAGTGCGCTGATGGACCGTGCTCTCTCTCCAGAGACCAGCACGCCTGTCATGGACGGAGCAGGAAAGGCGGCGCCACATTCTACAGCCCTCTCCACGCAATCGACGAAATCGGGCTACTGAAGTGGAGAAAATCGCCTCTCCAGAAAGTGCAAATATCATCTTGGAGACTATAAATCCTATTGCCGAAGGTCAGCCCTGTCTACCAGAGTAACCCTCCCACAGCGATGATCAGCTCGTCTCACACGCGAGAAGTTTCGGTTGGAAACAAGCGCCCCCTCTTCTCGCACGTTTTGCACGTTCGAGTAGTTTTAATGCGGCTCTTTCGTACACGGTGCTGATCTTTTGGAAAGCAGGAGGCAAAACCGAGTCGAACCGCCTGGGTGAAAACCAGGAACCCTAACCGCTAGACTATATGGCAGCGAACAACCATGCTGTTCACGGCATCAAGCAAGCAAACTACATAAATATGAGAAAACACGCAAGAGAGTTGTCACTCAGAGTGTCGAAGGGTCGATGTATACTGGGGCTCAGTTGAAATGCAACGTCAGGACTTTTCCGAATTATGTCACACGAGGAGAGCACAGCCCTTTCCGCCCTGCCGCGTGTGTCTCGGTAACTCGCTGTGATCGTATAGTGGTCAGTACTTTGCGTTGTGGCCGCAACGACCCCGGTTCGAATCCGGGTCACGGCAGAATAGGGGCGTTTGCTTTTACTACTCGCACGAATGAAGGCAAAAAAAAGCCAATCGACGTGAACGAACGGCGCTTTACAGAGGAGTACTGCCTGACTGGATCGTTGATGAACGACAGAGGCCACTCCGACCTCTTCTCGGTTTTCTTCAATGACTTACTAAGGATCTTCTTCACATTCGCCCATGCAGGGGAAGCCAGTTACACCAAAGCAAACGCAGGAAAGTGCATTTCAAGCAGAGACCAGGAGGGACTTGTTTACACCGAGAGTGGGCGGAGAATGGAACAATGCGCCCAGCCCTGTTGCTGGAGCCGATTCTTGATGAGCTCTTGGGCTCACTAAGAGGCCCCCGCTGGATGCTAATCTTTCTGTTGTTCTTGCAGGTCCTGCGCTGCTTTTGAGCCGACAGAGCTCGACCTGGTCTGTCGGCACAGCCCAATTGCAAATGATCGGCTCCGCGTACAGAAGGAACGTGCGTTTGGTACAAGAGTGCACGAAGGCACCGGAAATACATTGGGAACAAATGACCGGTCGCTCAAGACCTCTGTGAAGTACAGGAGCGTGCAAAACGAGGCTGTTTCCGCCCGGTTTCGAACCGGGGACCTTTCGCGTGTTAGGCGAACGTGATAGCCGCTACACTACGGAAACCTGTAGGGACTGCTGCTGGTGTCTCGCTTGCGTTTCGGGCTGAGAAAGGGACGCGTCACTTTAGGCAGGTGGCGCTGGAGAGAGGAACAAAGGGCGCGATGAAACAAAATGCCGAAACCCGGGATCGAACCAGGGACCTTTAGAACTTCAGTCTAACGCTCTCCCAACTGAGCTATTTCGGCAGTGCGCCAAGCCCACAGCCACCTGCTCCAGCCTTCCTGTGTTGTGGCATGAGCGCACCAAGAGTAGCGGGAGAGTGTTGCAGGAACGTCACTCAGAAGGAAAGCCACCCAGCTGCGCCCTCTGAGCTCTGTCCAGCGCATCTTCCTCGCATGGACTCCTGCCTGCGACGGGCAGGAAACAATTAGCAAGAACAGAACGACACCCCATGGGTGTCTCATGACCGCACCTTAGGTTGTGACACGTGCAGGTGTGAGGGGTTGCCGGGCTACTTTGGAGCAGAGCTTGGGCGGAGGGGGGGCGGGAAAGCAGACAAAGAGGTGACACCTCAAGGTCTGCACGATCACAGCTCTCCGCCGCCCCAGGCTTCCGCTCGATAAGCTACTGGACACACCCGCCCCTCCTCACACAGACCGTGGAAAAGCCCCCGAGTGGGAGGGCTCGCTCTTCCTCCCAGGAGCTCTTGGACACGACGCCCAGACAGGGCGCGGGGAGCCGCCGCCTGCAAACACGGCTCCAGGCAGGACTCCACTCCGCAGGAGCCGCAGAGCAGAGGAGATGAGGGCAGCTTAGCTCCTGTGCAGAGACCTGAGCTGTTGTTGCTGTGGATGCTGTCTTTTCTGCACTCGGGGTAGGAGTGAATGTTGAGTTGCACTTAGAAATGAAGCAGAGCACTTCAACGGCACAGGTGTGTGTGTGTGTGCTCCCTGGTGATTCTGGGAGACAGATCGAACCTGGGCTAAAAGAGAGGGGGCTTAGCCCTCTTCCATTTGCTAGTTCAAAGTTGTACAACCCCTTTGTATCTGCTAGGCGGCGCAGTCGTCGTGCACAAAGAACACTTTGAAAAGCGTCAAAGGCAAGTCATTCCGAGTTGGTCGTTTGTGTTTTCCGTTCAGACGCGAAATGCTGACATGATCTCTCGGCTCCTCGGTTGTCATTTCTGCTCCGTAAAGGGATCACAGCACGCGTCGGCTTCCAGCATGCTGGGTCGGGACACGATGCCGGGGGTTGGAGAGAGCGATGTCTTCCTCGTTAGTATAGTGGCAAGTATCCCCGCCTGTCACGTGGGAGACCGGGGTTCGATTCCCCGACGGGGAGTAGCTTTTCTTTCACCTCCTTAGAGAAATGACTGCCTTTCACTTCTCTGTTTTCTTTCACAGCGTCGTGCACCTTTTCATTGCTCTCGCTTTCAGAGCCTCCGCACGGCAGTCGACTCGACATCAGGAAGCACATTGAAGTGAAAGCAGGAAGCGCTGCGACATGCACTGTGCAGATCCCGCCACACTAAGAGGTGAGTGGGTCTGTTCGATGCACAAAGAACGCTTTGAGAAGCGCCAAAGGCAAGTCATTCCGAGTTGGTCGTTTGTGTTTTCCGTTCAGACGCGAAATGCTGAAATGATCTCTCGGCTCCTCGGTTGTCATTTCTGCTCCGTAAAGGAATCACAGCACGCGTCGGCTTCCAGCACGGTGGGTCGGGACACGATGCCGGGGGTCGGAGAGAGCGATGTCTTCCTCGTTAGTATAGGACCTGTCACCTGTCCCCACCTGTCACGCGGGAGACTGGGGTGCATCAGGACGCGCCTTGAAGTGAAAGCAGGATGCGCTGTGACATGCACTGTGCAGATCCTGCCACACTAAGAGGTGGGTCCACTGGGTCTGTTCGATCACAGCGCTAGGCGACTCCCCAATCCCCTTTTGTGCCTGGCGACAAAAGATGTCTGTTTCCGCCCGGTTTCGAACCGGGGACCTTTCGCGTGTGAGGCGAACGTGATAACCACTAAACTACGGAAACGGTGGTAAGACGTGCCCAGCGGCCCAGCCCTGAGCTTCGCCAATGCGATTCAGCTGCTTCCAGTGCCTTTATTGGAGTGCGCTGATGGACCGTGCTCTCTCTCCAGAGACCAGCACGCCTGTCATGGACGGAGCAGGAAAGGCGGCGCCACATTCTACAGCCCTCTCCACGCAATCGACGAAATCGGGCTACTGAAGTGGAGAAAATCGCCTCTCCAGAAAGTGCAAATATCATCTTGGAGACTATAAATCCTATTGCCGAAGGTCAGCCCTGTCTACCAGAGTAACCCTCCCACAGCGACGATCAGCTCGTCTCACACGCGAGAAGTTTCGGTTGGAAACAAGCGCCCCCTCTTCTCGCACGTTTTGCACGTTCGAGTAGTTTTAATGCGGCTCTTTCGTACACGGTGCTGATCTTTTGGAAAGCAGGAGGCAAAACCGAGTCGAACCGCCTGGGTGAAAACCAGGAACCCTAACCGCTAGACTATATGGCAGCGAACAACCATGCTGTTCCCGGCATCATGCAAGCAAACTACAGAAATATGAGAAAACACGCAAGAGAGTTGTCACTCAGAGTGTCGAAGGGTCGATGTATACTGGGGCTCAGTTGAAATGCAACGTCAGGACTTTTCCGAATTATGTCACACGAAGAGAGCACAGCCCTTTCCGCCCTGCCGCGTGTGTCTCGGTAACTCGCTGTGATCGTATAGTGGTCAGTACTTTGCGTTGTGGCCGCAACAACCCCGGTTCGAATCCGGGTCACGGCAGAATAGGGGCGTCTGCTTTTACTACTTGCACGAATGAAGGCAAAAAAAAGCCAATCGACGTGAACGAACGGCGCTTTACAGAGGAGTACTGCCTGACTGGATCGTTGATGAACGACAGAGGCCACTCCGACCTCTTCTCGGTTTTCTTCAATGACTTACTAAGGATCTTCTTCACATTCGCCCATGCAGGGGAAGCCAGTTACACCAAAGCAAACGCAGGAAAGTGCATTTCAAGCAGAGACCAGGAGGGACTTGTTTACACCGAGAGTGGGCGGAGAATGGAACAATGCGCCCAGCCCTGTTGCTGGAGCCGATTCTTGATGAGCTCTTGGGCTCACTAAGAGGCCCCCGCTGGATGCTAATCTTTCTGTTGTTCTTGCAGGTCCTGCGCTGCTTTTGAGCCGACAGAGCTCGACCTGGTCTGTCGGCACAGCCCAATTGCAAATGATCGGCTCCGCGTACAGAAGGAACGTGCGTTTGGTACAAGAGTGCACGAAGGCACGGGAAATACATTGGGAACAAATGACCGGTCGCTCAAGACCTCTGTGAAGTACAGGAGCGTGCAAAACGAGGCTGTTTCCGCCCGGTCTCGAACCGGGGACCTTTCGCGTGTTAGGCGAACGTGATAGCCGCTACACTACGGAAACCTGTAGGGACTGCTGCTGGTGTCTCGCTTGCGTTTCGGGCTGAGAAAGGGACGCGTCACTTTAGGCAGGTGGCGCTGGAGAGAGGAACAAAGGGCGCGATGAAACAAAATGCCGAAACCCGGGATCGAACCAGGGACCTTTAGATCTTCAGTCTAACGCTCTCCCAACTGAGCTATTTCGGCAGTGCGCAAAGCCCACAGGCACCTGCTCCAGCCTTCCTGTGTTGTGGCATGAGCGCACCAAGAGTAGCGGGAGAGTGTTGCAGGAACGTCACTCAGAAGGAAAGCCACCCAGCTGCGCCCTCTGAGCTCTGTCCAGCGCATCTTCCTCGCATGGACTCCTGCCTGCGACGGGCAGGAAACAATTAGCAAGAACAGAACGACACCCCATGGGTGTCTCATGACCGCACCTTAGGTTGTGACACGTGCAGGTGTGAGGGGTTGCCGGGCTACTTTGGAGCAGAGCTTGGGCGGAGGGGGGGCGGGAAAGCAGACAAAGAGGTGACACCTCAAGGTCTGCACGATCACAGCTCTCCGCCGCCCCAGGCTTCCGCTCGATAAGCTACTGGACACACCCGCCCCTCCTCACACAGACCGTGGAAAAGCCCCCGAGTGGGAGGGCTCGCTCTTCCTCCCAGGAGCTCTTGGACACGACGCCCAGACAGGGCGCGGGGAGCCGCCGCCTGCAAACACGGCTCCAGGCAGGACTCCACTCCGCAGGAGCCGCAGAGCAGAGGAGATGAGGGCAGCTTAGCTCCTGTGCAGAGACCTGAGCTGTTGTTGCTGTGGATGCTGTCTTTTCTGCACTCGGGGTAGGAGTGAATGTTGAGTTGCCCTTAGAAATGAAGCAGAGCACTTCAACGGCACGGGTGTGTGTGTGTGTGCGCCCTGGTGATTCTGGGAGACAGATCGAACCTGGGCTAAAAGAGAGGGGGCTTAGCCCTCTTCCATTTGCTAGTTCAAAGTTGTACAACCCCTTTGTATCTGCTAGGCGGCGCAGTTGTCGTGCACAAAGAACACTTTGAAAAGCGTCAAAGGCAAGTCATTCCGAGTTGGTCGTTTGTGTTTTCCGTTCAGACGCGAAATGCTGACATGATCTCTCGGCTCCTCGGTTGTCATTTCTGCTCCGTAAAGGGATCACAGCACGCGTCGGCTTCCAGCATGCAGGGTCGGGACACGATGGCGGGGGTTGGAGAGAGCGATGTCTTCCTCGTTAGTATAGTGGCAAGTATCCCCGCCTGTCACGCGGGAGACCGGGGTTCGATTCCCCGACGGGGAGTAGCTTTTCTTTCACCTCCTTAGAGAAATGACTGCCTTTCACTTCTCTGTTTTCTTTCACAGCGTCGTGCACCTTTTCATTGCTCTCGCTTTCAGAGCCTCCGCACGGCAGTCGACTCGACATCAGGAAGCACATTGAAGTGAAAGCAGGAAGCGCTGCGACATGCACTGTGCAGATCCCGCCACACTAAGAGGTGAGTGGGTCTGTTCGATGCACAAAGAACGCTTTGAGAAGCGTCAAAGGCAAGTCATTCCGAGTTGGTCGTTTGTGTTTTCCGTTCAGACGCGAAATGCTGAAATGATCTCTCGGCTCCTCGGTTGTCATTTCTGCTCCGTAAAGGAATCACAGCACGCGTCGGCTTCCAGCACGGTGGGTCGGGACACGATGCCGGGGGTCGGAGAGAGCGATGTCTTCCTCGTTAGTATAGGACCTGTCACCTGTCCCCACCTGTCACGCGGGAGACTGGGGTGCATCAGGACGCGCCTTGAAGTGAAAGCAGGATGCGCTGTGACATGCACTGTGCAGATCCTGCCACACTAAGAGGTGGGTCCAGTGGGTCTGTTCGATCACAGCGCTAGGCGAATCCCCAATCCCCTTTTGTGCCTGGCGACAAAAGATGTCTGTTTCCGCCCGGTTTCGAACCGGGGACCTTTCGCGTGTGAGGCGAACGTGATAACCACTACACTACGGAAATGGTGGTAAGACGTGCCCAGCGGCCCAGCCCTGAGCTTCGCCAATGCGATTCAGCTGCTTCCAGTGCCTTTATTGGAGTGCGCTGATGGACCGTGCTCTCTCTCCAGAGACCAGCACGCCTGTCATGGACGGAGCAGGAAAGGCGGCGCCACATTCTACAGCCCTCTCCACGCAATCGACGAAATCGGGCTACTGAAGTGGAGAAAATCGCCTCTCCAGAAAGTGCAAATATCATCTTGGAGACTATAAATCCTATTGCCGAAGGTCAGCCCTGTCTACCAGAGTAACCCTCCCACAGCGATGATCAGCTCGTCTCACACGCGAGAAGTTTCGGTTGGAAACAAGCGCCCCCTCTTCTCGCACGTTTTGCACGTTCGAGTAGTTTTAATGCGGCTCTTTCGTACACGGTGCTGATCTTTTGGAAAGCAGGAGGCAAAACCGAGTCGAACCGCCTGGGTGAAAACCAGGAACCCTAACCGCTAGACTATATGGCAGCGAACAACCATGCTGTTCCCGGCATCATGCAAGCAAACTACATAAATATGAGAAAACACGCAAGAGAATTGTCACTCAGAGTGTCGAATGGTCGATGTATACTGGGGCTCAGTTGAAATGCAACGTCAGGACTTTTCCGAATTATGTCACACGAAGAGAGCACAGCCCTTTCCACCCTGCCGCGTGTGTCTCGGTAACTCGCTGTGACCGTATAGTGGTCAGTACTTTGCGTTGTGGCCGCAACAACCCCGGTTCGAATCCGGGTCACGGCAGAATAGGGGCGTCTGCTTTTACTACTCGCACGAATGAAGGCAAAAAAAAGCCAATCGACGTGAACGAACGGCGCTTTACAGAGGAGTACTGCCTGACTGGATCGTTGATGAACGACAGAGGCCACTCCGACCTCTTCTCGGTTTTCTTCAATGACTTACTAAGGATCTTCTTCACATTCGCCCATGCAGGGGAAGCCAGTTACACCAAAGCAAACGCAGGAAAGTGCATTTCAAGCAGAGACCAGGAGGGACTTGTTTACACCGAGAGTGGGCGGAGAATGGAACAATGCGCCCAGCCCTGTTGCTGGAGCCGATTCTTGATGAGCTCTTGGGCTCACTAAGAGGCCCCCGCTGGATGCTAATCTTTCTGTTGTTCTTGCAGGTCCTGCGCTGCTTTTGAGCCGACAGAGCTCGACCTGGTCTGTCGGCACAGCCCAATTGCAAATGATCGGCTCCGCGTACAGAAGGAACGTGCGTTTGGTACAAGAGTGCACGAAGGCACCGGAAATACATTGGGAACAAATGACCGGTCGCTCAAGACCTCTGTGAAGTACAGGAGCGTGCAAAACGAGGCTGTTTCCGCCCGGTCTCGAACCGGGGACCTTTCGCGTGTTAGGCGAACGTGATAGCCGCTACACTACGGAAACCTGTAGGGACTGCTGCTGGTGTCTCGCTTGCGTTTCGGGCTGAGAAAGGGACGCGTCACTTTAGGCAGGTGGCGCTGGAGAGAGGAACAAAGGGCGCGATGAAACAAAATGCCGAAACCCGGGATCGAACCAGGGACCTTTAGATCTTCAGTCTAACGCTCTCCCAACTGAGCTATTTCGGCAGTGCGCAAAGCCCACAGCCACCTGCTCCAGCCTTCCTGTGTTGTGGCATGAGCGCACCAAGAGTAGCGGGAGAGTGTTGCAGGAACGTCACTCAGAAGGAAAGCCACCCAGCTGCGCCCTCTGAGCTCTGTCCAGCGCATCTTCCTCGTATGGACTCCTGCCTGCGACGGGCAGGAAACAATTAGCAAGAACAGAACGACACCCCATGGGTGTCTCATGACCGCACCTTAGGTTGTGACACGTGCAGGTGTGAGGGGTTGCCGGGCTACTTTGGAGCAGAGCTTGGGCGGAGGGGGGGCGGGAAAGCAGACAAAGAGGTGACACCTCAAGGTCTGCACGATCACAGCTCTCCGCCGCCCCAGGCTTCCGCTCGATAAGCTACTGGACACACCCGCCCCTCCTCACACAGACCGTGGAAAAGCCCCCGAGTGGGAGGGCTCGCTCTTCCTCCCAGGAGCTCTTGGACACGACGCCCAGACAGGGCGCGGGGAGCCGCCGCCTGCAAACACGGCTCCAGGCAGGACTCCACTCCGCAGGAGCCGCAGAGCAGAGGAGATGAGGGCAGCTTAGCTCCTGTGCAGAGACCTGAGCTGTTGTTGCTGTGGATGCTGTCTTTTCTGCACTCGGGGTAGGAGTGAATGTTGAGTTGCCCTTAGAAATGAAGCAGAGCACTTCAACGGCACGGGTGTGTGTGTGTGTGCGCCCTGGTGATTCTGGGAGACAGATCGAACCTGGGCTAAAAGAGAGGGGGCTTAGCCCTCTTCCACTTGCTAGTTCAAAGTTGTGCAACCCATTTGTATCTACCGGGGTAAAGTTAGCTTGAAGTTCGAAAACGATTTTGCCACGCCTGTAGCGTTTACACGAAACCTCTAAGAATCGCGAGAATACTTGTGTATAAAACACATTGTGAATGCTTTCTCAGCCTTTACTTTTTCATTTATATGATATTTTTTTGACCAAGCACGAATATTCTTTTGTCCATATCTTCGCAACGGAAGCACAGAACGCCTTCAAACCAAATGCATTTAAGGACCACGACATGTGGATATTTCCACAGCCTCTACATCAAAGTATCAGTGAGCTAATTATCTTTTTTTAAACCTCCGGTTTTTCATCGATGCGTAATTACGCAGTAACTGGAACCCGGGGGACCGCTGTATACACAACTTCACAACGCGAGAAATACTGTTCAATACGGCTTCATGCAAAAAACGCATATATGACCATAGGCAAAAGAATAGCGCAGTCTCCAATTACTCAGACTGTAAGCACGGGAATAAAGCTTTGTCAGAATTCTGAAACCCTTCCTTTATGTCCTGTTTTCATTCAGGTAAGAGTCAACTATATTCACAATACTACTGACAGCAGGAAGATTAAAATATTCTTTACTCAGCAGCTTATTAAAAACAGCTCCCATGATGTTCAAACCGATTTTTTACACAGAACACTGACACAGCTTTGTGTTCTGAATCTCTTTTTCTCTTGCTTTTATTTAATGTGGCACAATGCACTGGGATAGGGGTATTCTGTTCACAAACCAATAGCATTTAAACCACAGCACCCACAATGCTGCAAGTAAGTGTTTTGCACACTAAGCAGAGAGCGATGTCTTCCTCGTTAGTATAGTGGCGAGTATCCCCACCTGTCACACGGGAGACCGGGGTACATCAGGACGGCCACAACGCAAAGTACTGACCCTTATACGATCACGGCGAGTTACCGATACACACGTGGCAGGGCGGAAAAGGCTGTGCTCTCTTCGTGTGACATAATTCGGAAAAGTCCTGACGTTGCATTACAACTGAGCCCCAGTATACATAGACCCTTCGACACTCTGAGTGACAACTCTCTTGCGTCTTTTCTCATATTTATGTAGTTTGCTTGCATGATGCCGGGAACAGCATGGTTGTTCGCTGCCATATAGTCTAGCGGTTAGGGTTCCTGGTTTTCACCCAGGCGGTTCGACTCGGTTTTGCCTCCTGCTTTCCAAAAGATCAGCACCGTGTACGAAAGAGCCGCATTAAAACTATTCGAACGTGCAAAACGTGCGAGAAGAGGGGGCGCTTGTTTCCAACCGAAACTTCTCGCGTGTGAGACGAGCTGATCATCGCTGTGGGAGGGTTACTCTGGTAGACAGGGCTGACCTTCGGCAATAGGATTTATAGTCTCCAAGATGATATTTGCACTTTCTGGAGAGGCGATTTTCTCCACTTCAGTAGCCCGATTTCGTCGATTGCGTGGAGAGGGCTGTAGAATGTGGCGCCGCCTTTCCTGCTCCGTCCATGACAGGCGTGCTGGTCTCTGGAGAGAGAGCACGATCCATCAGCGCACTCCAATAAAGGCACTGGAAGCAGCTGAATCGCATTGGCGAAGCTCAGCGCTGGGCCGCTGGGCACATCTTACCACCGTTTCCGTAGTGTAGTGGTTATCACGTTCGCCTCACACGCGAAAGGTCCCCAGCTCGAAACCGGGCGGAAACAGACATCTTTTGTCGCCAGGCACAAAAGGGGTTTGGGGATTCGCCTAGCGCTGTGATCGAACAGACCCACTCACCTCTTAGTGTGGCGGGATCTGCACAGTGCATGTCACAGCGCATCCTGCTTTCACTTCAATGCGCGTCCTGATGTACCCTAGTCTCCCGCGTGACAGGTGGGGACAGGTGACAGGTCCTATACTAACGAGGAAGACATCGCTCTCTCCAACCCCCGGCATCGTGTCCCGACCCACCGTGCTGGAAGCCGACGCGTGCTGTGATTCCTTTACGGAGCAGAAATGACAACCGAGGAGCTGAGAGATCATTTCAGCATTTCGCGTCTGAACGGAAAACACAAACGACCAACTCGGAATGACTTGCCTTTGACGCTTCTCAAAACGTTCTTTGTGCACCGAACAGACCCAGTGGGCGAAAGACGTATAATATACGTCTATTAAACGCATACCTTAGACGTCTAAATGTGGTCTACAATTCGTCTAGAATGAAATTCTAATATACGTCTAAAGTTATACGTCAATTATACGTCTATGTTTAGACGTTCATTATACATAAATGGTTGGAGTTCTATTATATGGATAACTTTAGAGGACTATTATACGTATATGGTTAGAGGTCTATTATACGTATAACTTTAGAGGTCTATTATACGTATATGGTTAGAGGTCTATTATACGTATAACTTTAGACGTCTATTATACGTATAACTTTAGATGTCTATTATACGGATAACTTTAGACGTCTATTATACGTATATGGTGTAGCGGCAATGCTTGTTAATAAGACAGAATTAAGCTTTGGTATGCTCCTAAAAGAGGCCCCATCTCACCCTCCATCTCTGTGGTGCAGCCACAGAGAAAGAATTCATGCAAGCTGATTTAAGAGTGTTTTCTTGTGATAAGAAACAAGCTCCCAGACGGGGATGCAATTAGCTGAGCCTGGCTATCATGATCAATGGTCATCCATTGGCGCCTATCAGTCTAGGGAGTGCCGAATGGACATCTGGACTGCATTCCTAAGTGTCAAGAGAAAGTGACTTATATCTCACCTTGACCAACCAATCAGGGACTGGCAGGGCGTGGTAATACCACGTGGGTCTCCAATGCCCGCCAAACTCTCAACCAATCAGCACACATCTGGGTCTTGATCAAAAAGGGAGCGCAAGCTCAGTTCTGGTTTCTCCTTGGCCATTTTCGCGCATCCTCAGAGACAATCACGTGACAACTGCTGTTGTCTGCAAAAAGGACTTGGACTTTGTTCTAAGCGCGAGGCCGAGGATCTCGTACGTACTCAGAATTCTACCAACATGAATGCTCCGCTTGATCAACGGCAGCCTACAGTTGGACCTTCGTCGACAACCTGAATACCTTATTCAGAAGCAGCGCTGGACCGGGAACTAACCAGTTTCTTCCCAGGCAAAAGAGTGACTTGTGAGGACTCGCGGTCACACTCTGTGCATAGAGACTTTCTACTAGCCAGCCGGACTGCTGGTAGATCCCCTCGGAGCAACGACTGCCCTGCGCGCCGCAGTTAGATTCCTCCGCCCGTCCTACTCCGAGCTGCACCTCGACTGGTTGGCCGGTAGCCAGAGGACGCCGTCACAACGCCCATTGGACAACCGCTGGAACAGAGGCTGCAACAGAGCCTGTCAGCTGGTTTGGTGTTCGTGCCGGGAAATTCCAAATCCAAACACAGTGGATAAGTAAACCCCATGTTCTACATTGCGTCTCGAGAATTCAATTTTACCTCAACACAAGTTGTTATCAATTTAATTCATGAGTAATGTATTTACTTCTGAGTTTAGAGTAACAGTGGGTAATAACACTGATTAGCGATTTGGTAACCGAACGATATATATTGACATATATTCTCTGTTGTGTATCTCTTTGTGTTTGCATCTCTTCGAGATTATATACCTTGTATATTGATAACCCTCACCGTAAGGTCTGCCGCTCGTATCCAGGCAGACTAGTATATGTTTGGTGCACAGTTATATTAATAAATGTATCCCGTGTATTGAACCCGTGTGTGTGCGTTGTTAGTTGTTCTGACGATTGATTTTCTAAAAGCCCCAACGAACAACCTCGTGATTACTGCTACAATTAATAATTGTCTCAGTAAACCCATCAAACCACTACATTTAATGGCGTCCCTGGGTGGGCGGAGTTTAGAATGAAATGAGAATCAATCGCACAGAATAACTGATATTGCTGTGAGTTCAAGTTCAGCACAGCACCGCGGCTTCTATACGCGAATACCGGGTGTGCTGATAACTGCGCAAAGAAATCCCCCTGTTTTCTAGCGTTTAGTGTAACGTGTGCTGATTGGAAATCCATCTGCTCGGGTGTTTAAATTCCATACTGTATTTTAGTAAAAGGAGAAAAAAAAGTAATACTCTTAACGTTTCTCTAACGTAATGACAATGGCTGCTAAAATGTCTGAAGTGGAGTCGCTTATAAGTACTATTTCTAGCGACGACAATCCTGGTTACTGGAGCGGTATCGAAAAGTTGAACTTTGATGATATTGAGAAGCTGCAAGTAGATTTAGTAGCCAAGGTAGTGAACCAGCTTAATACAGGAGGGTCCGTGAACGCAGTTCAGGTCCTATCGAGTTTCGCCTTAAATCTAGCTAAACAGCTGGAACTGTCTTTGTCCGAGCTGACAAAGTTTCAAAAGCTTCAGGGAAAGCTAGAAAGATATAAGGCGGAGCGAGTTGAGTTGCTGGATATAATCAGAGAAAAGAGAGTGAAAAATGAGGAAAGTGAAGACAGACTCAGGGAAGTTTTAGGTAAATTAAATGACCTGTCTGCTAGAGAAACTGCGGCTGAGGTAGCTAGGAGAGACCTGGAAGTGAGCTTGAAAGAAAAAGAAAAAGAAATTGAGAGTTTAAATGAGCTCAGCCAGGAAAGGCAAAAGGAGTTAGATGCTGCCGTACTGGAAGCAAAACAGGCTAGATCCCACTTGCATGCCAGCCCACCTAGCAGCCCGGAGCGCTCACCCAGCGCGCCGGGAGGAGGTTTCTCCCGGCCAGGGTCTGTGGTCGGATCGGCATGGGGGAGATCGCCGAGTCCTGCGCGAGACGCAAGGGCGATGCAATTCAGGCAGAGACCCCCTGCTCCTGATCACGGCCATCCCCCTGCCCGCGGAGAAACCGTAAAAATTAATCTCCACTCCCTGAGGCAGTTAGCCAAAGATGTAGAAAGGTTTGACCCGTCAGTGTCAGGGAATAATGTGGAAACCTACATCGATGAGCTGAGACATACTTTGCAGTTTATGCCCGGAGCGTCCGAACAGGAAAAGGCTATGTTAGTAAGGAAAACTACTAGCCGAGCGGTACACGAGTGGATGTCCAGACAAGGACCGGAGGTCTGTAATAGCTTTGAGGAGCTGTGTCAGGCAATGATCTGAGAATTTTCGGCTTTTATCGATCCCATAGCTGCCGTGGCCGCTGCGCACCATATTAAGCACGAAAAGCTGAAGCCCCTCGCGACTACTATGAGAGGCTTAGGCGCACTTATTTTGCAGGGCGGAATGAAGACGGTTGCGAAGAGAACGTGAATTTCAAAGGTTTATTCATTGCTAATCTGCATCCCTCAGTCAGAAAAATGATTGTGATGCACACACTCAAAAAGCCTGGGGAGCTGAAGTCTCTGCTTCCTCAGAGCGAAAACCTGGTAAAACGGCCGTGTTCACCACTAAAGCCAGCAGGGTTGACGACTCGCCTCAGCTTGAGGGAGCTGAGGTTCCTGAGCCCGCTAAGCCCCGGCGCAAAATAGGCAGGCAGGACCGCACTAAGCGTCAGAGCCGCCGTGAGCGCTACGGGGAAGGCAAGGGCTCAGGCAGAGCCTATCATAAGGCTGGACGAAGGGAGTCGACTGCAGCCCGCTTGGCCCGGCTTGAACAAGCCCTGTGTCATGATATTAGTCCCCCCTCCTTAAGGGTGCTCCAGCCCTTTCACTTAAGACTTTATTCTCTGCACCTGTTTCCCATTCCCAGCCCACCTTAAAAGCCAGGCGCTGACGCTCATCCGGTCTCTGCATCTGATTTCCATATCGTGCGAGTCCGGGACCTGGAAGCGCCTGGTCCCGTTAAGGTTTTAACCTCCGTTCCCATTCCCGTTCCTGTTCCAGTTCCCCGTCCCCCGGTTCCGACCCGGCCTTCGTGGCTTTTAATTCCTTCTTCTGATGGATCTTCTGGTTTTGGACTTACCCTTGTGTTTTGGATATTCCCAAAGGACTACTCTCTCGGATTGTTCGCCTCGGCCACACCTTCCCTGTGCACCAGCGCACCTTGGACACGCCCCCCTGTCTTCAGCCCCGTATTCCTGCATGACGTTTCCCTAGTGTTTCCCCACTCCGTCGGACTGTGTCGTCCGCATAGGGTCCGGAAAGAACTGTTCGTTACACCCTGCTTGAGAGATCAGGACAGGGTAAACCTTCCGCACCGAATGCCGGAAGCGTGAATAAGCTGAGGGGGGCCACGCCCCTTCTCACTGGAGGAGGCGGGGATCCACCCAAACCCCTCCCTCAGTCTATCTGATTGGGTGGGAGGGTTCCTGCCTGGAAGAAGGCTGTGACTCTGAGTTGGGCGCTGACCCCGCCCCTGAAGTCAAAGAAAAGACAGGCTTCCAACATTTCTTAGGGAATCTCAGCCAGAAAGGCAAAGCAAGGCGTATTTATATCAAGGTTTCTCTTGAAAACATCTTAGATAGAGAAGCACTGATTGACACTGGGGCTGAAATTAGTTTGATGTCAGCCGATCTACTCAGCGAGCTCAAACGAGTAGCGAAAGGAAAAGGCATCAGACTTAAGGTAGAACCGTGTAAGATAGATATTTCCAGCTATACCCAGGATCATGCCAGGATCACACACCGAGTGTGGGTGGCACTTAGGTTCGGGCCAATGAACGTGGTGCATCCTGTTTACATCTCTAGGTTTAAAACAGAGCCACTACTCATTGGCCAAGACCTGCTTGACAGGCTGGAGCCTCTGGTGGACTGCCAGCGTGGAAAATTGTGGGCTCAGGTCAAAAACCCTAAGCCTGTCGCAAAGCAAAAAGGGGGGTTCAGTGGTTATGCTGTGATCACACAGTGCCCACTGAACACTATAGCTGAGTTGGAAGTTCCTCCTGGTTCCTCTGGACGAGAAATAAATGTCTCTTCTTGCTTTCCAAAACTACAGGGAAGTCGTGCCCTGGCCAAGGTCCCAACAGCCTCCATGCCACAGGAGCGGTGCTCCGAGCAGCCGCCTGATCCACCAGGTAAAGCAAACCCCTTTCACATCCCTAAAGAGGAGCGGATCTCCCCACATGGTGATGAAAAGGAGCTTTCCCTGTGCACCCTGGCACCCAAGAGGGGTCAGGACCACCACCCTGCAGTGGTGGAAGGGATCCAGATGGCAGGAGAGCAGGTTGGTGATGTAGCCCTCACCCTTAGCTCTGAGAGGTCCTCTATAAGTGAGGATCTGCTTGAGCAGCTGTCACAGGGCCACCGCCAGGTGCCCCTGGTGCAACATTCACAGGTTAGACAGGAGGTCCAGCTGGACACTGGGACTACTGCGCTGTGGACACATCTGATCCCAGATGCCGATTCCCTCTGCTGTGATCCAGGGAACCTGCAGTCAGTCATAACATTATTTCTTACAACTACCAGGTAGTGAGAGAGACCGACCTGATTGTTCCTGCCTCAACGGCAGGGTTTCCAACACACCCAGTTCCCAAGAAGGGACAGGGAATGAAAGCCGAGCCGGTTTTCTTACAGCCACCAGCTCAGTCTGTCAGTCTGAGTCTGACCAACAGTGGTTCAGCCATAATGGAGCTGGATGCTCAAGCCACCCGCCTGCCAGCGCAGGACATCGCAAAGAGGGGTGTCAGAATCCCCGCCTGCACTGACATGGGCCTGGTGGGTGATAGCGAGTTCAAAGACAGTGAACTAGCTATCCCAGTGCTGGGGCAGCTCCCTGAACCCCTAGCGAGGGAAGGGGGGAGCGAGCAGGTGTCCTACACCCACACCCAATGAACGATTGTAAACATGCCGATAGAGGGATTCCTCAATCAGGAGGGGTGCAGGGTGGACCTGAACAGTGAGAATGGGGTAACAATCCCAGATCACTCAGGTGCTCCAGATGACCACTCAGCCGAGGGTCAGGCATGCTCCACCGCTGCACCGCCCCCTGCAGGGTTCCTAGAGCACAGGCATGAACAAATCATGCCTGGAAATGGAGGAGCAGCATCAGCAGCTGCGTCAGATCTCCCCAGATTTCCAGGATGTTGGTGCCCAGGATGCCACATGGCATACTGAGAAAGACACCATGTACACGCTGCGCCAGCTTAGAAAGGCGACAGTCACTCAGAAGGAGATGACTGGGATCAGCCACCCTTAAAAACTTTTGGGAGGACTGATTGCTGCCGCCACTGTTGTGCATTTGCTCTTTTTGGTAGGTTTGTTTGTTACTGGCACTCTCACCCTGACTGCCCCAAGAAGGCAGGTGTCAGAAATGCCAGAGGGTAGTGAAAGACTGTATCAACAGAAGCAGCGGCTGGAAAGCCTAGGGAAAACCTTACAGGGCACAATATTAGCAGTAAACCTTCATGCAGCAGTGTTAAATAACACCCTCCACACCGTGGGCAGGATTGTCGACGTGTTACAGTAGGATTATGCTTACGTGCAACAGGTCAGAATGCTGATGCAGGATTTGCTTAGGGAGGTTAGTGCCACAGTAACTAGCCTAGCCATGGGACAGATTCCAACCTACTTGGTTCCACTGTCCTTGGTAGAAGAAGTACTGAGGACCACCACTTCTGAGATGGTGCAGCCAGTGCAAGTACATCTTGCATACAGTCTAGGCAGTGCCATTCCCATACATGTCAACCCCGAAGCCAAGGAAATAGGTTTCCTGTTGAACCTTCCCATCGTGAGTAGCAAGGATATCTATAGACTCAAGTCTATATCGAACGTTGGCTTCTGGAGAGGGGACATGCATGTGAAGTTGACCACCCCACCGCTCGTAGCTTACCAGGAGGATGATCCAAATTTGTACCTTGTTCCAAACCTGGAACTGTGTATGTCAACCAAGGATATCCACTGGGTATGCCCAAGTAAGCCATTCCTTAGGGACACAACTCAGAGGTTGTGTGGTATCAGAAAGGGGGCTGCCACTGAAAAGTGTAAAGCCACAGTGACGAGCAAAAGTGAGGATAACGAACCCCAGGTTGAGCAGGTGGGAAAGATATGGCTGGTCAGCACACCACAGTTAACTGTTACAAGAACCTATGACAGACATGACACAGCTACCGAAGTGCAGCTACCCAACCAAACAGTTTTTCTACAAGTTTCTGAAGGAGCTATAGTGCATCTCAACGATTTAACACTATATCATCTGGAGTCAGAACTGTATGAAACGGAACTCGAGATTGTAGACGGTTTCAGAGGACACAGCGTTGACTTGGATGAGAGAATCCAAGAGACAGTAAGCCTTGAGGGTGTACAGTTACTCGAATTTGTTCTCAACGACACAAACTTAAAAACTACGCTGGTAGGTCCCAAGCACAGTCGTTGTGGATCCTCTGGGGCGCTGGGAACAGTAAACGTGGTCATCTTGACACTGCTGCTGGGTAGCTGGATCATGGCTGGGGTAATGTGTTGGATGCTGTTCTCTTGTATCAAAGCCTTGCGGGGTAGTTTGAATGAGACAAAGGGGGCAATGGTGTATCACCGAAATCAGGTAACCACTCCCAAACGTCTGCCTGCTGCAGAGCTATCCGATACTGATAGCGAACTGCCGGAAGTTTAAGGTCTAGGGCTAATGATGATGCCCGATGCCTCATTTCTATGTACCTTATAACTGAGAGCAGGTATACGCAATGTTCTTTCCAACACTATTTCCTGTACAAATTCTCGAGAGGTAATGTGAATATTGGGTGGTAGAATCCACCGTGGTACAACAGACATCACTTAACTCTGTTTTTGTTTTGAAGGCAACAACGCCTCAGGACCTCGGGACCTTCAAAAAGGGGGGATATGTAGCAGCAATGCTTGTTAATAAGACAGCATTAAGCGTTGGTATGCTGTCCTAAAGGAGGCCCCATCTCACCCTCCATCTCTGTGGTGCTGCCACAGAGAAAGTATTTATGCAGGCTGATTTAAGATGTTTTCTTTTGATAAGGAACAAGTTCCCAGACGGGGATGCACTTAGCTAAGCCTGGCTATCATGATCAATGGTCATTCATTGGCGCCTATCAGTCTAGGGAGTGCCGAATGGACATCTGGACTGCATTCCTAAGTGTCAAGAGTAAGTGACTTATATCTCATCTTGACCAACCAATCAGGGACTGGCAGGGCGTGGTAATACCACGTGGGTCTCCAATGCCCGCCAAACTCTCAACCAATCAGCACACATCTGGGTCTTGGTCAAAAAGGGAGCGCAAGCTCAGATCGGGGCTCTCCTTGGCCATTTTCGCGCATCCTCAGAGACAATCACGTGACAACTGCTGTTGTCTGCAAAAGGACTTGGACTTTGTTCTAAGCGCGAGGCCGAGGATCCCGTACGTACTCAGAATTCTACCAACGTGAATGCTCCACTTGATCAACGGCAGCCTACAGTTGGACCCCTCGTCGACAACCTGAATAGCTTATTCAGAAGCAGCGCTGGACCGGGAACGAACCAGCTTCTTCCCAGGCAAAAGAGTGACTTGTGAGGACTCACGGTCACACTCTTTGCATAGAGACTTTCTACTAGCCAGCCGGACTCCTGGTAGATCCCCTCGGAGCAACGACTGCCCTGTGCGCCGCAGTCAGATTCCTCCGCCCGTCCTACTCTGAGCTGCACCTTGACTGGTTGGCCGGTAGCTAGAGGACGCCGACACAATGCCCATTGGCCAACCGCTGCAACAGAGGCTGCAACAGAGCCTGTCAGCTGGTTTGGTGTTCGTGCCAGGAGATTCCAAATCCATACACAGTGGATAAGTAAACCCCATATTCTACGTTGCGTCTCGAGAATTCAATTGTACCTCAACACAAGTTGTTATCAATTTAATTCATGAGTAATGTATTTACTTCCGAGTTTAGAGTAACAGTGGGTAATAACACTGGTTAGCGATTTGGTAACCGAACGATATATATTGACATATATTCTCTGTTGTGTATCTCTTTGTGTTTGCATCTCTTCGAGATTATATACCTTGTATATTGATAACCCTCACAGCAAGGTCTGCCACTCGTATCCAGGCAGACTAGTATATCTTTGGTGCACAATTTATATTAATAAATGTATCTCGTGTATTGAACCCGTGTGTGTGCGTTGTTAGTTGTTCTGACGATTTATTTTCTAAAAGCTACAACGAACAACCTCGTGATTACTGTTACAATTAATAATTGTCTCAGTAAACCCATCAAACCACTACACTATTGAGCCATGAAGAAGACCCACCTGTCCCAGTGTATTACCTGTAGTGTTACTTTCAGAAAATCATAAAAAAATAAAGAAAGAGGCCACAGCCACAGCAAGGTTGTATGAGGTTAGGGGCCCTGTCTGGTGTGTAAAACATATGGTTTCAGCAGTGTGGCTGTTGTATTTGAATTACTATTGAGCCATGAAAAAGACCCACCTATCCCAGTGTATACCTGTAGTGTTATCTTCAGAAAATCATAAAAAATAAAGGTTCCACAACCCAAAACAAAGCTGGGAAAAGTCAGAAGACCTGCTTGGTGTGCAAAACACTTACTTGCAGCATTGTGGGTGCTGTGATTTAAATGCTATTGGCTTGTGAACAGAATACCCCTATCCCAGTGCATTGTGCCATATTAAATAAAAGCACGAGAAAAAGAGATTCAGAACGCAAAGCTGTGTCAGTGTTCTGTGTAAAAAATCGGTTTGAACATCATGGGAGCTGTTTTTAATGAGCTGCTGAGTAAAGAATATTTTAATCTTCCTGCTGTCAGTAGTATTGTCAATATAGTTGACCCTTACCTGAATGAAAACAGGGCGTAAAGGAAGGGTTTCAGAAATCAAACAAAGCTTTATTCCTGTGCTTACAGTCTGGGTAATTGGAGACTGCGCTGTTCTGCTTCCTATGGTCATAGGCGGGTTATTCGCACGAAGCCGTATTGAACAGTATTTTTTGCGTTGTGAACGTCTGTACACAGCGGTCCTCCGGGTTCCAGTAAGTGCGTAATTACGCATCGATGAAAAACCGGAGGTTTAAAAAAAGATAATTAGCCCACTGATAGTTTGATGTAGAGGCTGTGGAAATATCCACAAGTCTTGGTCTTTAAAATGCATTTGGTTTGACAGCATTCTGTGCTTCCATTGGGAAGATATGGACAAAAGAATATTTGTGCTCGGTCAAAAAAATGTCATAAAAACGAAAAAGTAAAGGCTGAGAAAGCATTCACAATGTATTTTATACACAAAGGAAGTATTCTCGCAACTCTAAGAGGTTTCGTGGTTTAATGTTTTTTAATTGTTGAATCATATTTAAATGTTAAACAACTGAAGAGCATATTGCTGTAGACCAGGATGGCCGAGTGGTTAAGGCGTTGGACTTAAAATCCAATGGACAAATGTCCATGTGGGTTCAATCCCCACTCCTGGTAATGTTGTAATAAGTTTTAAGTGACAAAACACTTTGATGATTTACACTCTCTTTAAATATGAATTTACTAAATTTCAGTTCACTCCCACTCCCTGGCATAACTGAGCTTTCACTATCGCATACTGAAGGTTTTACATGCATTAGCTGTGATACGGCTCCCAATAAAGACGGAATCAAACAGTTTGTTCTGTCTCTCATGGTGATCCTCTTCTCGATCCAAATGAAATGTTTAATATGATGCCTCGAGAAAAAAAAAGGAGTGAATTTCCGCCTGTAATGATTGATGCCCCATCAAACATTTTGTAACATCCCCAGAAGATTATACAGTAGAATCCTGGTTTGTGGCTTAAATTCAAGGTAAACAAGACTAAGGAAACGATGTCGAACTGGAATTTAAGTACCCGGAATATTTCACTACATTGGGCAATATGTGCCAGAGAGGACCACTTTAAATCCCTTCGATAGCTCAGTTGGTAGCGCGGCTGACTGTATTAGAAACAGTTAGGAATCCTTAAGTCGCTGTTTCGACTCCAGCTCGAAGAAAGTTGCTTTTGTGAACTTTAATCAAATAGTTAAAATAGCTAATCTTTTTCACTCAGACGTTGATCAAAAGCTCAATAAACGATGAAGCAGAGGCTCTTGTTCCGAATTCAGCTAACATCTGGTTGTCTTGTTTTGGCAAATATCTTATCTTTGAATTAAGGGACTACGCTGTCTGATTTGTAATTCAAAAGTAGATACAAATGTCACTGTTTTCAAAGGATAGGTACTTAATTGGCTTTATGATTTGGTATTGATTTTGTATCATGATATTATTACGTTTGTGCTTTCTGTGTTTTTTATCGTATTGTGAACTTATTTTTTAAACAAATGCTTACAAAGGCAAACACAGCACACATCTGTTTATACCAGCGGTGAATTGTACATTTTTATTAAGTACAATCTACTGTATTTTTAGAAACAAAATGGCATACTGTGCACGATATGTTGCAGAAACACAACCTGATATTTTCATAATTATTATTTTAATCATTTGACAAGTATGAGGTCCCGGATCCAAATCTTCAGGTCTGATTTTTTTTAAAGTGATATCTTCTCTTCCTCTCGTGGAAATCACAAGATGTGAGCAAATGTTTTTTGTTCTTTTTTTTTCACGTTGTGATCCAAAGAGCCTCAGACGCACAGTCTGACAGTAACCAAACCAGAATGGATTCTGCTGGGAGCCGGACTGAGCTCATTCTCACTCCCTGTGCTGAAAACAGAATTATCTCTTCCCCGAACATCGTCTACAGCTGCTAGATATTGCTCTGTGTCCTACTGCTCCAGCAATTCCTTTGACCAAAGACAGATCACTTGTGCGCTTTTAAACTTCTTGCCGCTACAGGCTCTTTGATGGCTCATGCTGATCGTCCTGTGGATCCAAAAGAAAATATTAAAGCTGATACTGATATTTTCGATTGTAATTTGCATCTAGCTACAACGTCCCTGGAAAAGATAATTTATTAGTTGCGTGCAATCGGAATCTTTTACTTTACGTATGGTAGTGGAAATAGTTTTAAAAATGTTTTCTAAAGAAGATTGTATTGCCAGGACCTGCCTTTAGCGCTCAGTAGCGATGACGCTGTTGATATAGATGGAGAAGAAATGTAAGATGAATTGATGATCTAAGCTAAAATAGCCCTAACACGCCTGCTGTAACAGTGTTTGTATTCATAGCAAGTAATATTATTTTTCAAACCCGGACGTTCCTTTTGCATTAAGTGTTATGTAACCATTAGCGGTTTCTGTAGCTTCTGAAGAGCGCACTTTTCCAAACTGAAGCCTATAAGAACATTATTCAAGATGCACCATGGCCCAGAATCGTGCATCAGGACAAGGATTAACATCAATTGAAAGTACTCCCAAATAAAAGATTTGACCGAAAAATTGAAAGAGTAGGCAAGTATTAAAACAACGCCATAAGTGCTTGATTTCCAGTCGCTTTCCCGGTTCAGGCTTTGTAAAATGACGTGATCAGTGGAGTCATGCTGCGGTTGTGAGTTCAAGCCTCACCTGGAGCAGCCCGGTTTTCTGTCTTGACAGGTAAACAGTGTTTTGTGTTATTTGCTAAATGGAGAGAGGATTCTGTGTTAATTTGTCTCCTCCTGGCAGAGGTCAAGATGAGACGTTCACGAGGCTGGTGGTAAATATCCTGTCCAGGAATATCGGGACTGTAGGGGGTCAGATCTATAGATGTAGTAAACACATCAGTGGAGACGGTGTGTCTGCTCTCTGTGAGAGAGCCGGGCGGAAAGAATATTCTGTGGTCTGGAAAGAAGTCTCTCGTTGGAAGAGGCGCTCCTCACAGGAGAGAATAAAAAAAATCTTTTTCAGGGACGCTGATTGTTCTCTTTGGGGGAATTAAAAGCACTTGTCGCAAGTGACCTCGTGGCGCAATGGTAGCGCGTCTGACTCCAGATCAGAAGGTTGCGTGTTCAAATCAAGTCGAGGTCAGCTGAGGAGTTTGCAGGTGCTGCTGGTGCCGAACCCGGAAATTACACCACGTAGTCGGGTTTTATCTGTACACCACATAGGTAATCTGAACGAAATAACAGCGCAGTACAGAACACCCAATCAGGAGCTTATGCAGCGAATCATCATGAACACGACAAGAGAAAAGGCACACTGCATATCCGCGAAACATCACGCCCGGCTTTAGAGACAGTGACATCAGAGAATGGAAGCTTCAGACCCCTTTTTTGTTACAGGTTCAAGCAAACCTGAAAGTTAGGGAGTGTTTGGTCTCTTTTGTTTGAAAAAGTGTCTGAAGCCTGTAATTATAATTTGCCCTTTTTTAATTGTGGTTGAAATCCACTCCCATGTACCAAGACCTTACAGTATATTCATGTTGACTTAAATGACTAACGCCATTGGACATTAGTTGGTGTTTTTTTTGTAACGATTTGCTATTTCATGCAGGAACGAAAGGAACCCAGACCCACCGTTTGCTTTCAGGTGCGGTTCATTTACATAACGGACATCTATTTCTGAGGAGCCTGATTTAAATCACACAACCCCGGTAGAAGTCGAATCGACAATCTAATAAACCGAAATCAGACGCGTTATCCATTAAACCACCAGCCCGTCACGTAAATGAATTGCACCATGGTGAGTTCAGCGCCGCTCCTAGTAAAGCCCCATCCCCATCTTAAATTTCTACGTGAGAAACGTGTTTTCTACATTTTTATCAGTTTTTAAAAATCATCACTTTTAAGCAGACAAAGCCTTTATGTGTCGCTCTGAATTTCTAATTGATTTAGAATTCCAAGAAAAAAGCGTTTTGTTCCACAACGGCGTGAAATGATCACGTCTTTCACTCTACTTCTCTCTTGTAGTAAAGCAGACCTTGCTGGGTGAGTATTTGTTCTGGTAAATTAGGTCACGGATCATGTTAACTCACTTCTGCTAAACACAACATTTCCTTATGCATGTGTCTTTGTACAGCTGTTATACAAAGGGCTGGTGATCAGGGACGCGCTTCGGATTGTTTCGATGTAAACATAATCTCCGCTAAAAGCCCTCTTGAACTTTGCAGGAAATGTGCGTGAAACCATTTTCACGTGTGGAATTTTATCTTCAGCTGGCTGTAGTTAGAATGCCTTATACACCCGTTGTGTATCCTTAGCAAAAATATTTTAAAATTATAACACAGAGTTGTTGGAGAACTTGACAATCATTATTAAATGAGCACAGTACAAATGTACATTGATATTTTTGTTGTATGTACTTTAATTTTAAAAGATATAAACATAACTGTGCTGATATGGATGTTCATTTGAAGGATTTGAGGAATCTATAAAGGATGTCAGAACAACCAAAGAAACATTTGGGCATCTGCATATTTGTAAAGATTAAAGAGCACCGTAAGTGTGAAGTTTGCACACACGAGAGAAGAAATGAGTTTCAATGCACATCATTAAACTGATGGTGTGCTTATCAGTCATGCATTAAACATGTATAGCAGAGGATGTCTTTGATCCATCAATCTTTGGGTTATGGACCCAGCACGCTTCTACTGCGCCACTCAGCTATGTTTAACACAACTGCTTTTGCACCTGAGATGAAAAGTTTCAACGGTAAACGCAGACGTCACTGAGCACTTGGTCTTTTGTAGTACAAATCATCACACGCTGCTCTACATAGGCGTCTTCAAGATCGTTGAGAACCAAAGCTTCTGCCTTCCTGGTTACTGATTCTTTCTTCGTTAATTCCCAAATCTTCAATGAGAATCAGTGAAACGAAAACCAAACGCATGTACACACTCGCGTCCTAGCATGAAAGAAAAATGATGGAAGCGTTTGAGAAATAACAAGAGTAGTCTGAACAGCTCCAGCCTATCAACTGCTCTACAAAGTGATCGCTATCTCCACACCCAGTTTATAACACTGAAAATGATTCAGGAAGCACAGCAAAGTTCTAAAAACAGCGGTTGAAAAGCGTCTAGATACATAAAATGACAATTTCTCAAAAGTAAAATCTTCATCTTTTAAATATTGTCATCCATATATTTTCGTTTTCCTCTTTTTTACATAACACGCTTTCGAGAAATAGAGTGTCTTGTAATGCAGGCTGCATTAGAAAATGTGTATCTAAATTAAAATCGGGTTTATTACTTCTCCGTTTTTCAGCTTTCTTAGCTTTGAAAGCAACAGGGGAGTAAGTTTTCCTTTTCTAAATCAAAGGTGATCTGCTCACAAGGAAGTATAAAAACTTCAGTGTTTACTTTTTGAAGACCGCAAATTGTCGAAACACTGTTGCTTCATAAGCTTATAAGTAACGTTTCTGAGCATGCATTGTATTACTCATGCTGTTATTAATAAAAAAGCTTAAATTCACATAATGGAATTTGGACGGCTCAAAGTAGTCTATTTCTTGTACAACTTTACTTGCCCGCTGAGTAGAGTTTAAAGCAACTGCAGCAGAAGTAGCAGTAATAGCAACAACGTGGTTAGAGTGTCACAATACACTCTGAAATTATTGCGGCTTCAGATCGTTTTGTTCTGTTGAAGCTACCTACAGGCTCTGAACTGTTGACATTGGCTGTGATCATCTTTTTTCAGGTTTCATGAAATTCTTCACATATTTGAAATATTCCATTCGGGTTCGCCCAATACACGGTGCAACCCGTACCTGCAGCAGAATGCTGTGGCACATGAAGCCGTTTTGTTTATCGGTTGTAAGGATTGAGGAGCGTACTACAAATCGAGCAAGCGTAAAGAAAATTAAACAGGAGTCATTTTTTGGATTGCTAATCCACTGTGACCTGCTCCTCTAGGTTCAAATCTCATCCTTGTCATGGTTAGGGTTAGCCTGAGACGTGTGTGTTTTTTCTAAACGGTGTTTGCATTTGTTTCTTCTTTTACTCCTGTACTAGAGCAGTAATATTTCTAGCGGTGGAAGAACATGGTATCACATGCTGACAGCAGGAACACGTGGCCACAAGCTGCAGTACATTGGTTTTGGAACAGCAATAACTTTCCTGTGGAGACAGGTGCGCCGGTATTAATACAGCGCTTTCGAGCGGAAAGAGTTACAAGAACTGACTTAAACTTACCAGTTATGTTCAATAGCTAAAAACACAAAATCAACCTCTTCAGTGGTTGAATCTAAATAACAGAAGCCAATGCTGCCATCAAGGAAAAAAAAAATCCTGAGTTATGTAGTTTTGAGACTAAATATCTGACTTTCAGTTTGAAGCGGTACAATGGATTCTAGGTCACATTCGTTCTTGATTCAGGATATATACGAGTGTGCTAATGGTTAGAACTGTGTTTACATGAGCTACAAACGGTAACATTTTCATTGCGAGAAGAAAGTCAGTCCATGCGCTTTTCTCAGCATGCACATTGTCAGGAAAACTAAACCCACAGTGCCAGCAAACCTTTCGATAGCCTGTAGGTACTGCCATTGCAAATGTAACAGGTTGTTCATACACACATATGACATCGTTGCTATCTCGTAATTAGGAGATAATTTGGTATTTATTAATTAAGATTTTTTTCCTGGGTGGCAAAAATGCGCTTCCGCAATAAATCATAGACTCTGCTTTCAAAATAGCTGCACCAGGCACTTGGACACAGATAAACACAGGGATTTAAAATTCAGGAATATGAATAGTCAATTGCTTACAGTTGGGTTTTTACGTTTTCTTATTTAGCGATTTGTGTATCAATCTTTTAACAATTCATTAAAATGCTAACAGTATGTAAAGTAAAAACAACAGCACCTTTAAATGAAGGGGAGACAGGTAGTGTTTTTTTACAATCAGATTCCAATCTCTAATGCTGTGTGTGAGAGCTTAGGTAACTTTCCTTTTCTCACATTTTCTGACGACTATTCCAAAGGGGCACCCTGTCAGCTCCTAATACTTTTTAAAAATCTGCCTGCATGTTTGATTATTGTCATTTTATCTAGAAAAAGTTCAATATTGATCATAACTAAAGAAAATTAGGATCACGAATAAAAAAAAGGCTGAAGATGCAAGTCGCTCTTGAATCAGAGCTGGGTGACACGGGCTTCTGTTCTGATATGATTGTACGAGAAGCAGGAGGAATCTCTTCTCTCCTATGGAGCATGAGCTGAATCAGGAGTGAGACATTTCGTATGCTCGTGCATATGTTAACGCATGACCTACATCGTAAAACTAAATTAAAAACTAACATTAAGTTGTCAAAGACATTCATTTATATACAAACAAGAGACACACATAGCAATGGTTCTACATTAACTTGTCCTACACTGATCAGACTAATTGAAATGTATGAAAGCCCGTTTCCGCCAGGGAGTTACAAAAAAACGCGCTATGGTATCGCAGAATTCCGACTAAGTAACTCAGAATTGCGACTTAGTAACTCACAACTCCGACTTTATATCTCACATTTGCAACTTCGAAATAGCCTATATTTCATTGTCTGTCCTTTTGTTATTGTAACGGATTCGGGTTCTAGGGCTTGTGCCCTTGCCGCTCCCACCCTACTTCGTGCCTCACTGTATTGGCTCGAACCCAGGTCTTGCTAGCTAGAACCCAAATCCGTTACCATACAGATGCAGCCATTCAAAATGCGTGGGCGATACCGCATTATTTTGCGGTACGCTGTACGCAGTCTACCGCAAGCTACCGGTAAATACCGCGAGTTACCGTAAATCCTCCTATAATACAACAAGCAAAATAAGAGTATTCGGAATTTCCGCAAGGTGGAGCTAATAAAGCTCAACCTCTCATGTTTGAGCTGTGGCTATTAAAGTCTTTAAAGAAGATATTACTAATAGTATTAATAATGAATGACCTTGGACAAGCTGTAAGTGTAAACTCAAAGTATTGCCCTGGTCAACATTCTTTTTTTCATTGACCATCTTTGTAAAAGTAACACCACAGCATTTCGCAATCACACATTTGTTTCCAATCATGCAAAGTACAGTGATTCACCATGCCTTTCACATGCTCATAAAAGAGATTGATTTAGGAACATAAACATATTACCGTATGAAAACTGTACTGTATACAGTATGTATATGTATATTTAATGTCTTAACTGTGCCCGTTTAAGTATTGAATATTCATATCTAATTTTACCACTGAAGGGAAATCTTAGTAGCTGAGCATAAAAAGAATAGGAGCATACTGCAACGCGTGTGAAGGCCATAAACGATATTAATTTTGGAACATAAACATACAGTATATGGCTGGTCTCGGTACTTTAAAGAAAACATACACGAAACATGGTTTCATTATGACCAGAATCGGTCGAGATATTTTTAACTTGATTTACATCAAGTTGAGAGGTATGTCTTTTTGAGAGGTATGTCTTAACACCGATACTACAGTGCTTAATTACTGCTCACATATATGTTTCTAGGTTTATATTATGCATTTCATACAGTCAAATTACTTTTGAGCAACTTATAAGAAGCGCGAAACGGTATGCGTTTTAGTTTCGTTTTGTGCTGGGACCCATGGATTGATTAGAGATATCAAGTACATACAAGTCATTTTTTAAATGTTGTAGTTCGTCTTGAAAAAATGTTACGAGTACATCATCTATCAACAATTATACAGGTTCTGTTTCCATATTGCGGATTTTGGTTACGTAATATTATTTTCTAGATTTCACGTTGTGAATATATGATTTGGGCAAACAGAGCTGCAAAGAAGTACATTATGGGTTGTTTTTTTTTTTTGCAGTTCTATTTAGAACAAGCGATGCTTAAACCTTTGTCTGATTCTTGTGAAACTATCCACATGACAGTTCCAGTACCTAGGAGTTGACTTCAGTGATGTCACTGATGGGATGTTTCTAAAAATCCATCCTCTGTAAAACGTCTTCTCTAGTTGTCCTGCATATGTATTCGCTAATGAAGCTGTGTGTTCTGAGCCTGGATCTCTACATTTCTGTATGAACCAGCTTAGAGGGCTAAAGACAGCTTGTGTTTAAATTGAGTGTAAGGCAATTTATGCTTCTAAAGTCGTGGTCAGCATTTATTATTGTACTGTGCTGTAAACTTCTTCTGTGCCTAGTCACATTATTTTATAGCGTTTTTATAGCGTTATCAAATCCAGTGGCGCTGTGTGTTAGTTTCCTGACTCCCATGTCACATGGTCTTTGATTGAAACCTGTGAAACCGGTTTATTTCGTCACAGCCAGCACTCCAGCAGAGAGGGGGTTGTACTCGTAAAGTGGAAGCAGGCGAGATTTCCAGCGAAAGACACCTCCCCCTTCTTCAGGTGTGAGGGTCTTCTGCTCAGAATGAAACGCTAAAATGTAATGTAGGCTCTGAATGGGTTCAATTATGATTTGGGCTTGATTAAGGTATTTGCCTTTCATCTAAAACCCTACTTGAATCCTTCTAAACTAAAAATCAGTGTTAGTGAGTTCTAAATAAAGAGGTATCCAGGTAACAGTGAAACGGGCGGACAGTCTGGGGAGATCGCCCGTTTTACATGTAAATAGTTCCCTGGTTCCGCACCCCTTGGTGTTTCTCTCGCTCTCTCTCGGGTCACCTGATCATTAGCTCGAAAGATTTCAGTGCTTTGTGTATATTCTAATGGTAGTGGGGGCAGGGTGTGTGGGAACAGGTTTGGTTGAAATTGCATTGGAGATCTATGTTCTAAACACCTGAAACATTTTCTCTGAAAGCATTTTCTTCGCAGTTTAACCGATCTTGTTACAGCATGTTACAGTTTACTATTATTAACCATATAAATTTTAAGTGCTTAATGCCATTTTTTGACCAGGCACGAATATTCTTAAGTCCATATCTTCGCAAGGGAATCAGTGCGAATTGCAATACTAATTAAATTAAAACTACTAACTACTAACTAATACTAGCTAATTAAAACAAACCAGAAACGTGTTGTTCTGTCTAATGACATTACAAGTGGAAAGATTACAGATTTTAATCGTCTTTAATTTTGTTACGTTATACATTTTAGAAACGTTTCATCCATACAAACACCACAAAACTATTTTCGATTGTATTTCTGAATAGTATGTTACACTTAGTTCACTGTTTTAAATACATCTAATTAAGAAAGTTAGGTGTTAGCATAAACTATTAGCAATCAATAATATTAAATTTAGCACTGTAATAAGCTGTTGCACTTTCCCCCGCATCTTGTAAAAATATATTTTCATTGTTCAAATATACATTAAGTCTGACTATCATATAATATGTTAAATACAAAACTAAAGAAAAAATAGGGTTAAATATAATTCAAAATATTTTTCTAACAATGTTAAAATAAAATGTATTAACTAAGGAGTAGGATGGCACAGTTGTTAGTATGTTTTTTGTTTTGTTTCTTTTTCATAAATACATCAGTAGTACCTGATGTCTCAGTGGCTTTCAAAATTAAATTATGCATGCAAACCTGTGAACTAGAAAGATAACTAAGATATCCATCCATTTATAATGGTGGCAAAGTGGTTAGCATTGCTATCTTGCAGCACTGGGGTCCTAGGTTCAATTCCTGCCATCCCGTGTGTGTGGGGTTTACATGTTCTCTCCGGGTTACATGGTTTTTCTCCATATGTGTGATATGACTCCCTCTCGCACTCCAAAACATACTGGTAAGTTAATTGGTTTATGGGAAAACTGGCCCTGGTGTGTGTGTGTTTGTGTCTGTCTGTCCTGTGATGGACTGGCGCTATGTCCAGGGTGTATTCTGCCTTGTGTCTGTTGCTTACTGGGATAGGCTCCAAATCCTCTGTACTGGATAAAGAGATTAGAAATGGATGGAAGTAAAGGCACTGTGTGGATGGAACTATACACAGTGTTAGAAACCCACTATGAAATGGCAGCATCTCACTGGGAATAAAATATCTTATAGTGCTGGCTTAAGGAAACAGCCTTTCCACCTCTCTTGCACATCAGTATCCATACCTAGTTATTTAAACAAATTGCCTCTGATTATAAACATCTTAATATGCTGGCTCTGTGGATCCGCATCAGCTATGTTTGCCCATTACTTCAATTCATGTGCATCCAACACACAGTTCAATGCCAGCAACTACACATCATCTAAAATACAATCCTTATTTCAGTATCTATGTAAACATATAGTCTGTTAACTTCATCATCTTCATCAAAAGTATGCCTAACCCCATTAGGAAGTGTTCTTGTTATAAGTGTATTCCTCAGCTTTCCCCAAATTATCTTCTTCTTGCCAACATCTCTAGTCTTTTATCCTGCAATAACTCAGCCAACACTTAAATCTCCAAAAGCTGCTTGTGTTAATTTATTTAAATCACAAATATCATGTGTAAATACTGGCCATGTAATACTCTGCATTGTGGAATAATAGTTTATTTTAAAGGGAACTAGAGAAACTAAGAACTAGAGAAATCAAGAAAGGCTTTTTTTCTAGAATTAATAAATGCACATCCTGTTCACTGGGGAAATTAAATCCACACTGAGCAATCTTCAATATGTTCAGAATATGACAGCAAGAATCCTATCAGGGATGCATTATACCTGTTTTCAAGTCCTTGCACTGGTTACCTATCAGATTTCGAGTCAACTTCAAAATCCTTATCCTCCTTATATACTGTCCTACAATTGTTATTATTGATCACCGAATTATTGTACTTGACATGACTTCATTCAGCCTTTCCTGAACGTCTATGACAGGCAGAGAGAGTGCTGTTTCTGGTGCGATCTTTTGCAGCTGACATTTCACTATTTTAAACGAACAAGAAATTAGATTGCTCATAAATCAGTTATTCTATATAAACACAGCGTAATTGCCCTCCGAAAATCCTCTTTTTCTTTTCTCGTTTTAGAGACCTTGATCGAAACTGATTTTAGATGTCAGAAAGGATTTATTTTCTCTGTATTTCCTACATTGCTTTGTCGAGATTTTAACTTTATATCTAACTTTATATCTAGGCTCAAATTTCAACTATAAATCGTACAGTAATTAATAGCAGTAAATACTGATGTTTTGCGCCCTCTTACCACAAAAATATATGTTTTGTAGTTGGGATTAACTTTATTTCGTACGCGTAGCTACTCCGATTCGGACACCGAACAGTTAAACATGGCGGCAAATCAGACACCCAGAGAAGGGGGGGGGGGCGTCTTCTCGCCTCCATAACTAAAATGCCAAATAGGAGTGGCTTAAGCGACATACACAGTCGTGTAACTGACAGTTTGAGGTAGCCTATCGTGTAAATTTCGCTTTGTTGCTGATAGGTTAAGCTTTCGAAACTCTGCCCCAAAGTCATGTGACTAATTTTTCGCCCTGTTTCGTTGGTTAAACGCAATGATCACAAGCACCACCATGGTAACTGGGATGTGTAGTTTTTAATTCCGTTTGAATTATAACTGTACGTACTGTCTTCATATTTGGCCAGGGCTTAAAAGAGAAGGCGCGCCAAAAAAATTTGGTGCCGTCGTCTCCGCTTTAAAGGTACCCCCGTGCTGGAAGAATTTGACCTTGGAATGTTTGCCCAGCGTAGTTATAGTGGACATAAAAACAAGAGTTCGCTGGCATTATATCCTAGAAGACACAGACCGGCGCCAGACCGGTAAATGCTTGATGAACTAGGGATTGGACAGTTTCCAAGTGCTTGTACAATCGATGGAAATGTTCAAATAAATGTGCAAAAGAAATATACAAAATAATCATTTATTTCTTTATCATATTGGCTAGCTAATGTCCTCTCTTTGCTACTTAGTGGCTGTGTTTCTGCGTTGGGTAGCAACGGTTGACTGTTCTCAGGCGGAAGATGTAAACAGCCTAATTTTCGTGTTAAATAATTTTTAAAAATTAAAATTCATTCTATACAGCAATCACATGTTTGGGTATCGTTTCATAAAACTTTCATGCTTAAAATGTTTAGGGAGAAATGGAAGACTGGTGTGTATTTTTTCTTTAAACTATCAAGACCAGCCATACACAGTACAGTTTATGTACATACAGTAATGTTTATGTTCCTAAATTAATATCGTTTATGACCTTCAGATGCGTTATGCTCCTCTTCTTTTTATGCTCAGCTACTAAAATTTCCCTTTAGTGGTAAAATTCCATATAAATATTCAAAACTAAGCGGATTGAAATGTGCACAGTAAAGACATTATATGATTAAATCTTTTCACTACCAACCAATGCACCACGAGTGCCCCTGTCGGTCATTTTGGCCAGCCAATCACTTACCGCGGTGCCCTACGGTGCCCTGCGGGTTGGGTACTGTACCGCGGGTTTTTACCGCTCATTTTGAATGGCTGCATCTGTAGAAGCCCGAAGCCTATTATACTCAGTCTAGACTTGGATCCTCTGAGTCCCATGACTCAGTCTTGTCTGCTTTCCTAGAATAAAACCAGTTAAGTCTTGTGTACTATGCAATTTATATTTTCCGATTCCATGCATTCCCTTAATGTTTAGAGTTTACTATATTCTCCAGACTCAAACACATAAGTGCTAATAGCTCTGTCCCTTTAGGAGACTCTTTGCAGTACTGTGTCCCACTACCCCCATGAATTATTTAGGTTGGGTCTAATATTTTCCAGTAATATACAGAATGGGATACAAAATGCTGTCAGGCAGGTAACAGAAAAGAGAAAAATATAAATATTTCCATTTTACAGACGTTCACACATTTATAACATTTTGGCTCAATAAAAAGCTAACCCAATAATTAAATGTGATAAAGTATAGTTTGGATGTTTATACATTCATGTTAATCGTATTCTTGATTTATTTCAATACGTGTTCATGTTTCATTTGCTAACTTAGAGCATTTTGTGCAATGAAGAATAAAATAGCTGCATGACAAGTGACTTCCTTCTCTCAGTGGAAATTAAAAGGTAGCCTGATAAATTATAAGACAGTAAGAAAGGTTCCAATCAGGAGGAGACAATTCTTTCCATTTTTTTTGTTTGATTGCTGGTAGCAAACTGATCTGAGGATCTACTCCAGCTCTTTCTCTTTTTATCATACAGTAAATTTTATTTTCTTGCTTTCTGAAACACAATATAACAAAAAATAACCTCACAAACTCAAAGAAAAAATCCTTGCTCCCCCCCCCTCCCCTTGGCAGTACTTCCTCCCATGCTTTTAACTAAGGGCATCTAAAATACTGTCAAACAGCTACAATGGTATCTCTGTACAAGGCTTTGACTGTGTCAATCACAGCACCTACCGTTCCCTTACCAGCAACAACATGGATTCTAACACTCAGACATTAAAAAAAGTCAGGCCAAGAGAGAAAATACTGAGCTTTACAACATGCGGTACCAGTAACATTTTACCCACAGTAGACTCACCAACCAGATGTGTTTCAGTTTCTGTGATAAGCCTAGATTAATCATATCCTCTCCTCTAGTAGGAGCACCAAGTGTAAACATGTAACGTCCCTATTAAAAATAATGGCAAAACAGAAGTTCACTCTTTCTATAACATACCTTCCTATGGACACTCCTAAAATGTATAAAATAGTGTCCACAGCATCTCATAATAGAGGCAAATGGGGAACTACAAACTCATTTCATACAATGCCATCCATGAGGGGTTAAATACACCCTGAGAGAAATTAATTTCTGGATAATTCAACGGCTGTGATTTCTGGAATATGTATTATCCCAAATATTTTCAAAAGAAATTGAATCATTTCAATGAATCTGTGCCATTCAAGTACCTGCTCCAGACAGTAACCACTGCTAAGGGTTTATATGAAGCTTGCATTAAAAGACTTTAAAAAAATGTCATGTTCCCATAAAAAAGTCATGCCTTGGAGTATAGACCCCCAAAGGAATGCCATAGACTCAAACTGCAAAATAAACACATACAGAAAGAAAGTATTTGTATTGTAATTGCAAATCCTGGTATGAGTGATTGGTATGACTTTCCTCATTACAAATCTCTTATTAGAATTTAAATTTCTCTGTAACTCCAGGTCAGAACAGAGAAAATGTAACTGCCTTAAGGAGTTTACGATTATGAAAAATAGAAGGATAAGCATGATACGTATGTCTTCTGTCATTTTCTAAGTCATGTTACTGAGCACCAAATCTTATTGAGAATATGAATCCATTTAAGGTTTATACCATTAAAGTAAAGGTTTATTCCATGCTGAAAATGTTTGTACCGGACGTTTTTGAGGCCTTTTTAATTGTGTCTGAAGTCTGATGTTGTAAATTTTATTGTTAAAAAGATCCATGAAAATGTCACTACTAAAGTTAGCTGGTACTGTTGGTATTGTAAGTGGCAAGTAGAGCTCATATTTTAGATTTTGTGTAGTTGCTAGCGTTGATGCACATGAATTGAAGGAATGGGCAAACATAGCTGATGCGGATCCATAGAGCCAGCATATTAAGATGTTTATAATTAGAGGCAATTTGTTTAAATAACTAGGTATGGATGCTGATGTGCAAGAGAGGTGGAAAGGCTGTTTCCTTAAGCCAGCACTATAAAATGTTTTATTCTCAGTGAGATGCTGCCATTTCATAGTGGGTTTCTAACACTGTGTATAGTTCCATCCACACAGTGCCTTTACTTCCATCCATTTCTATTCTCTTTATCCAGTACAGAGGATTTGGAGCCTATCCCAGTAAGCGACGGACACAAGGCAGAATACACCCTGGACATAGCGCCAATCCATCACAGGACAGACAGACACACACACACACACACCAGGGCCAGTTTAAATCTAACCTCAGAACCTTTCTTTTCAGAAGACTTAGTGTCTGTATTTGCTTCATTTTCTAATTTTGGTAGCACCTCTAACTGCTTGTCTTTCTTATATGCATTTACTTTGTAATCTGTGGTCCTTTTATCTGTTTTTACATCTACTGTATTGCTTTGAGATGCCACCTTTAATGGTGATATATCAAATAAAGTTTTTTATTATTGTTATAGGGAAACATGATCAGATTTTCCCTGGTTCAGAAAAAAAGATCTAAAGTATACTAGTTTGTCACTCTTCTCATTCCCTTTGCTAAATGACTTTTCATACTAATCTGATCAATCTAACTGCCAGTTTTCTGTGCTTTCTCTATCCTGCTAGATTTGCAATTATTCTGAAAATTTTCATCTTGAAATAACTCTTTTCTAAATACCTTTTTCACTGTTAACATCTTGCAGCAACTCTGCGACAAAATATACACTCTGACAGTTCATCCTGCTACCAACATTAAATAAAACAAATCTTAAGATTTCTATATTTATGTCTTTATTTAGTGGTTTCATTAGTGACAAAGGCTAAACTTTCTTGGAAAAATGTATTTTATGTGTTGCGGAAAAAACTGACTTGCTTTAACAAAATATGTTTACAAATCCTTTCACCTGGCATTTTCGTAGTTAGAAATTATGGAACGCTCTGTTAAAAGCAACGGAGTTTTTATGTCCGTTCCAGTTCTTTTGCAACATGAATATAATTATATCGTTATTAATTTCTTGAGATACGCGATTCCATATTATATTCCCTTTTAATCAAATTCTAAAAGTATGCTTGTTGACTCCGGTATCGCGTTAGTTAATGACTTCGATGCTTAAAATGTTTAGGGAGAAATAGAATACTGGTGTGTATGTTTTCTTTAAAGTACCGAGACCAGCCATATACTGTATGTTTAAGTTCCAAAATTAATATCGTTTATGGACTTCACACGCGTTGCAGTATGCTCCTATTTTTTTTATGCTCAGGCACTAAGATCTCCCTTCTGCTTTGTGTAAGAATGGTATCAAAAGCAATCTTAAGTGGTGAGAAAGCTGTGCTCAATGTATTTAAGGGACTTAAAAGTAAAAGGAGATGCTTCATATTGCTTGACTAATTTTAAAAACTAAGTTATAAATGCAGACGCTCCCTCGGTGCGCTGCTCTGGTGCGCCGGCTCTTACAAAGGGCCTGTCTGCCGTAAGCGTTACAATATACATACCCAACACTGCTTGTACCCATCTGTCATGCAAATAAAACACCTTGAATTGAATTGAATTGAGGGGAGAGGGGGGGAATACTAAAGCCAATACTGGCTCAATACCCTCAATGGGCTTTGACGTGCTAATGCGTTGGTTTAACAGTCCGGGTGTGGCAGGCTTCCAATGTCAACTCGACTCGATTGGAAGACAATGAACGTATTTTAGCACTAAATGAATTAATAGCAAACATGGTTTACATAAAATACATTTTTCCAAGAAAGTTAATAATAATACGATCTATAGTTGAAATCTGAGCCTACTGTATAAATAAAGGAAATGCATTTTCAGAGAGCAATCATGCTGTGTTTATGTAGAAAAAGCGATTAGGTTTATGAGCAATCTAATTACCTATTCGCTTAAAACGCTATATAAAATAAAGTTTATTTAGAGATGAATGATCAGTGTCACAGTTTAAATAATTTTTGTAGGAGGGCTTGGACAGATTCCAAGTGCATTTTTGCAATTTACGTTGCATTGTCCAATGTTCTTTTGTAATACAGGCTAGAATACAGTTACAGTAGTCTAAGCTCTATCAGCCAATTTAAAATAATTTTTTTGAATCCCCGGCGGGACACACTCCATAGGAATCAGCGCTTTTATACAGTATATCGCCTTTAAACACATATATTTAAACACGCGTTTGCGATTTAAATCAGAACACGATTTAAATCAATATAAATGTTTATATTGTAACGCATACTGTCCAGCCTCCAATTCTCAATAAAAATTTACTCTGTTGCACACACACACACAATAGAAGCAGGAACCGTTGTGAGAAGGGAAGAAGGTGACTATTCATTGTTATCAAAAATGACTTAGAATCGATCATGTTGCGATATTTTGAAATATAAAAGTCAATTGATTGTCCATAATATCGCTATTCTATTTTTTCGAAGAAATGTTTGTTAAAAGAAAGGTCCAGCACCAGCTGGATTCAAACACACAACTTGTGCTTTGTTAGTCACACACATAGACCAGTAGGCTACAAGACAACTCGCATGAACAGGGAGGCGAAACAGCCTTACACAGCCCTGTCGCAGTACACGAATATAATCATACCGTTATTAAATTCTTTAGATACGCTATTCCATATTATATTCCCTTTTAATCAAATTCTAAAAGTATGCTTGTTAACTCCGGTATCATGTTAGTTAAAGACTTAAAATGTTTAGGGAGAAATGGAATACTGGTGTGTCTTTTTTTCTTTAAAGTACCAAGACTAGCTATATACTGTATGTTTATGTTCCAAAATTAATATCGTTTATGGCCTTCACACACGTTGCAGTATGCTCTTATTCTTTTTATGCTCAGCTACTAAGATTTCCCTTCAGTGGTAAAATTAGATATGAATATTCAATACTTAAACGGGCACAGTTAAGACATTAAATATACATATACAGTACAGTTTTCATACAGTAATATGTTTATGTTCCTAAATCAATCTCTTTTATGAGCATGTGAAAGGCATGGTGAATCACTGTACTTTGCATGATTGGAAACAAATGTGTGATTGCGAAATCCTGTGGTGTTACTTTTACAAAGACGGTCAATGAAAAAAAGAATGTTGACCAGGGCAATACTTTGAGTTTACACTTACAGCTTGTCCAAGGTCATTCATTATTATTACTATTAGTAATATCTTCGTTAAAGACTGATGGCCACAGCTCAAACATGAGAGGTTGAGCTTTATTAGCTCCACCTTGCGGAAATTCCGGATACTATTATTTTGCTTGTCGTATTATAGGAGAATTTACGGTAACTCGCGGTATTTACCGGTAGCTTGCGGTAGACTGCGTACAGCGTACCGGAAATTAATGCGGTATCGCCCGCGCATTTTGAATGGCTGCATCTGTATGTTTTGAGTGTCACCATGATCCTCTTCTCAATCCAAACGAAAGGTTTTATGTGACCCTGATCCCATCAGAAAAAGAGTCAATTTCCGCCTGCACTGATATCCCTTTAAATGTTTTATAAGAACTCTGGACGTTTATAGAGTAGAAGCCTGGTCCATTTCTTCTACTAAACGAGACTATGGATGTGAGTATTTTGATGTCGAACTGGGATTTAAATAAAGAGGAACACTACACTAGACTGGGCTAGACTGGGCGTGTGATTAAACGTTTATTTTCCGACCTCTCGATAGCTCAGTTGCTAGCTCTTAAGACTGTAGAAAAAGCAGCGAGTATTTCTTATGTCCCTGGTCTGAATCCAGTTTGAAGGATGGTGTTTTCTTGTTCCTTAATCAAAAAGTGAAAATTGCGAATTTGTCTTTCACTTTGACGTTCACCCGAAAGCTCAGTATACAAAGGAGAGGCTCCTTTTCTGAATAATTCCTCACGTCTGATTGTTTTGCTTAGACCTTTAAAATGTACACTGTGGACTGTTTGCTCTTCCTAACACAATTAAAAAGCCGCCGACAAACTTACCGATCGGGAGTTTAGTTCAGTGATAGCCCACACTTAAGACGCTCCGTTTTCTATTGCCGGCGTCTCTGGATTCTTTTTAAACGGGATATATTTTATTCTTCGTGTGTGAATTTCGGGGAGACTCATAAAACCTTTGTCAATTTAAAAGAGACATTATTTTAATCCAGACATAATGAAAGACTTAGTAATTAGACACACGTACAAAAACACGTGAATCTAATTGAGAAAATGTTGACCGGAGCGATGTATTACTAATAGCGGCTCTGAGCTCAATGTGGTGCTGTATGGAAATGCTATAGGAATGCCAGTGGCGCAATGGATAACGTGTCTGACTACGGATCCGAAGACCTTAGATTTCTACTCTTTTCTGGTTTAAACCAAGCTACTCAACACTGGTACCGTAGTGTGTGCGGTCATACACAACCTTACTATCGACTGGGTGAATCTTCTGTTCCATCTCCGATTCTTTCCGCACATTCCTGCTATTTCAACACCGTTATTGTAGGATAACAGCCAAAGACACGAGAAGATATACTATTCCGAACAAATGTCTTAAAAAATCACGTTGAAAAAGGTGACAATAAGTTTTTGTTTCTTTAACGTAACCTTACATTTGCCTGTAAAGTTCACATTATTTCCTGAAGCCGCAAATCCCCAATATTTCTGCTGTCTCCTGAGAAACACAAGCGTAGAGCCAAATCATATTAAAGTACACAACACATCTATTAATTTAACACCCAGATGTGACAGAGCACACGTAAGACTTACACACAGCTTTTAATATGCGATAGTGAATTTGCAGGTATCCTGGCGAGTGAAGAGAACTGATATTAAGGAAATACATATTTAAAGGGGATGCAAGTCTTAAATGTGTTTTGTCACATCTGGGTGTTAACTGAATAGTTTTTTTGGTATTATTTATTGTGTTTTGACTCTTTACTTGTGTTTCTCGGGAGACAGCAGAAATATTGATGTTTACATTTATATTCACATTCCCGGTGATATTGACTTAGGAACTCCACTATTTACTTGTAGTTTGACTCGTGTCAAAAGTTGAAAATCTCTGCAAACATCAAGATGGCTAAGGACGTGGAAAGAAACTCAATAACATTTAGAGAAGGTAATGTTAAGATCAGATTAATTCGAAGTGTGTCTCTGGGTGCGTTTGATCTACCAACGTTGTGTTTAACTGAAGCACACCCCGACTGAGTGTGCCATAGAAACTGACACATGTCATATTTTTCTACATTCACAGATTTTTGGCTAAAGTAAAAAAAAAAATCGTTGTCATTTTCTTGCCAGCTGGCAGTAATTCTTTTGCACTAATAAGAAAGATGAGCATTTTATCTTTCGCAATGTGTGGATTTCTTGAAAAATAAGTTGTGCCAAAAACGAAATGAACACTTCATTTAAACATAATGCAGAAGCATATTGTCTGTAACAATAAACGGTGGGCAAAGACAGGAAGTAAGGCACTCCTGGGATTTGAACCCAGGATCTCCTGTTTACTAGAAAGGCGCTTTAACCAACTAAGCCACAGCGCCGGCAAAGCACTGCCCTTTTTCAGCCAGTTGGACACACTGCTCTGTTATATCTTCGTTCGGTGTGCGGTGAGCCTGCTCACTGAGCAAGTTGAGAAAGGATGTGAAATGGCTTTTATCCGCCAATTTCATTAACAAGGAGCTCAATATGCTTTTGATTATCTACAGGGTGTCTAGTGCAACACAGGCGATGGACTGCTGGGATTTGGAGCCAGGATTTCCCGTTAACTAGACAGGTGCTTTAACCAACTAAGCCACGGCGCCGGCAGAATTCTCCTCTTTTACTGCCCCTTGGACACACCGCTCGGAGACACCTGCGTTCAGTAAGCTGAGTCGGCTGGCTGAGCATGTTGCCTCCTTTACATTCGGGCCCCGACACTAAGAGAAACGTACAGAAATGGCTTTTATCGGGCACTTTTCATGTCCAATGCTCTTGACATCTCCCAAGGATGACAGAGTTCATTTACGACACTTCTCCTTTCTTTCTTCTTTCTGTACTCTTTGATGAAACAAAACCAGAAATCATGTAAGGGAAAATGTCTTTTTTTCATGGAGAAAACATGCACCAGGAAATGTTGTGTTTAGAAGAAGTGAGTTAACATGAAAAGTGACCTAATTTACCGGAGCAAATGCTCACCTAGCAAGATCTGCTTTACTACAAGAGAGAAGTAGAGTGAAAGACATGAATTTTTCACGCCGCTGTGGAACAACATGCTTTTTTCTTGGAATTCTAAATCAATTAGAAATTCAGAGCGACAAATAAAGGCTTTGTCTGCTTAAAAGTGATGATTTTTTAAAACTGATAAAAATGTAGAAAACACGTTTCTCATTTAGAAATTTAAGATGGGGGTGGGGTATTACTAGTAGCGGCGCTGAACTCACCGTAGTGCAATTCATTTACGTGACGGGCTAGTGGTTTAATGGATAACGCGTCTGATTTCGGTTTATTAGATTGTCGATTCGACTTCTACCGGGGTTGTGTGATTTAAATCAGGCTCCTCAGAAATAGATGTCCGTTATGTAAATGAACCGCACCTGAAAGCAAACGGTGGGTCTGGGTTCCTTTCTTTCCTGCATGAAATAGCAAATCGTTACAAAAACAAAACACCAACTAATGTCCAATAGCGTTAGTCATTTAAGTAAACATGAATATACTGTAAGGTCTTGGTACATGGGAGTTGATTTCAACCACAATTAAAAAAGGGCAAATTATAATTACAGGCTTCAGACACTTTTTCATACAAAAGTGACCAAACACTCCCTAACTTTCAGGTTTGCTTGAACCTGTAACAGAAAGAAGGTCTGAAACTTCTATTCTCTGATGTTACTGTCTCTAAAGTCGGACGTGATGTTTCGCACATGTGCAGTGTGCCTTTTCTGTTGTCGTGTTCAAGATGATTTGCTGCATACGCTCCTGACTGGGTGTTCTGTACTGCACTGTTATTTCATTCAGATTATTTATGTGGTGGACAGATAAAACCCAACTGTGTGGTGTAATTTCCAGGTTCGGTACCAGCAGCACCTGCAAACACATCAGCTGACCTCGACATGATTTGAACACACATCCTTCTGATCAGGAGTCAGACGCGCTACCGTTGCACCACGAGGTCATTCGCCACATGTGCTTTTAATTCCCCCAAAGAGAACAATCAGCGTCCCTGAAAAATATTTTTTTCATTCTCTCCTGTGAGGAGCGCCGCTCTTCCAACGAGGGTCTCTTCTTCCCAGACCACAGATTATTCTTTCCGCCCGGCTCTCTCACAGAGAGCAGACACACCGTCCCCACTGATGTGTTTACTACATCTATAGATCTGACCCCCTACAGCCCCGATATTCCTGGACAGGATATTTACCACCAGCCTCGTGAACTTCTCATCTTGACCTCTCCCAGGAGAGAGCACAATTAACACAGAATCCTCTCTCCATTAAGCAAATAACACAAAACACTGTTTACCTGTCAAGACAGAAAACCAGGCTGCTCCAGGTGAGGCTTAAACTCACAACCTTGGCATGACTCCACTGATGATGTCATTTTACATGGCCTGAACCAGGAAAGAGTTTGGAAGTCAAGAAGTTATAGTGTTGTTTTAATACTTGCCTACTCTTTCAATTTTTCGGTCAAATCTTTTATTTGGGAGTACTTTCAATTGATGTTGATCCTTGTCCCGATGCACGATTCTGGGCCATGGTGCATCTTGAATAATGTTCTTATAGGCTTCAGTTTGGAAAAGTGCGCTCTTCAGAAGCTACCGAAACCGCTAATGGTTACATAACACTTAATGCAAAAGCAACGTTCGGGTTTGAAAAAGAATATTACTTGTTATGAATACAAACACTGTTACAGGAGGCGTGTTAGGGATATTTTAGCTTAGATCATCAATTCATCTTACATTTCTTCTCCATCTATATCAACAGCGTCATCGCTACTGAGCGCTAAAGGCAGGTCCTGGCAATACAATCTTCTTTAGAAAACATTTTTAAAACTATTTCCACTACCATACGTAAAGTAAAAGATACCGATTGCACGCAACTAATAAAATCTCTTTTCCAGGGACGTTATAGCTAGATGCAATCGAAAATGTATCAGCTTTAACATTTTCTTTTGGATCCACAGGACGATCAGCACGAGACTCAAAATATACCTGTGTTTGACTGTACAGCGTAGATTATACAGCATTTATGTTTATATTTATGTTAAAATGAAGGTAAATATATCAAAATATTTCTAAACTATTTTAGCAGAGGACGCAACAGGAGTGTAAATGATATCTCCCGCCAGCCCTTCAAAGATACTTTTCCATGGGTGAATATGGTTGTCTGGGGAGTTGCGGTGTTGATCACTATTGGACTTCCCCGGTCTCAAGTGTTGTTGTTGGACACGGGCAAAAGACTTGCATTTTCGGCAAATATAAAGAGGTTTAAGGTTTCGGCTTTAGCGGAGGCAGTGTTTACATTGACAATAATAAGAAGATCGTCCCTGGGTGGGCTTGAACCACCAACCTTTCAGTTAACAGCTGAAAGCACTCACCGATTGCGCCACAGAGACTGACGAGAGAGGCTCTACTCCATTCGCACTTTTCCGGTCAAAAAATAAACATTGCTTGCATTTTCTTGCCTGTCGGCAATATTCCTTCTGCTCTGATAGGCAAGAATTAAATTTCATTTTTCACAAGCTGTATTAATGTCTTGAAAAACAAATTGTTGCAGAAAGGAAATGCATTCATGCATTAAACTAAATCAAGCCCTACGCGGTTGTCCAAAATGGTACTTTCTGCACAAAAAGACAGGAAGAAAGGCTCAGCTGGGATGTGGAGCCAGGATCTCCAGTTAACGAGACAGGTACTTAAAGCAACTAAGCTACGGCGCCGGCAGAATTCGCCTCTTTTACAGTCGGTTGGACACACCGCTCTGAGCCATCTGCGTTCTGTAAGCGCTGAGTCTGCTGGCTGAGCAAGCGTCCTCCACCGGGGTAAAGTTACGTTGAAGTTCGAAAACAGTTTTGGCACGTTATCTCAGTGCATTGTGCCACATTAAATAAAAGCACGAGAAAAGAGATTCAGAACACAAAGCTGTGTCAGTGTTCTGTGAAAAAAGTCGGTTTGAACGTCATGGGAGCTGTTTTAATAAGCTGCTGAGTAAAGAATATTTTAATCTTCCTGCTGTCAGTAGTATTGTCAATATAGTTGACCCTTACCTGAATGAAAACAGGACATAAAGAAAGGGTTTCAGAAATCAAACAAAGCTTTATTCCCGTGCTTACAGTCTGGGTAATTGGAGACAGGGCTGTTCTGCTTCCTATGGTCATATACGGGTTTTTCACACAAAGCCGTATTGAACAGTATTTCTCGCGTTGTGAACGTCTGTACACAGCGGTCCCCGGGTTCCAGTGCGTAATTAAGCATCAATGAAAACCCGGAGGTTTTAAAAAAGATAATTAGCTCACTGATAGTTTGATGTAAAGGCTGTGGAAATATCCACAAGTCGTGGTCTTTAAAATGCATTTGGTTTGAAGGCATTCTGTGCTTCCATTGCGAAGATATCGACAAAAGAATATTCGTGCTTGGTCAAACAAATGTCATAAAAACTAAAAGTAAATGCTGAGAAAGCATTCACAATATATTTTATACACAAAGGAAGTATTCTCGCAACTCTAAGAGGTTTCGTGTAAACGCTACAGGCGTGCCAAAATCGTTTTCGAACTTCAAGCTAACTTTACCCCGGTGTCTTGCTTCGACCTTTAAAATGTTCAGTCGACTCCCACTCTTCCGAACACAATTAAAGAACCGCAAGCGAAAGGAGCACTGTGGAGTTAAGTTCAGTGGTAGACCACATGCATCGCGTGTCTGAAGCCGTTTTCAATTGTCGGTGTCTCCACTCTGGATTTCTTTCTACGATACTGTATATCTTTTCTGTGATTTCTTTCGTATGACTTCCCTCGTGTGTGAATTTCAGGACGACGCTCAAACAGACAAACTGAACGACATAGTATCTTATTACACGTATAACACAATTATTAATAAATAACACTTTTATTAATAAAAGACGTGTATTCATAAGATTGATCGTGAATAGTTGTGGTGTATGGAAAACAATTGTAATTAAATATAATAATAATAATTTTCAAGAGAGTGGTGCATAAGCTCGTTATTTAGTGACTATATTATTTCCACTACATTCAGGACAAATGTAATGTTCTGCTTAGTCCCCTACTGAGTTGCTTTAACCTGTGAAGAGGTGGTTTGTTAGTCTCCTACTTCAGTAACATCTAATGGGCAGCAGTTGTTATTTTACGTTTGTTGCAATTGAGAATAGGTTTTGTACAGAGCTGCTGACAAATTTCAGCAGCCATGATTGTTGCAGCTGACCTCAATTGGAACTGCCCTCAATGTAGTGGAAATAATATAGACACTAAGTAATGAACTTATTTACCACTCGATTGAAGATTATTGTTATTTTAAATAAAATTCCTTTCCAGACACCACAACTATTCAGAATGAATTTCATCAATAAACGGCTTTATTAATAAAAGTAGTTCAGGTGGGTAGCTGCATCAGTATGCGTAGTCTGCAGGGGAACAAGTAATAGGTTTATTTCATGCTGAACAGAGAAGAGAGAAAACAACGTTTCGGCTGTGAAGCCTTCTTCAGGTGTGAGCTTGTGTGAGCATGTTCAACTTAAGTAATTTAAAATACAACGCAAAATTGTTTAAGAACTTGACAAGCCAAAACAACAGGTCGACCGGAGTTGTACTTTAATATTTTCGTATATTTACCTTAATTTGAATTCTAAATGTTAACCTACTGTAAGTGCTGTTCAATATTATGTTATTTTGTTGTACTTTTAAAATATTTTAGCTGAGGATTACACCTTGCCAACCATCTTAAATATCTGTAAAAGAGGCTTGTTTATTTGTATAGTATTATGATAAATATCCCTCGATATTGAAGGTCAGATGAAGAATTTGAAGAAACTATCAAAGAAGCAACGGCAATAGCAGAGGATGTTGATTTTGAACCAATGTTTGTACCTCAATAATCCAGCAGTCCTCGCTTGCAAGACTTCCTCAAGATATTCGGTGTTCTATACAGAAAATTGATGTACCAAGAGGGGTGGGTCCAAGGCAGAGACTGCGGTAGAGGAGGAATAAACTCCGCACGATGACTCTGTCTAATATTCGGCCCCAAAAAGGCATCATATTCGCTATTTGAAGAAGAATCTCTTTCTGCTTTTTTATTTAAGTGTTTAGAGAAACTTCCTACAACACTACTCAAAACCTTTGCCCCTCTACTGAGCATATATTTTATTTTCCTGATATACTGTAGGAAACAGAGCAAATAAAAGAATTGCCATTTAATTACATGCAATACCAAATGCAATCTCTTACCATCTTAAGAGCAAGAGTTCACACGATAGTACAACAAAACCTGATAGTTTCCACAAAAAAGTGCCTCTTACAGGGCAAATATTCAGGAAGCCGCTATAAATTATCATCTGGTACCAATTTTTCTATGTATATCACCATTCTCTCTTGTGTGTTAGACTTTCAGCAAGGAAAAATATTTTTTTTTACGATCCAGAACCTTGAATTACAACAAAAAATTGTTTTATATATATACTATGTACCAAGATCTCTCTGTAACAAAAACAAAGCCACAATAATATTATTAGAAGAAGGAGATATGATCTCCTGGTTCTGTGGCTGAACCATATGTACTGTATATGGTTGTAGTTCTTAACCCTACTGTCACTTTCAATATTATATTATTAACCAGGAAAAAGACTTTCACCAGGTCTGTGAAAAGTAAAGCTTTATTTACAAATTTAGCCCAAAGTGATACATTCAATTTACAGTACATAAAGCATATTACAAACATATTAAAAATGACTTATGTAAGTATAAAAAGCTAGACTATATCAAAGCCAAAAAAGCCACTGAGCAGGAACGTGACTTCCAATCTGTGTGTTCAGATGTCTGCGGCAACACTCATCCAGACATGTTTATTAGACAACATGTTTATTTTGCAAAGTTCATACCCAACCATCCTGGAGTACTTCAAAACAAAAATAATTAGTCTTCTAAAAGCATTCGGGTTACATTCAGTCTTCCAAAACCTAATTTGAAAAGATGACTCATCAGTTCTGACTGAAGAGTCTAGAGTTTGAGCCTTGCTGCAGTTGCCTAGGATTAATGTAGTAAGGATTATTTTAGTCATTTTTGTCTACGTGTGAGATGTTTTTATCATTTGAACAATTCTGCTGCTTGTTCTGTTTGCTTGTATCTATCTCTGTATTTCCCCTGATGTATACACATTGTTTTTGTTGTTCAGTGCTCTGTGAAGGCAGTGTTTTTGGAAATTGCTAGATGAAATCAGGCCCGATTGATTGATCATTCTTTTATCTACATGTGCTGGAAATAAGACACATCTGTCTGTCAGCAGCAGTTAACAGGTAACCACGATCACAATGTTCAGTGCTGATCTCAGAATTGCTGGACATTAGACCTTCTGTGGCAATGCAATGTCTCTCAATTTAAAGGTATACAGTAAATGTGTAGGTCAGTCTCACAGCCTGGCAGAAACAGCAGGAGACACATTAACATGGTCTCACTAGGCCAGTGACTTTGTAATTACTGTACACTGCCCTAACCTTATAATTCTGTGGATCTTCATAATCCTCATAAGATATAGAACTGAAAACATTAAGGGAGAGAAAAAATAGTATTTTAACAGTGGCAGTGCAGGAACAAAAGGTGCATTATATTGGTTTTACTCAGTCCCAAGCTATAATCTAACACAGTCAGGCTCACACAGCTGCTTAGACTCTGACATCATCATAGTCAGTGCTGTCAACAGAGGAAGTTTCGTCTTCTGAGGGCTCTTTGGCCAGGAGACTCCGCACTCCAGGGGCAATAGGAGAGACACCTACAAGAGAAACACAGTCAGCACAAGAGGAAGACAGGCCCCAGCAAATAGATTCAGCCTGACAAGAGGAAATGGGATCTTCACTGACAGAAAAAAATGGATAAAAAACACAAGGCAATGTGATGAACAGCTAGGAGCTATGGGAGCTATTTCTAACTATTAAATCAATGTTTTCCATAGCCCGGTCTATTTGAAAACATAATAGGTTCTCCGGCAGCCATTTCTTTTTTTTGTTCACTATATTTGGCATATTTCATATATATTTTGGCAAATATTTGCTTTTGTGATGTTGTTTTTGAGAATTGCGAATTATGGATGGAGTTTGGAGCTTCTCTTAACTGAAACACTACATAAATATACCTATAAAAAGATTAATTTGCTTTATTATTTGGTACCTGGTTATGAAACACACTGTTGAAAAGCTTGGCTTGCCTTGTGTCTTGTGACATGTAGTCTGTGCTGCTGTTCTTGTTTTTCCTAATATAAATATTAGTTTATTTTGCTATTTAGAAATAGCAGTTTCTGTCTGAAGTGCTGTTGTCAGCATTATACTATTGTTTTGTTTATTACACAATAGTTTTGCTACTGTGAAAACAAACTTAATGGTGGTGTTTAGAGAATATTGGAGATTAATATGTGATATATTTAAAGAAAAGTGTTTTTAGTAATGAAAAGTGTAGTGCTGAAAGCACATATATGTGTTTAGTCACTTAGGCCTACAATGGCTGAAAAGTTAGTCAAAGAAACAAGCTTGTAGAAAAGATATAAATTAACCGAAGCATCTGTCAAGATACATGTGGCGATCAATGCTGAGAAGTTTACAATTGGCATTCTTCCCACAATTTGAAAATGTGAAATGTGAGTGAAATAAGTTAATGTCAGAATATAATACCTATTAATTGTTTAATGAAAGGATATATAGAAAATGGTAGCTGTTTTCACCTTTGTTTATAGCATATACAACCATACAAAGGTTATTTTCAAGAAAATCAGTAGTAACTAGTGGTTCCCAGTAACTAATTGATCCAGGATATTAACCAGGTAGTTCTTGAAAAAAAGCCAGGGTATCATCTTCAACAATGGCTCTATATAAAAAGTTCCACAAATCTGACAAAGTTCCACAAAAAAGACACAGTAGAAAACTTTAAAATTACAAAATATGTATTTTGTAAACAGATATTCATATCCCCAATAAAATAGAAACAAGAAACATCAAAAACAGATTAATTAGATAATGTGTCTTCCTTAAAAATTCTAAAAATGTTATATTGTTTATATTATTTGCAACAGTGTGGGAGTGGGAGGAGCCACGGCGACCACCTTTAAGTTCGACGCCCCATCTGATGGGGCAGAGGCATCAGTGTGAGGATAGCGAAAACCAAAAAAAAGGCTGGACTATCACTCTTAGCAGGGGTCCACCCTGGGGGAAAAGAAAGATCGCTTGGGACAGTGGCATCCAGACTGGACTATTCCTATTTAGTGGGATCCAGTATGGAAGAAAAGAAGAGCGAGGCCAAAACAAAAAAGAACTCAACCTGTCCCAGTAGGAGATACACGGCGGGACAGGCGAAAAGAAAAAAGAAAGTAAAACAGAGGAAAACGTGGCCTCAAATGCTGTGGTCCTTAAGCAGTCACACAGCTGTGGTTGCTAGGGCAACGCGCCACCCTTTATCCAGGGCTCCGCCTCCACACTGAACACGCCCCCAAGTAATGCCACATACCATACATACATTACTGTAAATGTATAGCCTGTCCCAACATCCTTTTTGCTTTCAATTTAAATATAGGAGAACAGTAAATGGGATTGGGATCTAAACTTTCTTCCAATTTAAAATCTGTAGAAAACAGAATATATTAATAGAATATACTAATAGACTAATAGATGTGTTTTTTAGTCAGGACTTCATGTAACGTTTCTGAGTAGGGATTCCAGCTGGCACTCCAGGGATTGAGTAAAACCCACTCTATGTAACCTGCTTAACCTCCCACCCCCAATGTGAGCTCCCCTGACTACCACAGCCCTCACCTGAGATGGGCTCATTCTCATTGTTCTCAACATCATCGTATTCAGACTGCAGCTCATCACAGAGGAGTTTTCCTGGGAACAAGAGATCAATTAAATACAGTATGTGTTTCAGCTAGTAAATTAATTTCAACAAACACACTGCTATTTTCTTCTGCTGCTTCTTATTACTTGTGAATTTGTTTAGATTTTCTATTCTAATTTCTTTAATTACTCCGAACAACTTCAAAGTAATAAGTTGTAATAGCAAATCAAGAAAATACTGTTGTAGATAAAGAACAGAGGAAAATTTTGGAGGACAGTGTATATTGGCCACAGGACTGATGTGGACACATATCCCTGTAAGACAAGATAACAGTCTGATGATTTAAGACTTAAAAAGTTAACTCAAGATCGGAGTGGGCATTAACATGTCCAACATCATCATAATACCAAATAGCATGTTAAAAATAAGTCAATGAGCTTCTTGCATTTTTCCTACAAACACGGGCTAAATTGATTTACTGAGGTTTGCAAAACAACAAAATTGAGTTTATCCAAATCTTGATAGAGTACACATGTGTGAGTGGGCAATGTTTACCTGGGACAGGGTGCTCCTTACTATCCTCCAGATTGTCATATTCAGAAGTCAGCTCATCAGAGAGGAATCTCCCTGTGAACAGGAGGACAGACCAGTAATACCTGCAGTCAGACAGCAGCCTCCCTGTCCTCTACTGGCTGTTCCCACTAGGAGTGAACAGTAACACAGAGTTTGTGTTTCTAAGAAGAGACCGGGTGAATACTGCATTGAATTCTTTCTATTTAGCTAAACAACTGTCACGGATGTCATATGGGCCAAGTGTCACGGATGTTGGAAGGGACGAACCGTGGAATGGCAGGAGATAAAGACCCTATGCATAGCGGCTGAGTGAAGGTGAATGAGAGACCCGGAAATATATAGCCCCAGAGAGAGAGAGACACCGGAAGGACAGCAAAGCACAAGAAACTAGGGACACGAAAGGGTAGGAGTGCCCTCTGGCTGCAGAGGGCATGACAGAACCCCCCCTCCCTTTATGGGCGGCTCATAACGCCCATACAAATAAATGAGCTGCACAGCACTGGGGGGAGGAAAAACCTAATTTAACTGAAAGGAAACCTCCGGGAGTCCACGGCTGAGAGCTGCCCCCTCCTCCAGGGTATAAACCTTTATTGGGTAGAGGAAGGGGGGGTCAGGTAGAGCTCCAGAAACTTAAAACAAAGTACACAAGCACAAACCACAACAAAGATAAACATGGGAGACTAGGGAAACAAACCACAAAAAACAGATAGGAACCAAAAGTTCCGAGACACATGGGGAAGGGGCACCAGAGAGAAGGGGAAAACAGGAAGTGAAAAAATCAAAACACCAAGCAAAAACTAAAAATCAAAACACAAAAACCCCGGAAAAATACCGCCGACTGCGCAATAGGCACGTTCACATTCTATCACTGATATCAGAGTGGGCAACCCGAGGAAAGCCAGGCCGCAGCCCTCTTACAGGTACGGATGTCTGGAGTGATATCCAGCAATAAGAATAGAAGAACGGCAAAAAGGCTCACCAATCTATCGCTGATATCGGCAGAAGACAACCCGAGGAAAGCCAGGCACTAGACCGGCTCACAGGCACGCATGTCAGGAAGGTGATATCCAGCAATGAGAATGGGAGAGATAAAAAGTCTCACCACCCTATCGCTGATATCGGAGTGGACAACCCGAGGAAAGCCAGGCACACGGCCCGCTCACAGGTACGGATGACCGGAGTGATATCCAGCAATGAGGAGAGGAGGGCCAGCTCAACATTCAATCACAGATGCCGGAATGACAACCCGAAGAAAGCCAGGCCGCAGCCCGCTCACAGTCGGAATTAGCATCCCATTATTAGAATAGGAGAGCTGAGAGAAAAAAAAGCCCAGGGAGAAAAAAAAAACCTGCGGGAAAAACAAAAATGCGCCACTCGCGGGGTCCGTAGGAGGCTCAGCATTCTGTTAAGGATGTCGGAAGGGACAAACTGTGGAATGGCAGGAGAGCAGAAAAGATCTTATTCGTAGCGGCGGAATGGGAGATTAGCCCGGCTCAGCAGTTCTGGAGTCGTATAGACCAATGCCCTCAGGCAGCGGACTTGGGGCAACCTGGTGCTAGGCAGGTCTCAGGCCATCTGAATGTCAATGCTGAGTGAAGGTGAATGAGAGACCTGGAAATATATAGCCCCAGAGATAGAGACACCAGAAGGAAAGCAAAGCACAGGAAACTAGGGACAGGAAAGGGTAGGAACGCCGTCTGGCTGCAGAGGGCGTGACAACAATGATAAGTCTTTATCCTTCCCCAGGTACAGTGTCCCTAAGAGTAACTTCACTATTGCTCTGAGGTGTGAAATTGAAATGTTTTGTGTAGAAGATTGCTGTGCATCCATTGCTCGCTGAGAAAGCACATCCAGTTGGTTCACAGAGTCGGTAATGACAACCTGTGAAAACATTCTGTGTCAGTGTGTTTGTTCACTTGTTGAGACTGAAGTATTGAGTGGTCAACAGTGTGATCTCCTGTCTCCTGTACAAGAGGGGGTGCTGTCATTGCCAGTGTGTGTGTCCACTCACCTCTCCTGGCGGTGCGGTGGGCCCCCTCTACAGTCTGTTTGAATGGAATTTCTTGGTAGACATTCATGGGTTCGAATTCTGCTTCAGCTAAAGCTTTGGAAAGAACAGACAAGGGGACACACAGCTTAATGGATATCTTAAAAATATTTAATTTTTTGTTATATTTTCTTATGGGTGTTTTTAACAGAGGGAAGACAAAACCACTTGTCACTGCATAACTGCACAATGTTGCAACCAAACCGACAGCAGCTCAGAAACTACTGCTATCCCGGGACACCATAGCATTACCATGTATGATCACATTTCTTCTGAGGCTCCTATTCAAATACACTCTGGCCATTTGTTAATACGTCTGTCATCCTATCAATCAGCCACTCAGTCTTCCCATTGATCAAACATGGCATTTTGTATAAAATCCACTGGAAAGGTGCTCTGTCATTGAGATAACTGAGCTGCTACTAGAGACATGCTAGCAGTGAACCCCGAAACCTGAGGTCCAAGACCTGAGGCTAAACTGCCCAGCACCTTTGCAGTGGCTGCTTTCCCTGCCTGTTTCTGTCTTCTCTAGTTCCTGTTCACCTTCCTTAGTTCCTTCAGCCTCTGGAAAATACAGAACTCCTGTGAGACACAGCTTTCAGCAACATCCGGCAATATTTGTGAGGTTAAGTTCCTTCTTATTGTATCTTATTGAAATTAAGATACAATAAATTCTTACTTATGTATCATGCACTTTACACATTGTATATAGGGCAGAAGAGAATATTCTCAAGGATCACGATGTGAATACAAGAAAGCAGTCTAATCCATAGCCAAGCAATTAAGTAGCCATTTCAGAAACAAAGGGAAAAGAGGACACCATTAGTTGTCCTAATTTGGTAAGGTGAAGAATTTTTCAATGTGTACATAGTGAGCACACATAGAAGGCTCTGACCAATAAATGGGACCTAACATAACACTTAAACAAATGAACACACAAGAACACCCAAGAGCAACACAGTAGAGCAGAACAGAATGAAGTGAACTGTAGAAGAACCCCACACTGAAACAAAACCCAAAGTCCCGGAACCTTGGCCTGTGATCTCCCCAAACTGAAATCCCACCAAGAATCCCTGGATCATAATTTATTGTCAGGTAAAAGCTCTGTGAAAGACAGCACACATCCCAGAGCTTGACTAAATGTCTTTTGTGAAAGTCTGAACAGATCAATGTAAACCTGTTGCTGCTGCACAGGTGTGTACACCTAGTTTGGAGTCTATGACCTGGGAAGATTCTCTCAACTTGTTAGGGTGATATTTAGTTTGAAATGAAATGTGAATAGATTCTTTCTCATTGAGGTTGAGTATCATTTGATTATTAAGATATACAGTTGAACATAAACTTGCATATACAGTGTAAGGAACAGTTCTTTCCGGACCCTATGCGGACGACACAATCCGAAGAAGTGGGGAAACACTAGGAAAAAGTCATGCAGGAATACGGGGCTGAAAACAGGGGGGGGGGGGCGTGTCCAAAGTGCGCTGGTGCACGTGGAAGGTGTGGCCGAGGCAAACAATCCAAAAGTAATCCATAGAGGGAATCCAAAAAAGCAAGAAAGTCCATAGCCAGGTGATCCATCCAAACAAGGAATTAAAAACACGAACCGGGTCGGAACCGGCGGACAAGGAACAGGAACAGAGGTTAAAACTTTAACGGGACCAGGCGCTTCCAGGTCCTGGACTCGCACGGTGCGGAAACCAGATGCAGAGCCAGGCTGAACGTCAGCACCTGGCTTTTAAGGTGGGCTGGGAAAAGGGGTCAGGTGCACAGAATTAAGTCTGAAGTGAAAGGGCTCGAGCACCCTTAAGGAGGAGGGACAATAATCGTGACATACAGTTACTTTTACATGTGTAATAAACACAAACACCATCTCAGGTTTTCACAGTTGGACTCACTCCTTACCTTTACGCAGTTTCCTGTTCTGCAGCAGCTGCCCGACTAGCAGGACCAGCAGCACAAAGACCAGAGCTCCCAACGGGAAGAAGATCACAGCCGGGACATTCCAGCCTCCTGCCTCCTGCTTTGGCTGTCTGGGTGATTTAGTGACCCCTGGTAAAGCCAGGAAAGGAGAAGAACTCAGAAGGTGAGATGTAGTGTTGGTTGAATACAAACCCTTGAAGCTTAAATCAGATGAACCCAACAGAAGGTCAACCAACCCCCTCCACCAGACCAGTAAAACTGTTAGTGTCATGCCAAGAAGAGAGAGAAAAGGTTTCTGCACTGGATATGTGAAGACGCATAAGTATGGAGAATAAGGATTATTTGGAACAGGAAAGCCTTGTAATTTACTTGTTGCTGCTGCTGGAGTAGCTGTTGTAACTGTTGTAGTTGTCAAACCTGGGGAAGAGAAAAGAAAAGCTTGTTTTAGAGAAATCAAGCATGTGGTCTAGCTGTCTGTCCAGATTTAAATCCCTTTACATTTGTCAGAGAAGTCAAGAGAATTCACAAATGGAGATCAGAGCAGGAGAACCTAGATAGGCCTGGGCTTGAATCACTTCCTGCAACTAAATTAATTGGCTTAACAAGAGCTGAATGTTGCCCCTGCTTAGAATGATCATGAAATAAAGGAAATGACATGGCAGAATATGAAACTCCTGCAGAGATAAGAATCCCTGTTTGTAATGTATTGAAAATCCTCCATCCCTCCAATCTTACCCGTACAAGTAACCCCTGCATCCTCCTTGTGCTGACAGTCAATCTGATTCAGTCCAGAGTGACAGCAGTCCCACAGGAGAAGCTCACTGCCCCTGCAGTTCACTTCGTCCAGCCAGATGGCACCACTCCCTGGTCCGAATGAGGCCTCTATTGCTGCACTCACTGCGTCCCCACAGCCCAGCTGTCTGCAGACCACCTGGGCATCCTGCAGGTCCCAGGAGTCGTCACAGACTGTCCCCCAGGAGCCCTCGTACCGCAGCTCCACCCGGCCAGAGCAGTTAGTGCCTCCAGCCAGGCGCAGAGCCTCTGATGATGAAAAACCAGAACAATGTAAGAACCTCTGATTGATTGGATGCAGACTTTAAAGGAGCGGTGCCTGTTGGATAATCATGGGGAGTGTTTGCTTTGCAACATTTGATTGAATCATCCCATGCTGAAATGATTCCGCTTCTGGGGTCACAGCAGCTGTAAACTGACCTGTGCAGTGCTGCTGAGTGGGGTCCTCAGAACAGGACCTGTGGTTGCTGGAGGCTGAAAAACAATAACATAACACTTCAGTTATTACTGCTGTACTACATTACATTACAATACATTACAATAGCAACATGTACAAGAATGAATGAGGGTTAAAATGCTGCTGACTGAAAGGTTTGCTACAGCTATAGGTGACTAGGAAGTGTCTCTTTTTTAGATAGACTTTGTGATATCTGGCAGAGTTAACATTTCTAGCTGAGATGTGGAAGATCCCCTGATTAATAATAATTTCAAATTTTAACTTGGTATACCTATGTAATTAAGTCACGGGTTAATGATTGTCAATAAGCAGTACAAAACACACCATATAAGATCACATGAAGACCACAGGGAGACAACATATTACTATGCAATATGGCATATGACTTCTAAGTGGTTAATTCTTCTTTGTGGTTAATTTGTTCATCATGATTTCTTGACCCTGGATAGGCTACAGCTCCTGTGTGACTATAAATTGGAAGAAGTGATTATAAAATGGATGGATGGAGAGATGATTTATTGAAGTCTGCTTTGATGAATTGTTAAAGCTGAAGGCAAAACTGTTTATTAAATTCTTAACATGTTCTTTGAATTGCAAAGCCTCTATTTCACTCCTTCATTAGTCTCTCATTCCACACAGTTCATATACGTTCTAGCATGGAAGAATCAATACGGACTTCTTTTATGACAGAGAAAAGCATGAGATCTTTTTACCTGAGCAGGTGATGTTAGCCACTTCCCGGTCTGTGCAGTCATTCTGACCCCAGGGGGAGGAGGGACACTGCCACAGGGTGGAGTCATGTTTGCGACAGGAGACAAAGTCCAGCCATTTGGGATCCGGGCTCAGCCTAGAGTTTGTCTCTCTGATGGTGCCCTTGTCTCCACAGCCCAGCTGTTTACAGATCACTGCAGCTGTAATGTCCGTCATGGCGTTCTGACACACACTGCCCCAGGTGCCATTGTAGTAAACCTCTACCTGTCCTGAACAGCCTGCAGACAGCCTCAGCTGCTTGTGCTCTGGGAAGAAAGTGAGAAACAGAGAAAGAAATCACTCTTACATAAACAGCTTAACCTTATTTTAATACAACAGTTAAAATTCTCAAAAACAATATTGCTCTACAATATATTTCATATTTAGGTCTGATCTGAAGCATTTATTTCAACATAGAGCCCTCAGAGTCACAAAACTTTTATGGATCAACATTTCCACACCTGTGAAAATAATGGCAAATATAATAATATAATATTTTAAGTTCTCAAAGTCTACATGTTCGTGATTTATTTCATGAAGTGGCACAATCAAATGTTGATATCCATTACAAAACATATATATATATATGTCACGTAGCACTGACAAAAAATATAAATGATCTCCAGAGTGCGTCTGTGCCAAGATTGCCTCCATCATCTGATATTCTTTCTCTCCCCACTCACTCCTGTCAGCACTGTAGGCTCCACATTGACCAAGAGTCCACTTTCACACATTACTCTCCACCTCTTCAGCCCCAGAAGCTTCAGTATGTTTTTCTGAGGTCTAAATGAAATTAGAATTTTTCCCCCAGTTTTAAATCTTCAGCAGATGGAAACATGTTTTCCTCTAGTATTTGTTGTACTTGGCTCTGTCCATTTTTCCTAAGGTCTTAATGATTTCCTAGCCCCTGCTGAAGAGACGCAACACTGCCATGCTTGACTGGTTGGTAGTGTTTACTGGGGTATGTTGGATCTGTGCTTTGTATTTAGATCAAATGTCCAAATTTAGTGTCATCTAACCTCCACACCTTTTGCTGCATTTTGTGTATCCTCAATCAATTTTTTTTGTAAATCTCTTATGGGATTTGAGATGGGTTTTTGAATTATATCCAAACTCCCTATGTTGAGGAACAGGGATATTTTTTGACTCATAGACATTTCCTCCCATTCCAGCCTCTTTTTCAATTTATTCTTTTACACCTTTGCACAGATTTCAAACATAAAAAATTGCTGTCTTACCTGAACACAGGATTCTCACGTCCTCCTTGTGTCCACAGTCGTGCTGTCCCCACCCTGCTGAGGGACATTCCCACAGAGATGACTCGTTCCCCAGACAGCCTACCTCATCCAGCCAGATGGGTCCAGTTCCCTGGCTGAAGGAGGCCAGGACTGGGGCACTGAGGGGCATCCCACACTGGAGCTGGCTGCACACCACCTGAGAGTCTGCCAGGTCCCAGGAGTCATCGCAGACTGTCCCCCAGGAGCCCCTGTGATAAACCTCCAGCCTCCCAGCACAGTCACCTCCTGCCCCAACCAGCCTGAGGGACAGCTGGTCTAGGAGCAGAGAATTAGAGGTCAGGGGTCAGAGATCAGTGCAGTACTAAGAGATCACCATGACCTGCTGTTACAGTACAAGTTGAAGATCAGCTCAGCCCACTAGGCAAAGCAGATACAGTACAAGTACAGTGGTTCTTGACTTTTGATTAATTTAATATATCTAGTACTTGTAACAGACTCCGTGTTGATCATCAGCACTATACCAGATTTGTTACTGTTGTGATCCAATGTTGAGCACAGAGTCAATAGCTTTACAGGTGACAAACTGCTGTATTCAGGTAGATGTGTTTGCTGTAGGTCCCAAAGACCCAGACTGTGTGTGTGAGACACAGAGCAAACTATAAACACACACAAATGCGCAGATTCATCAGGGATTGAACTGAGCAAAAGAGGTCAACACATGAGAGCCCTGTAGATACAGAACAGGGGCTAATTCATACCTGGTGTTTCTGAAAGAGGAACAGCTGAAGAAGGGAAACCTTTCAAACACACAGAGAGAGAAATCAGACTGTGAGCTGTGTGTGAGAGGAGCAATTTAACACCATTCATTAAACTACAATTGAAACGGATAGACAGTCTTCATTCTCTCTTTACCTGCTCCAGGTGAATCTCTGGTCATATTTGATTCTGTAAAAGAAGAAATGAGCTCATTTCAGTCCACAGGAGTGATGGTTCACCAGTGCAGTGTCAGCTGTGTGTGGGGTTGAACTGTACATAACATCTGTAATCATTGATTTTCTGAGACTCACTTTTTCAGCCTCCTGTTTAATAGGGCTCTATTAATTAAACTAATTAAACAGTTCAGGTGTTAATTACAGGATTCTGAGATCCAAGACTTTCTTTCATTTTTAGGACCGTGATCTCAATATAAATATAAAAAAGATTTTTGTCCACAGTAAATTTTTGTACCTAATCATCTGAAAGAAAATGACTATGAAAATGATTACCCCTTTAGGTAATGTTTGAGTTATATATGACAAGATTAAATTATACTCACATGCTTTAAGGAATATATTTTTGCTGGCAGCATGTAACAGAGCAGGTATTCAGTAAACCATGAAGACAGTGTGCTGCTGTGTGTAAGCAAAGAGGGTGTCACTGTGTTTTAAACACCCAATTCTCACCAGAGCATATGACTCCTGCGTCCTGTCCATGAGAGCACACTGCTCTCCCCCATGAGGAAACAGCGCAGTGTGAGAAATGGCTCTCATTGCCCCGGCACTCAAACACATCTGCCCTTACTGGTCCACTGCCCTGTCCAAACCAGGCCTGCCCTGGCACTGCTACAGCCTCCCCACAGCCCAGCTGCTGGCAGAGAACAGTGGCGTCTCTCAGGTCCCAGTAGAGATCACACACTGTGCCCCACTCCCTGTAGAGCCACTGTAACTCCACTCGGCCAGAGCAGGAGTCCGAGCCATTCATCAGCCTGAACCCTGTGTATCCTGCACAGGAGAAACAACAAGAGGAGAAGTGAGACTCCTTGTGAGGGAAAAGAGGTGTGTGTGTGGAACTGGCCACTCTTCTGGGCTCAGTTACCGGTCTATATGAACAGCCAGGAGAAAAAGGGTTTCTGTGTTTGGGCTATAGTTGGAAAGGAGGGAGAGTGAGTAGTTTTCATTAGAAACTGATTGGGTGTTTTACAGGCTAGTGGACTCAGTAGGGCTTGAGAAGATATAACTTCAACTACATCACAGGTGCTGGACAGATGAGCTATATGGTAATTTGTTTTCCAGGCTTAATGGGGTTAAAGTGAGCTGCTGAGTAACAGGACTGTCCAGGTGGACCAGGGCTGTCTGTAGGTGTTGGGAGGTACAGGTTGGGTCCTGATGTCAATTGATTCCCTGAATTGTACTGAATCATATGATTTAGCTTACTGAGAAGTGTTGAATTGCTCAGCTCTACACAGGGCAGCAGCTGATAAACTGCCTGCCCTCTCCTATGCTGACCACACACTTACAGTATCCACACAGAAAACACATGCCCCCAGACTATAACTGGGTACAATTGAAAACATACAAAAACTAAGACATGACTGGACAAGTGAAGTTGCATACAGAATTAATACATAATTAAATTATGGTGGAAGCAAAAATTGGAAATGGAAGCTGCCATTTTGCCTCTTTCCCCTATTTTACATACAAAACACTGTATAGTTTACAGAACCTGAAACTAATTCTCTGTATGACAACAGTGAATAAGAGAAAATACGTTTTCAAACTAGTAACAAACCACACTGCAGTTAGACACAGCAGAGAAAACTAGCCATGCCTTGACATAGTCAACTGCATTGTCAGCCTAAAATGACTGTTAAAAAAGGGTGAGCAGGTATCTTCTTAGCTGTTACTGTCCCAAAGTGTGAATTTGTTGTGAGAGATGTTTTACTTTTGCAAAAACAGCTTCAGATTTTACCTATCAAGGCCTGAGCCTCAGCAGTAACCCTGTGCTCTAATTCTTGTGTTTCTCCACCGATCTCCAAGCAAGAACCATCAGAAGCTATGGAGCTAAATCATAGGTTATAATAGAGAAACTTCTGGCAAGCACAAAATCTTGTAGTCTTGATATGGCCTTATAAAGTACTCAAGGCAAATTGATGCTCTCACCTGAACAAACAATGCTCACATCATTTTTGTGTGTGCAGTTCTGGTGCTGTGTGGTGGAGGTTTGACAGAAGGTCAGATGGGTTTCATTGCCCTGGCATTGGATCTCTTCGGGCCAGACAGGACCCTGCCCCTCTCCAAAGTTAGTTCCACCAAATATGGCTTTAGGAATCCCACAATGCTCTTGCCTACAAATGACTGCTGCATCCTTCCAGTCAAGGTCAGTGTCACACACTGAGCCCCAGGTCAGATCAGGCATGATCTCGACACGCCCAGAGCAGGGGTGACTGCCATTCACCAGCCTCACTCTGTAAAGATCTATATTTAAAAGTAGAAACAGATCTGCCATGAACACTATAAAACTGAAGGGAGTTAAAATAAGATTAAGTAAATATGGAGATAAAAAGCTGTCACAAAAAATAAGCTGTGAGACATTGGTTCTGTGAGTAAGATAAAAGTTGTTTAATGCAGAGGTGAAGCGTGCTGGCTTGTATGTTGAGGTGTGTTGGTGTGTGAGAAGTGAGGTGTGTTGGTGTGTCATGAAGTAAGATCTGATAGTGTGTGTTGATATGAGAAGTTATGAAACAGTGGCATCACTGAGCGGAAAGAAAACTGACTGAATTTATTCAATGAACACAAAAAGGGACAGCAAAAATTTAGTATCATTCATTATTCATTGGTTTAATAATTTATAAACTTTTTATTTCCATCACCTTGTAGAAAGTGACAGAGACAAATGGAGAAGAGCAACCAAAGCAGCTGACCCCAGGACAGTCTGGGACTAAGGCTGTGAAAAAGAAGAAGAAGAAGACCTTGTAGAAAGTGATGATTTGTAAAGGAGGGATTTTACATACAAAGGCTCATGTGCATTGATACTGTATAATGTATAATAAAGTTTACTATATATGCTTAACACCTGAGATCCAGTTCAGTGCTACAATCCAAGTTGTAAAATAATTTGAAGAAAATGGTGACCTGAATGGCTGACCTGACACAAAAAAATAAATTGAGACATATTGGTTCTGTGAGTAAGACAAAAGTTGCTGTTTGCGGAGGTGAAGTGTGCTGGTTTGTATGGTGAGGTGTGTTGGTGTGTGAGAAGTGAGGTGTGTTGGTATATTATTAGCTGAGTTTTATCATTGTGTTATCAATTTGAAGTGAATCTCTCAGCAGAGATGTGTTCAACTCACCATCATAGCAGATGAAAGGGGAAAGGACAGTGCAAAAATTATCATTCCATTTTCCCCTATTACTGTCGTCTAAGAACACAGTAGCACAGTCTTCAGTTCCACCAGCATTGTTGGGTTCACCTCTAGCCCAGTTCTGGAATGACAAGCTCTCCTGGTCTGACCATTTCCAGTCCCCCCTGTAGAGACCGATCCACACTTCATTCCCCTTCGCTGTCTCTTTGATCTTCTCATTCTCCCTCTGGTTCCTCACACTGACCAGGTCTGTGTGCCTCTCTCTACAGAATCTCTGAGCTTCTGGCCAGCTTTTTTGTTCCCAGATCAGAACGTATGTCAGCCCATTGACTGTTTTATCTGAATAGACAAAGAGTGTGTGAATATGTTAACTATTTTTGTAAAATATATGAAAAATCAATACATAATTTTTATTATTCTATAATTTTGTTTTCAAGGATCCTTAAATTCATGTCTTTAATGTTTACAAATTGAAATACTGTCATGGTTAACTCTTCATCTTTCATGTTATTGTCAGATTGTAATATGTCAAAGCTTCTTGCTACAGGTTTCTAAATTTGTGTCCTCTGCCACCAGGAGGGATCATCTCAAAAGTCTGTGACAATTGATGACACAAATATCACCTTAATTCCAACACTGCCAGAGTGTCACACCAGTGTTTAATGTTTGAAGTGGTCTGTCCTAGTCTTTGGATCCTTTCTTGGATTGGAGCTTTTCTTCCTAGGTTTTTCTTAACTTGGTTCTACTCACACAGGTCACTTGATTTTCAAACATGCTCTTCAATCTCTGTCTCCATTAATCATCAGACAATGGAGTATTCAATCTAATTAATTCTGTGTTGAACAAAGGTTAATCAGCAGTTCACTAATCAGCTAAATAAACCAGTTAAATAATCTTTAAAAAAACTATTTCTGTGAAAACTTTCATGTGGGAAGAACCGAAATTAACAAAGGAAGAGGTGGAAGGAGTGAGCTTTGAATGGGTGCATTGTGTCGGTAGGAGGAAACTGGGAAGAAGCCCTGTATTAACCAAACCCTGGCCTGTAGTGGCCCGGTTTTCGAGCTACAAAATGAAGTTGATATTAATGGAAAGAGGAAGAGAGTTAAAAAATAATCATTGATTAACCATCAATTCCCACCAGAAAGTGTGGCCAGAAGGAAAAGGCTGTACTGTACCCCATTATGAAAAGTAACCGGCAACGAGGTGTTAAAGTACGTCTCATTCTAGATAAATTATATGGATGACAAGCTTTTTAAAGATCCAAAAATTACTACATGGCTGTAAGTAGTAAAAGACCATAATCAACGTTTTTTCTTTTATTTTTTTGATAAATGGACTCTTGTAAACATAGGCATGGTTAAGTTAATCAATTTAAATAAAACTGCCTGTAATCTAGACTACATTAAACTGCTCTGGGGTCTCTGGCTAGTCTCATTTTGTCCTAAAATCAATTGGGATTGAAATTTGGGAAGATAGCCTTGCCCTCAGAGTACAATATGTTTCAAGATATGAAATGTAACAATGTCTACAAAATCACTCTTGTGCTTTTTTATGAACATTACTTTTTGAAGCTGTGAAGCTATATTAATAACGGTTAGATTTAGATACTGGTATAATAATTACCTTCGGTGAGTAAAAAGCAAGGTTTTTTTTTTCAGCTTCATGATCAGTAAGGGAAAGGTGGGGGAGGGGGGAAGGGAAGGTTGAAGGAAGGGGAATGGAGGGAGGGGGGTGGGAGCTAGAGACAGCATTTTGGAGGCAACACTTTGGTGGTCTGGATATACAACATTTTAATCTACTCTCTTACTCTTACACTGTATTTTTTATGCTTAATGGATAATTGTCTTAACCTTGTGACATGGAATGTTAAAGGTTAAAATAGTATAACCAAACACAATAAGATATTAAATAGTTTGATGAGGTTAAAAACAAAGAAATTCAATTGAAAACTGAGGATGTGCATCACATGTGTAGATATTCGGCTGGACAGGCTAATGGATCTAGAGTTTCATCAAAAACAGTGGGGTTGCCATTCTTATTCATAAACCTGCTCCCTTTTTACTCAAAAGTAAAATAGAGGATCAGAATGGTAAATTTATTTGTTTAATTGGTAAATGGAACTCCTGGTTAGTGACTTTTGTTAGTGACATGTGCATGGTCCTAATTTAGATGACCCAATATTTATTACAAAGATAGAAGAAAGATAATATAATAAGATAAGATAGAAGAAAGAAATAGTCTCAGAAAGAGACTATACTTTCTTCTCTGATAGACACAAATCCTTTTCCGTAATTGATTATTTCTTTATTTCTCAAAATATCATGCAACACACCAGGGATGCAGTTATTCATCCTAGAACCATCACTGATCATAGTCCTATACAGTTAATACTTTCACTACCTGACGTAATAACACCATTAGGAAGATGGAAAATTAATAACTCCCTACTACAAGAGGCTGATTTTAAAGGCAAGTAGAGTAGTTTATTCAAAATTTTATGGAAACCAATCTAAATTCTGTCTCTGACCCTAATATTATTTGAGAATCACTTAAGTGTTGTTTAAGGGGAGAATTCATTAGAATTGCTACTTTTCATAAAAAGCAAAGGGAGTCAAAAGAAGGTTGCCTACTCATCATAATGAAGGCTAACAGCTCAGACTGAGGTAATCAGATACAATTACAGCTACAATATAATGCGTTATTAAGGATAAAAACAGAGTTTTACATTAAGTAGAGCTCAACTTAACTTCTGTGAAGAGGGGGAAAAAGCAGGGAAAATGCTTGCAGCCAGGTTAAAAAAGAGCTGTACACAATACTACTAGCAGCATCAAGAAAAAGGATGGGTCAATTACCCAAGATCAGAAAGAAAGAAATTAAACCTTTGTTAGTTTCTTTGAAAAATGTATAGTCATCTGAAGCCTCTAGCACAGTGGAAGATATGCAGTTCTTTCTTGCAGATACAGAGCTCCCAAAATTTAGTACAGAAGAAAGAAATATTCTTGAGTCATCTCTCACTCTATCAGAAGTTAAAGAAGCCATTGCTTCCTTTTCTCACAATAAATCACCTGGACCCAATGGATTTACAGCTGAGTTCTACCAGACATTTCAGTCCATAATTAGTCCAATCTTACTGCAAATATTTAATAATATGTGGTTAACAGACAAGACCTCTTTAATAACTCTTGTACAGATGCAGCCATTCAAAATGCACGGTACAAACCTGTAACGCACACAACTACTCACGTTATACCGCGGTACGTGATTGGCTGGCCAAAGTGACGGACAGGGATACTTGTGGTGCATTGGTTGGTAGTGAAAAGATTTAATAACTTACACTCTTTACTATGCATTTTTTTAATCTGTTTAGTATTGAATATTTATATGGAATTTTACAACTAAAGGGAAATTTTAGTAGCTGAGCATAAAAAGAAGAGGAGCATAACGCATCTGATGATCATAAACGATATTAATTTAGGAACATAAACATATTGTGTAAACTGTATATGGCTGGTGTTGGTATTTTAAAGAAAAAATACACACCGGTATTCCACTTTCTCCCTAAACATTTTAAGCATCAAAGTCTTACATGTGGTTATTTTGGAAACCTTTTTACGTGCTCCTTCTGACCATATTAAGTTTATATACTTTGTGAAAAGTGCTAATGTTTTAACCTTTTCTGCGAATACGCTTGTTATCGGAGTAAACAAAAGCATACTTTTAGAATTTGATTAATAGGGAATATAATATGGAATTGTGTATCTAAAGAAATTAATAACAATATAATTATATTCTTAGACAGTAGCTCAACTATTAGTATAATACACTTTCTATGTGTGCTTCAGTTTCACTATTTACCATGTAACTATGTCTGTGATGTGAAGGCTTTAGCGTGTGCATTGTAAGCCTGAGGTCCTCGGGACAAGTCCTACTGTCACCATCACTTTTCTTAACAAATAAACATTTCTTTGAAAAACTAAAATAGCAAATGTTATGGACACAACTGTATATTGACATTTTTTATATTTCTAAATATCACAACTGTTCGAAGCTACCTCATTTATTATTAACAACAAATAATTTGAAGCTGCTACTACTGTCGTTATTACTGATAATAAATATTATCGTCACTATATTGAATTTGTTGGTATTTCTAAATATCACAAAATGTTCAAAGTTAAGTGATTATCATTTTCCATGAATACTTTCACTCGTTATCACAGTAAAAGAAACTTTTCATAATTTAATTATTTAAGCAATAAGGCACTCGAGGCCTGTGCCACAGTTAAAAGGTGTTGTTAGGCCCAACACGATAGTCCCTCGTTGCAACACAACGCAGAAACACAGCCACAAGTAACATTTGCTAGCAAATAGAGGGCATTAGCTAGCCAATATGATAAATAGAGGGGGGAAAAGCAATTGGGGAAAAAAAGACTTGCTGATCTGTTCTACATACCAGGAATAGAACAGAAGCACGTTAAAGCCAGAACCCATGTAAATTACTAAGTTAAAGACTTTGATACATAAAATATTTATGATGAAGGTGGAAGGTTGTGTACTTTTGTCCAACTGAGCAATCTTGCTTTTATAAAATATACCTACTTTTTAATGTATAATGATTAATGTGCTGTAATACACAGTTTAAAATTAAAAGTCTAAAGAGTATACAACTTAAATTTTTAATTGGATAAAGATTTTCCCTCAGCAGTGAACAGGATTTGAAACCTGGTGTTTTCTGGCGACAGCTCAAATGCTGTACATGAGAGGCTAAGCTTTATTAGCTCCATCTGGCAATGATTCCGGATAATAATACCATGACTGCGGTAAAATGCAGTATGATGTGTTATGATGCAACACACCCACCACATTTTACCGCAGCATACCTAGGTCGTTTTGAATGGCTGCATCTGTATACAGTATAAGAAAGGCAAAGATCCATCATTTTGCAGTAGTTACTGCCCAATAAGCTGAATGAACTTGGACAATAAGATTCTAGCTAAAGTACTCGCTAATCAGTTAGGTAAGGTGCTATCAAAAATCCTACATCCCAATCAAACATGATTTATGAAAAATAGATATTCTTCAGATAATACAAGAATGCTGTTTAATGTGATTTATCACACTTAACATAGTAAATCAACACCAGCTATATGCACACTGGATGCTGAGAAGGCCCTTGACGGAGTTGAATGGAAGTACTTATTTAATGTGCTAAAATTGTTTGGTTATGGCCCATATTTTATTAAATGGGTTGGAATCGTATACAGTAGTCCACGGGCATCTATAGTGACTAACAGCTGTATATCCAAACCTTTTTGTTTATATAAAGGCACCAAACAAGGGTGTCCTCTATCACCAAGACTAACTATACTGTCAAGACCAATTAATTGGTCAGTATGGATTCAAGTAGGTGTTAGTAAATTGGGTCATATGATTAGAGATAACAAATTGTTGTCCTTTTCTGAATTATCTCATCAAACATCTCTTCCAGCAAAATAATTTTTAAATTACTCAAAACTTAAAAGTTTACTGTCTTAAACCTTTCCGTTAAGTGGATTAAAACAAGAACTGGATAATTACAGCAATAAACTATTGCAGACTAACATACAGGTGAAGGCTCAGACATTTTACAACCTTCTCAATGCAAGATCAGGCAAGTCTTTTGATAGTTGTGCATCTCAGTAGACAGTTGATCTACTGTATGTGTAGGGTAAGAGGACCTGGGATACTGTTTGGCATAATATTAGTTATCGATTTAGAGCTATACATAACAAACCGCTTCAGTACAAATGTTTCAATAAGTATAACTCTTTTATACCCAAGAAAATTTTTAAAAAATGAAGTGGCATAATACAGGAATGTGTTCCAAATGTAACACACATAAAGTATCACTATTGTACTTATTATGGTATTGTCAGGACCTCCACAGAGGGGAAAGCTCTCAGGCACATAAATATCTCAATTCCACTTACTCCCATTACATGTATCCTTGGTGATTTATCAAAGGTTAAAGAAGTAATTCAATATAAAAATACTTTTTTGACTCTGTATTATTGCTAAAAAAATAATATTGCAAAAATGGGTGGACAGTACAGGATCCTCGTACAAAGAACAGATTAAAGAAGCTGTATTACAAGTTAAATTAGAAATTATTTAATATAATTTACAGGGTAAACTTAATGAGTATAGGAATGTCTGGGGCCCATTAGAGATGTACTTTAATGGCACCGGATGTTAAGAATATTAGTAGGAAGTTTTTGAATTAATATTGTTTTGTGAATTTAAGATTTTTTTGTTATTGTCTAAATAGAACAAAAACAAGAGAGTGAAACAAAATAAAAATAAAGAAGTCATCCAAAGTTGGGGGTTGGAGGTGGGTTAAAAAAATAATTTCTTAAATCAAGTCAGCTCTTTGCTCTTACACTTCACCCAGCACTAGATCATTAACAGCTAGTAACATGTCTAGTCCTTATCTAATGAAGCTCATCTAGTTTGGGATACTACTCTAGAATCAAAACTTGTGTCCTGGACAAAAAAACAGCCAGTTTATTGTTTTCTCCCTCACACTCTGAGATCTCCTCACTGTGTCCTATTGTCAAGAATATTCAACCTGTTTCATCAACACTTCTCTCTTGTCTATGAGGGGAAAGTGTGATCTCCCACTGATATACAAAGCTTAGCTCCTTCAGGTACAAACACCTTCCTAATGCCTCCTTGACTTAGTCACGCAGATCCATTCCTAATGAGCCCTTGCCCTCATTCTCCTGCCAGCCTAGAGCCAAGGTGCGGACTGATGCCTTTCTCCTTCTAGCTGGTCTATTAATTATCCCAGAGGAGTGGGACCATGTAGACATAGCCAGGAATACTTCAGCTCTCTGAGACAGGTTACCTGGACTGAATATGTATGTCATTCATTGTGGCTTCTAATGAAGTATTGTGTGACAAAATAGAAGAGTCAACCATGAGCATAGCGGTGTCAGTCCTTTTAAGGGTACTTAATAATAAACTTAACAATGGCAGGGATGGTTACCTTGATAGCAGATGAAGTATCTGGTGAAACTGCAGGGCATATCGTGCCAAGTACCCTGACTATCCATCGCTGCACAGTCTTCATTCATATTCCCACTATTGTTTGGCTCCCCACTATGCCAATTGCGGAAAAGAGTCTCACCCTCCCTGTAGAAATCACTGCCTGTCAGGGACCACTGCCATTCTACATAAAGTCCTATCCAGGCATAGAATGTCTTCTCTGCATTGCTGAGAAGCCTGTCTAGCTGTTCCCTGCTGTGGATGGAGGCCAGGTCAATATACTTTTCTCTGCAGTAACGCTGAGCATCGGTCCAATTCAGCGGAGTGCTCACAAAGTGATACTGATGTGTGCGACACAAAGAGAGTTTGCAGAGTCCTGGAAATACACAACACAACCCACAAGAGGTTTCAGTCAAGCACTGCAACCACACATAAGTTAGGGTAACATCAGTCGATGAGGTTAGTTTAGGGTGGGAATCAACATTTCCACTTGTCTCATACTGTGTGATGTCAAAGTAACTTCCACATGAAAAATAATTTTGATATTCAATGTTTTGGACAATCAGTTTGTGCAATTTGTTACTCACAGCTATCCCATTTGTCTATAAAAACAACATTGAGTGCACCTTTACCAAATCATTCTTACCAACTGCAGATGACTGGTCATTAACAGAGTTAGCTGGTTCTAATCATGTGACCCTAATGGTATTATGTATAATATTATTCATATTATTTAGCAAAAACACTGTGAAAGGGAGGACAGTAGCAAATTTGTAAAAAGCTACAAACTACAGTGAAGAAACTGGTAACAAAGATCAAGATTTGTAGCAGAAGACACTGACCTGAGAACAGTAGGATGAGAAACACACTCTTCTCCATGCTTCTGGATTTCCAGTCTGGAAATGTATAGAGGAACAAATATATCAAAAACATAGAATGAGAGAAAAACATTAACATTATGACTTCAGAATCGAAACCTACTTCTCTCTAGGTTTACACAGATTAAGTGCATTTGTGTTCTGTCATTACTGGAGATTATGCTGATAGCCAACAGACACTGCTATCACTCAGAGCTGCTGTCCACCTGCTGTCACAAACACTTGAAGGCAACCTGAGAATGGAGGTTTATAGTGTTATAAAAGTGCAAGCAAACGAGACCTAGTAAAGACATTTAACAATGGAAGGAACCGAGTTTTGTTAAGATACTGTACTAAAGGACTGATTGGATAAAAGTAAAACAACTAAAACTATGTCTGGCTTTTTGCAGGGTGAGTTTATTTGTGCAGTAATTAGATAGCTGCATTAACTCAGTTTTCACATCTTCAAGGCACATACAGTGATAAATTATTATTGGTAATGAATTTTTCATGTCAAAGAATATTTTGTGGGCGTACAGTGCATCATGCAAACAGTATTATTTTCTATTTCCTGCATGTTTCACTTTACATAGGGGTTACTCAGGAATCTTTGATTTCCGAGTATGAAAGGCAAAAATAAAACAAAATGCTAAAATCCTGAAATAATGAGTAGTGCTCTGGAATGCGGGGATGACATTATCAGAAATAGCCATTGTGTAATATGAGGAAGAATCTAGTATAGTTCCAATGCTATGTAATGGTCACTTTCAAACACCCACTCATTGTAATAACAGAGGTGACCAGCTGTACTCAGACTATAAAAACTTCCAGCTATGAGAAGTTACACCTTCTTTGAATCTTCTTTAGTGTTCTTAGGAAAATTGAAAATGTTGTCACAAATTCCTTATAGTATACTATATATAATACTCATAGTATACTGTATATATATATAATATCATATATGTATATATAATATTTACAGTATTATCTACATGGATTGTAGTACTATTTTATCTTCAGAAAATAATAAAATTGCTTAGCTTATAGCCTGTTGCAATGTATAAATTGTATGAAAAATGTCTTATACCTTGTTCTTGCACTGTTTATAATTGTTTTGAAGTAAAATATTATGTGTCTGGGGAAAGCACAGTGTTTAATTCCTGTCAAAGCATTTCTTAAATGTAAATAATGGCCCTGGGAATATCTGCACAGCTGCCTGGTTTTATAATATCCTTAAAGAAATAAACATGAAATAAACACCCACTCCACAGTGTACCTGAAAATTCCATTCTACAAATCTTTACATTTGTATTATAAACGCAAAATTTGAAAGCAATCAAGTGTTATTAAAAAGGTAATAAACAACAAATTTAAGATTATTGATATTATGAAGCTAAAAATGAATTTGCATCTTCCCTGACTGCTGGAAAATACATTAAAAAGTCTACTATACTCTTATACAGTAGGTTACATATAAACTATAGCAAATATCTGATTTTCAAATTGAAATGTCTAATATATTCTTTTTATAATTTTTATAATTAAAATCTTAAAAAAATATATAAGAAAAAAATACTTCATATGCATACTATATTGAAAAATTAAATAATTTATATATCACAATATGTTGAATATTCATTGTACATTCACGATTTCTTAAGCCCATTGTGGCTGGTGTGATTGACTCTACACTCAGTTGTCAGGGATCCGGCAGGTAGTTCTCCAGGGATCCGGTGCCATGAATTCTACAGAATGCAGAGGCAAACAATCCAAAATCGTAATTCTGAAGCAAGGTCGATAGGAGAAGCTAGAGATCACTTAACAAGAAAGAGCTGAGACAAACCGAGAAGACAATCCAAAAGGCAAAATCCAAGAGACAAGATCAAAAGGGAAAAGTTAAGCCCAAAAACAGGGAAATCCAACAAGAAAAGAACACTCACTAGAAAACTCTATCTAAAATCTAAAAAATAAAACACCTGCTGGGCACACCGTTATACGATATGATACAATACGTATACCATAGGGTTTTAAAAGATTTCAGATTTGTTTTTAAGTTTGTATTTGTTGTAACTGTTAATACAATGGTGAATATAAATGCAATGTTTATCACCTAATATTGCGAGTCTTATAAATATGCATGAGCTGTATTTAAATGAGTGGTTTTGTAATAAATCACATATACATTTTAATTAATGGCATATTTTGTCTTATGTATTGTTAAGTCACATTATTAGACAGTTTCTATATCCAGGCTGTTGTCACTGTGTTTGAACTCTCTGGACAGTCAGGGCTGCCTAACTTCTCCGGTCTGTGTCCAGTTTCTAAAATCAGGCTGTGGTCACTGAGCTTGTCCTTTCTGGACAGTCAAGTTTGTCTGTAAACAGTTTCTATGTCCAGGCTAAGGCCACTGATCTTGTCCTCTCTGCACAACCATGTCTGTCTGTGTTTCCAGTTTCTAAACACGGGCATTGATCACGGAACTTAAACTTTCTGGACAGTCAGTTCTGTCTGTGTCTATTTGTAGGCTGTTGTCACTGAGCCTGACTGTGGTCAGTGAACTTGTCCTCTCTGGATGGAAAGGACTGTCTATGTCCAGTTTTTATATCCAGGCTGTGGTCACTGAGTTTGTCCTGTCTAAACAGCCATTCAGTCTGTGTCCAGTTTCTATGTCCAGGCTGTGATATTTGATCTTCTCCTCTCTGGACAGTTAGGTCTGCCTGTGTCCAGGTTCAATTTCCATACTGTGGTCATTGAGGTTGTCCTCTCTGGATGGAAAGGTCTGTCTGTGTCCAGTTTCAATGTCCAGACAGTGGTCCCTGAGGTTTTCCTTTCTGGATAGCCAGATCTGTCTATTTCATTTATATGCACAGACTGTGGTCACTAAGCCTGTGTTCTCTGGACCTGGACAGTTAGGTCTCTCAGTGTCTACAGATGCAGCCATTCAAAGTGCGAGGGTCAATAGTGTGAGGGTCTTCAGCTCAAAATGAAAAGCTAAAGTGTAATGTAGGCTCTGAATGGGTTAAACTTGGACTTGCCAGTGTGGTGATGTCACTGCCTTTCAAATGAAATCCTGCTTGAAACTAAAAATTAGACACAAGAAGAGTATTATTGGACAATGCTGTGAGGCTCTGGTGAAATTTTTCTGTGAACTGAAGAGTTAAAGTGTAAAGTGTCTCCTCCTTAAACTTGTTAATGCAACATGGAAGATATTACTGTATTAATGATGTAGCGCTTCTGGGATCAAGTGGGTTTGCGCCCTACACCCTGCGGTACCACTATGTACATACAGTACGAACATGTTGTGATATTTAGAAATATAAAAAATGTCAATACAGTGTCCATAATATTTGCTATTTTCGTTTTTCAAAGAAATGTTTATTTGTTAAAAGAAAACTCATGGCAATAACTGGATTTGAACACCTGACCTCAGGGGTATAAGTCAGTCACTTAAACCATCATGCCACTGATGTTTTACACACTGACACAGCAGTACACATATCAATAGAAAGTCTTATACTACTTTTTGTGCAACAGTACATGAATATAATTATATCATTATTAATTTATTTAGATACGCAATTCCATATTATATTTCCTATTAATCAAATTCTAAAAGTATGCTTTTGTCTACTCCGATAATGAGCATATTTGCAGAAAAGGTTAAAATGATCACTTTTCACAAAGTATATAAACGTACAGTAATATGGTCAGAAGGAGCACGTAAAACCATTTCCGAAATAACCACATATAAGACTCTGATGCTTAAAATGTTTAGGGAGAAATGAAATACTGGTGTTTATTTTTTCTTTAAACTACCAAGACCAGCCATCTACAGTACAGTTTACATACAATAATATGTTTATGTTCCTAAATTAATATCTTTTATGAGTATGTGAAAGGAATGGTGAGTCTGAGATTCTCAAGAATTACTTTGCATGATTGGGAACAAATGCAAAATGCTGTGGTGTTACTTTTTGTCAATGAAAAAATAAAGTATTTTCGTTTACAAAGACGGTTGCAAAGAATGTGGACCAGGGTAATACTTTTAGTTTACAGCTTGTCCAAGGTCATTCATTATTAATACTATTAGTAATATCTTTGGTAAAGACTTTGATGCATACAATATTTCTGCGTAATTAAAATATTTATGATAAAGGAGGTAGGTTGTGTACTTGTGTCGAACTGAGCAATCTTGCTTTCATAAAATATACCAACTTTTTTCACGTATAATGATTAACATGCTGTAACACACAGTTTAAATTTTAAAGTCTAAAGGGTATACAACTTAAATTCTTAATTGAATAAATATTATCCCTCAGCAGTGATCGGGATTCAAAACTGGGTGTTTTCTGGTGACAGCTCAAATGCTGTTTATGAGAGGTTAAGCTTTATTAGCTCCACCTGGCAGTTTTACAAGGTGATTCCAGATACTATTAACATAATCTAATTTGCATACAGTATGATGCGGTATAACCTGAAACGTATTTAGATGTGACAAACCCACCGCATTGTACCACACCATACCCCGCATTGTACCACTCGTTTTGAATGGCTGCATCTGTATAATGACATGCTAAAGGAACTGAATCTCTGTCTTAAGGAATATTGTTCACTGGCAGCCTAAAGACACTGAATCACTTTAGTCTGGGACACAGAATACAACAAGTAGATCGTATATGAGTATATTAGAACCTCAAAACCATAGAGGCAGTCAACTCATACAATTTCTTCACAACAAACAATGACACATAAACCCAAGGGTGTGTGTATCGCATTTAAAACTAAGATGAGGCAGTTTCTTAAAAATGACAAGAGTGGACACCATGCCATGAATAAGAATGACATGTCAAAATTTGACAAGATCTGTTTTCCTCTTACTGCTTTTCTCCTATGCTTACTTATCTTTAATGCCGATTAATTAACTGTGCAGTTTACCATGTTTTACATGTAGTGCATTTCTACTGACATCCAACACAAGTCTATCAGTGGATTTTAACCTTTAAATCTTTACTACAAGGTCTGGTTTACTTTTTTAAATGTGAACAAAGGTATCAGTCTGCCTTTTCATACCACAGCTTGTTTTATAATCAAAAGAGTAGCTAAACTGAAACAATAATTAAAAGCAAAAACATGGCGTAAATTGAATGGTATAAATTTTTTTGTATTTTATAGCAAGGAGTGGTTGTCTGAACTGTGTTTGCACTGGGCTATAATAAGAAAGAATGTTGAAATATTCTTTGTGTGAAAACTTTGTTTTGCCTTCCAGGACTTCATTGTAAACTGTTCTCTTGTGTTTTAAGGAAAAAAAAACTGTCTGGATAGCTCCTAATAGTAATATAAATAATGTTATAATTACTGATATACATTTAGTTCATATATATATAGTTGCTAATTGTATATAATTAGTATTATCAGCAATAGCTACAAAATACTGTGAAAAGAGCAAAGAGCTAGAACACAATAAAGCAATGTTGAATTATTATTTTATATATAACACATAAAGTCAAATGAAATACATTTGTCAATATAAAATGTATAGTTGCATGTTGTGTAATATTTTGATATCTTGCTATTAAGTTAAATCTGTATTATCTTTAAGTAGTGCAGTTGAAATTTAACACCTCTTGTAGAGTTCTTGTAGAGCTGCAACACACAAATCATTTCACAATTTACTCAAACTGTACACATTTGAATATATTAAATCATTGTCTGCCTTAATTTAAACCCAGAACTCTACACAAAGATCAAATTCTACATTAACTGTAGTAGTATCTTTAATTGAAAGAATAGCGAGTAGAACATCAGAATTTCCTAAAACTAGCAATATTCTTCTATTATTTTGAGCTCTTCTGATTTTTTTTGTATTTGTTTTGTGTCTCTAAAATGACTTTTAGAGTCACACTCAGAAAATTAAAATGGAAATAAACAAAGTATCTGTCTTATCTACTGTCACTGTTTCAAATAATGTGGACGTTCACCCTGATTCTCTATTTAATTTTACTTCAATAATTTAAGAGGCTTTACCCAAAAGCACACAGACAGTAATACATCAAATGTATCCTTAAAAATGGAACACCAACCACCTTTGACACAACCTCTGGAGCTTATCATCCTGACTGCCTGTCTGAAACAGAATCAGTGCCTCCTTCTGACCAAGCTCAGAGGTCAAATAATAGTGGAACACTTACTAGCAAGAGAGAAGATGGACAGGCAGCTCTCCGTTGTCATCAGGAGAGAGTGCAGCTGAGACCCCTGTCTTCACCCCTGAGCCCACAGGGCAACTGAGCTGCTCCTCCGCACCCCAGACCCCCAGTAACAACACAGCCCCCCACCCCGCCAATCACACACAGCACTGCCTTTTCAGACTGACAGCAGGAACCTCTCACACAGGCGGGACGGCCAATCACACAGGGCCCTTTCAGTCTTCTCCATATATATCAGAGACACATCACTGTTTCCTCTCCCTGAAGACACTCCCAGCAGCGCGGAGGAGAGGAGAGACAGGAGCAGCTCTGTGTCTCACTGGAGGAAACACAGATATAGATACAGACAGCAGGGCTGCAGGTGCTGCAGGGGCAGGAAGAGATCAGATATTAAACTAAGAAAAAATTGTAGACAAGTATTATATTTTTAAATCAGTATCAAGATAATTAATTATGCATATATGGTCCTGTAATTCCTGCTGTCTGTATCAGGAAGTGTCTAGTGACTGATGTCCAGAATGTGGTCCTATGTGCCTTGCTGTCTGTGTCAGGCAGTGTCCAATGACTGGTGTCCTGCAGTGACTCACAGAGTTGTTGTGTCTCCAGACAGTACATGTCTTCTGGTCCTCTTCAAGGGCAGTGTGAGGAGAGCCTGTGCTCAAGGTGGCAGTGAGGTCATTCAGGTCAGCACAGGAATCCGGAGTCAAGGTGGACTGAATAAGAACTGGCTGTCCTGTGACTGTGATCAATAATTTAAATGAAAAAGAAAGAAAAGCTCAGCAGTGATTGTCCCCTATGTACTGAGCCTGTTGGACAGCAGCTCTTCCAGTTGAGTCCCTCAGACCCTGAGTCTGTCCCTGCGCAGCTCCAGTCCACACAGATGTTCCAGCCCCTCCAGCTGTGACCCCAGTGTCTCTCTGTGTGGAGCCGACTGCATGACTGAGACTCTCTAACAGCACAGTGGAGCTGAACTGATACTGATACCCTGATACACCCCAGTCTGAACAGTGTGAGGGCACAGCTCACATCCTCTTCCTTATTATTATAGGAAGTAGGAGCAGTAGGAGCAGCAGTAAAATATTAGTAGTAGCAGTAGTATCAGTGGCAGCAGCAGTTGTGGTAGCAGTAGTACCAGAATGGAGGCTGACTCTCAGAGCCCAGTGTCAGTATGAGGAGAAGCTCTCAGACCTGACTCCTGCCAGAGCCTCTGAGCCTGAGTGGCCATGAGCCCTGAGCTCCTCAGCAGCTGAGAAAAGCCTCCTGTCTCCTGAGGTCACAGTGTGGTTGAACACCTGCGCTGTCTTCCTGCTCCTTCTCTTCTCTCTCCCCTTTCCTGTCTCTCTCGCTGTGCATGCTCTTATCTGTCCATCTCTCTCTCCTCTTCTCTCAGTCTGACAGTCTGTGCAAAGTATCTGAAGGGGATGTTACATTGCTTGGCAAAGAAAAAGACTTCTCAGAGGCAGAATAATAAAAAAAGCTTTATCTCCTCTCAGTCAGATTCACAGCTCAGACTCACACACAGAGCTCTGGGACCCTCAGTACTTTACACAAACTCCTACCTCCTGAGCAGACAGAAGCTCATCTCCATACTGTTCTCTATCCTGACAATCAAGAACCAGAGGACATTGTGACAATCAGTGCTGCTACATGAACAATATCAGACAGAACAGCCTGGACTCAGGTCACATCTCCCCCTTTACTCCTTCCTCACAGCCTCTCAGAGACAGAGAAGAGCGCCTGGTTCTCCTCTCTGTGAACTGGGCTCAGGGGTCACTGATCTGGCAGCTGTGAGCTCTGTTCCAGGTCAGGAGCAAGAAGCTTCTATTAACCCTTTCCAGGACCTCCAGCCCTTCAGTATTACTGCCCTGATTCATTGTCTTTACTGTAAGTCAGCCTCCATCCCTCTGTCAGAAGTGTTTTACTGAAAATTGAGCAATATGTGATTATCTCTTATTATTATTTTTACTGATTTAATGAACAGCAGTATTGCTTCTCTTATAAATGTAATATGATTAGCAGCAGCAGACTGATGGTCTTGTCTACAATAGTGAGTAGTTGACCAGTCTGTACCTCTGAGCAGTGAGACTCAGATCACACAGAAGACCTGTCTGTGTGTGATTCCACACCAGCCCTGGGATTCAGCGTCTCCCACATGTCTCTCACGGAGTAACTGTATAAATATACAGTTAAAGAGAGTCTGATAACAGTTAAACAGTTAAATAAATAATCAAACTGTCAGCTTGAGTGGAAATAAAACCAGGAGATGCTTTTCAACCTCCAGGATCAGGAGTCTGATCCTCCTTGCTTCTATTCTGTGGAGATTCATGTAAAACGCTTAAAAGCGATTATTACAGGGACTTGTGCCCTTTCTCTTCTGCTCTACGGGAGTAAACTATACAACGCATTAGTCTGTGAAATAAACTATTTTTTTGGTTAAATGAATTTCATTTCTCGGTTTGTCGCTCTCCTTCTCCAACTGTATGATTCGCTTCTCTTCACAGCCCGTTGTGTTTTAGAGATATTATATCTGTAAGAAAAGCCCCCCGGGATCCGGACAGGAGTCTCCTCCAGCGGAGACGCGCTCTGCTCTGTCAGAAAGACCGCTGTGACATCACAGACACCAGCCAGAGCGCCGGGATCAGAGAGCGAGACCGCGGGAGGGAACGGGGGGAGAATTATTGATCACTTATGTATCGACAACCAATTAATTCAACTGAAGGACCATAGAATAATCGATTAACTTCACTGATTGGTGAGTACTGATTCTTTTCTTGACCCTGTTTAAATATCTAGGAAACAGTCAATAAAGACTGTATCGATCAATTACTATAGTGCGTTTAATGTTAATAATGTTCAATCTGAAAGTAAACAATGATTATTCATATTATTATTTAGATAACTGTATCCGAGATCTAGAAAATTATATTCCAAGTTGATAAATGTATGTAGTAACAGTTAATTGCATTTTTCCAGTGTTTATAAACCATAAGTATATATATATAGTGGCACGTCACTGTGCGCGTCTAGGTGTCTAGCCTTCGTCACAAAGAGCGATGTGACGTCATGGGTAGCGACTACTACTAGTGTATTCATGTTAATATTAGTGAGAGTACAACTGGTAGTTTTAATGCTACTGTTCATGTGAGTATTAATGGCAATAGCGCTACTGATAGTTTTAGTTTTAATGTTCATATTCATGTTAATATTAATTATAACTATCTTGTTACTGTTAGAGTATTAACAGTAGTAGTAGTGTTAGTTTTAGTGATAGCATTACTTTTATTATTAATAGTTTGTGTCAGTGTTAGTGATGTTACTGTTGTAAGTAACATGAGTAGTATTTGTGTTAGTGTTAGTTATCATGTATCTGTAGTTAAATGTGTATGTGGTGTCTGTGCATGTGTGGGTGTGTGTCTGTAAGTGTGTGATATCTGTCATTTTGTGGGTGTGTGTCTGTGAGTGTGTGGATGTGTGTCTGTGAGCCTGTTGTGTCTGTTAGTGTGTAAGCATGTGGGGTCTCTGAGTGTGTGGTGTCTGTAAATCTGTGTCTGTGAGTATGTGTAGTGTCTACTTGTTTCTGTGAATGCATGCCTGTAAATGTGTGTGTCTGTGAGTGTATGGTGTCTGTCATTGTGTAGTTGTATATTTGAAAGTGTATGTGTGGGTATGTCTGTTAGTGTGTGTAGTGTCTATGTGTCTATGTGAGTATTTAATGAAGATAGTGTTACTGATAGTTTTAGTATTAATGCTTGTATTCATATTAATATTACTGATAATTATACTGTTAGTGTCAGAGTATTAACACTCATCATCATGTTAGTTTTCATGACAGTATTACTGTTACCATAAGTTTTATTAATCTAGTAGTAGTTTGTGTCAGTGTTAGTAACAATGATAGTGTATGTTTGGTGATAGTGTTACTGTTGTAATATTAGCAGTATCTGCATTAGTGTTAGTTATAGTGTATCTGTACCTAAGAGTGTATGCGGTGTCTATGTATGTATATAGTGTCTATGTGTGTGTCTGTGAATGTGTATGAGTAAGTGTGTGGGTGTGTATCTGTGAGAGTCTGATTGAGTGTCTGTGAGTGTAAATGTGTGTGAGTGTGTAAGTGTATATCTGTCAGTGTGTGTGAAAGTGTGTGTAGGTGAGCTTGGGCTCCACTGGTGTATCTGACAGTAGTGACCCATCAACAGGTGTTGAAGTCCAGAGCAGCTTGTGAATAGTAACACTTTCTAGAGTCCAGACCACATCCAGTGAGCTGTGAGTCCTCTGTTTTTATCACTATCAGTAGTAATGACAGTAGTAATTCCCACGTGAATCATTATTAACCAAAACAGCCATCAGAAAATATCGCCTTTGGAATAATGTCACAGATTTTCTTTAGTGACAGGACATTTGAGTGCCTGTTGCAATAAGTGCAACAAACCATTTCTTTCCAATATTTTCTTTTTTGGTTATTTATCACATATGAAAACATGAATATTTTACCTGCAAAGTCACAATGAAACTGCTATGGCGAATTAACTTTTTATGGGTGGAAAATGTTCAAAAGGCTTAATGGCTCCACAGGAGGCTTTAAATCACAACCTCATCATGACTCTACTGTACACAGCTGTGTAAATACTGCACACTGACCAATTGTACCACTGGCTCTCTGTAAGGTAAGCCCCTACACAGATTGTAAAACTAGCACAAATGAGGGTGAAACATGGGGTTTTGGCTGTGGATCCATCTCCACATGGGGGAAAGGGACAGTAAAATAATAAGGAAAATACAAGAGAAGAAACTGAGATATATGTGCTCACAGCAAAGAAGGAAGAGGTGGTCAGACAAGCAAAATAGCAACAGTTGTGGATAGTGTGAAGCGACTGTTTTGTGTCAATCAGCACATGCATTTATCTTCATGTGCCTTAAGCTGTGCAATTTGTATGGTTGTTGAATGAGATTGGTTTCTTCACAAGCCCGGTCAATTGCCAGTGGAGAGCTTTCTGACGCACTCCTTCATGAAGACTCTCTTTAAGATGATCACACCTTTCGTTGTCAAGTCACCTCCTTTCCATACAATAGTAGCACCAACACTAAGAGAAAGGATGAGAAATGACTTTTATCAAGTGATTGCAGTGTTTGTTTGACTGAGGATCCTTGTGTGCTGAACTGGCCTCTGGAGAAGTGTAGTGCAGTAAAAGAGAAGGTCTGTGTCACTCAAGACTGCAACAGCACAGAACAATACAATTACAATACTTTTATGAGAGTAAATATTACTGGTACATCACAGTTCTTATAATGGTTAAAACAGGAGCACCTTCTCCACATTTTTGACTAAAGTATTTAAACAGCAAGAAATACTATCACTATGCAATTCATTAATGCAATTGAGGTCCTCTAAATGTTCTAGTCTGATGAAACAATGTTTAGAATTAGGTGACAATATCGGAATCCATTCAAATGCACAAGATTCATTTTCAGCTACAAAAATGCGCTTGAAAATATTTTACAAGAAAGAAACCTTACATTCACCTACATAAACATTCACCCTCTATGTTAGCAGAGAACAGTAGGACAGATAGTTAGTGTCACTGGACACTGCATCACAGAGGCTGATCTCTTCTCCCTCATTATGCAGGCTTACCCACTCATGATGAATTTGTCCTCCAGCGGTAGTTTCCTGCCATCACTGACTCAGACATGACATTCATGTACCTTAATTGTACCTGGCACTGCATTACAATAATTTGATCAAAACAACTGATGAACAAACAATAATCAAATATGTATCTCTTTCTTTAAGTAGTTAAAGACTTTGTCCAAAAAAGAAGCATTTATTCCTTTCCTCTCCTACCAGCCTTTACAAGTCACCCAGTTTTCTCTGAGCCAGTGTGAGGTCTTACTCTCTCTCTCTTTTCTCTCTCTCTCGGGTGCACGGGCAGTGTGTTGGCTCACGCTGTTGGCGGACGGGGGCGCGGGAGAGCCAGGCTAGCAGGTGGTGACGGAGAAGACAAATAATGGCTTTAACTTGCTTTAGCTCTGCAAGTCTGAGTTCTTGTGTCCGTCCTATCCAAACCCGAAAGTATTACAATATGTATCTGTATAGCAGGTGGTGTACAGCTTTTTAGCATAGATTACACTTTTCTAAAACATATTTAAAAAATAAAAAGGATTACAATCTAATCCTTCCACGTTTGATCCCAAAATCCCAAGAAAAATAAATCTAAACGGGGAGAAAGCTATGCTGAAAGTTTATTAAGATACCTAGAAGACAAAGATACTGTATCAATTTATGTTGCATTTGTCTGATTACAATTAAAAAAACACATAGAATTAAACACGCGTTTGTGATTTAAATCAAAACGCGATTTAAATCAATAAAAATGTTTTCTTTAGATACGCGATTCCATATTATATTAGCAGAAAAGCTTATAACTACCACTTTTTTACACGCTATTTCACGTTAGTTAAAGATGTGTATTTTACATGTGTATTTTTTCTTTAAAGTACCGATTCCCGGAATCTGACTGGCTGACACCCTTCTGAAGTGGTTCCATAATATCTGGTATACGGAAAAGAAAGCGTTGATAAAAAAAGCCTGGATTCTCATGTATCTGATACAAGTATCTTTTAATACAGTCTTTGCTGTGCTCTTGAGGATCCTTGTGATATTTTGAGCTCTGGTTGAATGATAAGTGTCGCAGTTCAAATAATTTTCCTAGTTAGAAATTATGAAACGCTCTGTTAAAAGCAAGGGAGTTTTTATGTCCGTTGCAGTAAAAGAAAATGCCTGACAAAGTATGGCTTGGACAGATTCCAAGTGCTTGTACAAATGTGCTAAAGAAATTATACTTTGAGTTTACAGCTTGTCTAAAGTCATTCATTATTAATACTATTAGTAATATCTTCGGTAAAGGCTTTGATGCATAAATATTTCTGATAAAGGTAGGTTGTGTACTTTTGTCCAACTGAGCAATCTTGCTTTCATAAAATATACCAACTTTTTAATGACTGATAATACACTGTAATACACAGTTTAAATTTAAAAGCTCAAATGCTGTACATGAGAGGTTAAGCTTTATTGGCTCCTCCTGGCGTTTTTACAAGGTGATGCCGGATACTTTCCTGCATGACGTCAAATGGCGTGATTTACCCCGTGATACTGAGTGATACTGCGACACGGGGGTATACCGCAAAATACCCCACCCATTTTGAGTGGCTGCATCTGTATGAGGGTGTCGAGGCTAACACAGCTGAACACTCTAAAGAGTTGGATTAAATCTCCAGTCTCTTTGGGGGTGTGAGTTGGAATCCCACTGCTGCCAAATATCTCCAACTATCTCTGTGTTAAGAAGCACTTGTTTTTTTGTTGTTATTTCCCTGCGGTTTAAACCAATTTCAGACCAATTAATTTAAACAACCATGCTGTTCTTACAGCATGGCATTGTCTGGCAAAAAAATAACATGACACCTCCTTTAAAACACACATTTTCTGCGGAGGGAACAGGAGAACTCTTGCCATTCAACCTTATAGCGTGATGTCATTTTATCATGCTCATTTTTAGATGCTTGTCATCAAATCTATGATCCTTATGAGTGCGCTCACCCTCCATAAAGGCAGCACAGATATAATGTTAACATTAGATATAATCGCGTTAAATACAGGTCAGAAGAAGGCGACAAAATGTCCGCTAGGCAGTTCAGTGACGTCAACGGTGTTCTCTGTTGTTTAGGTGTAGAGTGCCAGCCGTTACAACCAGGAAACTCACAGTTTCAGGTGTCAAAAAGACTTCCCCAAAACCCTAATCCTCTCCTTGCTCCAATAATGGCATTCAGACATTTCCTGCAACAAAGCCATGATACGGTCAACAACACAAGTTAAAAGCTTGTTCCCTACCCCTGCAATCCTTCTCAAAGAAGGACTGTGTGTGCTCAGTGTTAAATGCATAAAGAAAATAATAAATAATAATAATAATAAATAAAAAATAATGATAAACTCTACTTTATATAGCGCCTTTAAAGGTGGCTTCTGAAAGTGTCACGATCGTTACTCCTCCTCTTAAGGGCACTCCAGCCCTTCCTCGTTCTGTCCCATTCCCCACACCTGTTCCTTATTCCAACCCATCTTTAGTTCCACCTTTAAAGCCAGACGCAGGCGTTTGCCCGGGGCTTCTCATTGAATCCCGTTTCGTGAGAGCCCGGGGTCCTGATGCCTCTGGCTCCATTATGGTTTTAGTTTCCTGTTCCTGATTCCCTGTCCCGCCGGTCCCAACCTGGTTCTGGTTTTAATTACTTTGGATGGATCCCCTGGTCTTGGACTCTGCCTCCCATTTTGGATTTCCCTTTTGGATTTATTCTTGGATGGTTTGCCCCGGACTCACTTCCCCTGGACACCTGCTCACTTTGGACACGCCCTCCTGTCTCCTGACTGACTCCTGCATGATATTTTTCCCTATTGTTTTTTCACCTTCCGGATCGTGTTGTCCGCATAGGGCCCGGAAAGAACTGTTCCTGACAGAAAGCACTTTGCAGAATGACATCAATAAAATAAAAAATACACAAAATAAGCAGGATGAGAATACACAGTTAGAGGAGACTGTGGATGGTGGTACTAAGAAAAGCAGAGAGGTGAAGAATGGGATCAGATCAGTAAAGACTCTTCTAAAGAAGGAGGTTCTGAGTCTGGATTTGAAGGAGTTTAGAGAAGGTGACTCTCTGATATCTTTGGGGATAGAGATCCAGAGCTTGGGGGAATAACCGGAGAAGGCCCTGTCACCCATAGAGTGTAGATGGGCTTGGGGGCCAGATAGGAGACCAGAATTAGAAGAGCCAAGGTTGTGAGGTGTGGAGTAGGGCAAGACAGGTACTGAGGTGCCAAGCCATGGAGAGCCTTATAGGTGAGCATAAGGATTATGAAGTCAACACGAAACTTGACAGAAGCCAGTGCAAGGACTACAGGATAGGAATAATGTGATCACTGACCAGGTCCAGTGCTAATTTCTCCCTCATGGCCGCTGGTTCATTTCGACTGTAGACTCAGAAGAAGTCCTCTATTTGACTTGATCAACACCAATCCCTAGAGAATTTCGAAAGGCTGAATCAAAATGAAAAATGATTCTAGTGGGACTCGAACCCACCCACAACCTTCAAATGACTTCATTCTATCAACACCTAGAAATCCCACACACTCTCTATTGCACCACAGAGCCATTAGATATGAGCCAATATAAAACAGCTGCAGAAATCTGTAACACATGGTTATCCTTTCATCCTTAAATTGAGCTTCATAAATATTGGTAGTGAATGGCCTGGTGTCTATGAATAGATACCAATCGGATTCACACCCAGGATCACTTGTTTTTTAGTGAGGCACATTAACCAGCTAACCCATGGCACCTTTCCTGTGTAATGTTATCCACAACTTCAAACACCTGTGAGAAACAGGCAACTTAGCAGTGTTACGCCTGCTGGCTCAAAAGGTTATCCTTTTCAAAGATGAAGATCGGGAGAGGATTTTTTTGTCAATTCAATCAAACGTTTCAGAAATGCTGAAATATTGGTGTGATTCATGCATAGCACGGGCTCTTGTTTGCTTACAAGAAGAATTAACTTCTTACTCCAATCTACTCAACTACAATTTTTGCTAATCATTTTGTTTAATTGCTTCCTACTGTATACTGCACTGATTCCTGCACTGTTCAATTTCCCGGTTAATTTTCATTTATTTCATTTATTGTTTTGTAGGGCTGTTTAAAATGTTACCTCACACTTGAGCTGCTCTTTTCTTTCCAAAGGCACAGAGAGAGATACTACAACAGGTAACAGCCCCTGTGGAACATCATGAGCACCTGTAAAACCTCTCTACCTGCCCGCTCCCCACACCGACATGTATGAGGAGGGTTTTAAAGGGACATTTTGAAGCGTAGAAACATTTTATCATTCTGTTATTTTCTATACAGTTTGTTCCCCTTTAAGTCCGCCCGACAACAGAGGTAGTTTTTAATACGACAAGAGTAAAGACACACTGCACATCTGCAGAAGATCACATCCGAGTTTAGTTACAGCAACGTAAGAGATTGGAAGGTAGGTAGTTTCTGATCACTTTTTTATTCTAGTTTTAAGCAACCCTGAATACCTTTTCAAGAAAAAATTAAGAATCCCAGCCAAATCCAGTAAGATTGCTGCACTGATCTCTAATATACAATTAGAATACTGTTTGTGCTTTATATAAAACACACTGCCCAGAGCATTTCTAAAACAGAAATTACATGTTTCGGAATGCGCCCTCCTTTATAAATTAAATAAATTAATATTTATATTATTTATAAATACATTAATTAAATAAAAGGTCTGAAGCCTGCTCCAAAGAAGAACTATATCCAGAGCTGCCAAAGAAGTCGAGATTTCACCAAGTGACAGGAAGCATCTCAGAAAACGAAGGTACAGTCGTTTCCACGTGTCGGACAAGAGGAGCTGAAGCTACCCGGCGTTCTCCAATAAGTAATGTGAGGAAGGAAGATGCTGGCAATGGCATCGTGGCCGAGCGGTGTTAGACACTGGATTTATGCTTTAGTTTCTTCGGTGGTGTACTTTCGAATCTCCCCGCCGCCAAGCATTTCTGAGGGGGCGACTTCCCTTCTGTTGTGAGCTAAATGGGCAAAAGATTTGTTTGTCAAGAGACTGCGCTAGGTGTTTCAAGACTTAACATCAAGGCAGAAAATAGCCACGTTTTGTCGTCCCAAAAGACGTTATGCAGGGAACAACATCTGCCGTGATCACTTTTGAGTCAGTGCGAATCGTAGTGTGCTGTAGTTGTTTTTAAAATTGTTTTTTGTTGGCGTGCTGTATTTGTCTGTTTAATAAAATTTAATGCTCTGCTTTTTCATGCCGAATCGTCAGTAGGAGCAAAGCTTATTCAAACTTTGCACACAGCGCTCCATCAGAAATACTTTGTCCAAGTTTACATACTTTATATTATATTACAGCAGAGTAAGCAAATCGTTACTTGGGAGTGTTAATCTACAATTAAAAGAAACACATGGCATTTATAGCTCTAAAGGGGTTAACATAGACGTCAAAGGAACAAGTAATAGGTTTGTTGCATGCTGAAAAAAAGAAGAGAGAAAACACAACATTTCGGCCGTGGAGCCTTCTTCAGGTGTAGGAGAGACAAGGCAGTAGGCAAAGGTAATGTAGTGGGAGAACAAAGGCTGGGAGGGAGGAGGGGTTAGAGGCAGGAGCAGGGGACAGAAAGAGAGGCCAATCAAGAGGTGTGAAGTCAGAATAGGTGTCAAGATGTGTGATATGAAACTTCCAATGAATAGAAAAAATTTAGAAGAATAGTAGTCTGTCGTTAAGAGAAGGGGGAAGGTGCGATCCTAGCTGCAGGATAAGTTTGGTTTCGGTAGTCTTTCTGATGTATGAGTTTGGAAAACCGTCTTTGAGAACACAGATGGAGAGATTAGAGTTGTCATGGCCATCAGAGGTGAAATGAGAAACAATGGGCTGCAGGAGAAGTTTGGTTTCGGTAGTCTTTCTGATGTATGAGTTTGGAAAACCATCTTTGAGAAGACAGATGGAGAGATTAGAGTTGTCATGGCCATCAGAGGTGAAATGAGAAACAATGGGCTTGGTGAGATCTTTAATCTTCATAGCCCTGACGTGTTCCCTGAAGCGCTCTCCAAGTCTCGTAGCCTAAGGAACTGTGAAAAAGGAAGAGAGTTTTTAGTGTGGTTGGGGTGAAATGAGCTGTACAGGAGGTAGCTGTGTGAATCCGTGGGTTTATAATAAACTGAAGTGGACAGTCGGGGGTAGTTGATGGAGAAGTTGATGTCTAGAAACGGAAGAGTAGTAGAAGATATGTTAACCGTATATTTGAGGGATGGGTGGAAGTTGGTGAAATGGTGCAGGAAGAACTCAAGCTGATCGTTGGAGCATGTGGCGGCACCGACGCAGTCATCAATATATCGTTTGTAGAGGTCAGGGACATAGCCAGTGTAGGAAGTGAAGAAGCGTTCTTCTACCCAGCCGACAAAAATATTGGCATAGCTGGGTTCCATTCTGGTGCCCATGGCAACTCCACTGACCTGTTGGTAAAAAAGATTATTGAAAGAGAATGCGTTCAGTGTGAGGACCAATTCTGCAAGGCGTACCAGGGTGTGGGTGGGTGGATCAAGCACTGTGCGTTTGTCCAGCGTGTGCTTAAGGGCTGTAAGGCCGTCATTATGGGAAATGACGGTGTACAGAGATGTTGGAGCGCGTGGTTGGTGTCTTTGATGTATGAGGGAAGATCTTCAACCAGCGGTCTCATGAGGCTGTCGAGAAAGGCTGAGATGTAAGTAGTTGGACAGTTACATGCTGATACGATGGGGCGTCCAGGGGTGTCCGGTTTGTGGATTTTGGGGAGGAGGTAAAATTGAGATACCTGCGGATGTTCCATGATGAGCCGGTTCGCCTCCTGGGGGAGGTCATTACTGCTGATAAGAAGAGAAATGGTGGATACCACTTCCTTTTGGTAGTCAGTGGTAGGGTTCTGTTGGAGAGGGAGGTAGGCAGTTAGTTGTCTAGAGGCTTCAAAGATATATAGATCCTTATGCCACACCACAACAGCGCTGTCACGGACGTCCAAAGGGACTAACCGTGGGGAGCAGGAGAGCAGAAAAAGACCCATATGCGTAGCGGCGAGACGGGAAAAAGGCCCGGGCTCATTAGTGCAAAGAGTTCAGGAATGCCGTATAGAAACCTATGCCCTCAGGGAGTGGACGTGGGGCGCCCTGGTGCTAAGCGGGTCTCAAGACATCCGAACGTCAGTACTGAGCCAGGACAGAGTGCAAGACCCAGAAATATATAGCCCAAGGAAGAGAGGGACAGGAAGGACAGCAGACCGGAAACTAGGGACAGGACGGAGAAGGAGCGCCCTCTGGCTGCAGAGGGCGTGACAGTACCCCCCCCCTTCATGGGCGGCTCCCGACGCCCAAACAAATAAATAAGCTGCACAGCACTGGGGGGAGGAAAAACCTCATTTAACTGAAAGGAAACCTCCGGGAATCCACGGCTGAGAGCTACCCCTTCCTCCGGGGTATAAACCTTTATTGGGTGGAGGAAGGGGGGGTAGAGAAGAGACTTAAAACAAAAAAAGTACACAAGCACAAACCCAACAGACAAAAACCTGGGAAAGACCAGGGAGACAAACCACACAAGACAGATAGGAACCAAAAACAGGAAGGAACCAAAGTTCCGAGACACAGAGAGCAGGGGGGACCAAAAAGGAGGGGAAACCAGGAAGAAAAAAAAATCAAAACAAAAGGCAAAAAACAAGAAAAAAAACACAAAAATCCCGGGGAAAAATACCGCAGACTGGGCAAATTGCACGTTCACATTCTAACGCTGATATCGGAGTGGACAACCTGAGGAAAGCCAGACCGAAGTCTGCTCACAGACACAGATGCCCGGAGTGATATCCAGCGAAAAGAATGGAGGAACGGCAGAAAGCTTACCATTCTATCACTGATATCGGAGAGAGCAAGACCAGGAAGAGCCAGGCACGAGAACCCGCTCCAGACACAGAAGCTCGGAGTGATATCCAGTAATAGGAATAGGCAAGCCAGCTCAACATTCAATCACTGATATCGGAGTGATCTACCCGAGGAAAGCCAGGTACAGGACCCGCTCACAGGCACGGAAGATCGGAGTGATATCCAGTGATTAGAATAGAGGAACTGAAAAAAAAAACAGCCCAGAGAACAAGAAAAAAAAAACTGCGGCAAGTAGGTGGCTCAGCATTCTGTCACGGACGTCCAAAGGGACTAACCGTGGGGAGCAGGAGAGCAGAAAAAGACCCATATGCGTAGCGGCGAGACGGGAAAAAGGCCCGGGCTCATTAGTGCAAAGAGTTCAGGAATGCCGTATAGAAACCTATGCCCTCAGGGAGCGGACGTGGGGCGCCCTGGTGCTAAGCGGGTCTCAGGACATCCGAACGTCAGTGCTGAGCCAGGACAGAGTGCAAGACCCAGAAATATATAGCCCAAGGGAAAGAGAGGGACAGGAAGGACAGCAGACCGGAAACTAGGGACAGGACAGAGAAGGAGCGCCCTCTGGCTGCAGAGGGCGTGACAAGCGCTTCCTTTGTCCGCTGGTTTGATGACGATATCATCCCTGTTGCGGAGAGACTGGAGCGCCTGATTTTCTCCTTGGGTGAGGTTAGACCTGAGTTTACTGGGTATAGAGAGTGCCTTGGGAGCTTGATTAGTGCATTGGTTGATGAAATAATCAACTGGTGGAAAACGGCCAGAGGGGGAGTCCAACAGCTCTGTTTGGGATTAATGTTTTTAATGACATCAATAACCGGGTTGTTATCAGCTGCCTGTGAAGAGGAATCGTCGGCAGAATGTGCTCTGAGACGGATCCTGCGGTAAAAGCGGTTAAGGTCGACATTGGTCTGGGGGATGTCCAGCTTCCTGGGAACTGGTACAAAACTGAGCCCTTTGCTGAGGAGGGATCACTCATCCTGTGAAAGGGAAAGGTCAGAAGGTATGGTGACAACAATACAGTAATTTCAGTCCTGTTACTGTTACTGTATTACAGATGTTTTCAGCTCTAAAACCAGACAACAACAGTTCAGATTCCAGTAAAGAATCCCATTGCTACATCACCCAAGTCTTTCCCAGTTCACTCTTCATCTCTCCACTATATTCTCACCAGTGAGGAAGTTAAAGAGACTGGTTTTAAACACACACACACTGGCTTCATACAAGTCACCACACTGACCTGACAGCTCCAGTTTCATGCCCATTTCTTCTTTTTTTTTCCCAATCACTTCACAGGGAAAAAACTCAGACCACTTCCACTTCAAGGAAGTAAGGGTACGAAATTGCAAGGGCATCAATTATTAGTAAAAAAAGCTCTAAAATACCTTTATGCTGATATTATTCCCTCTTCCAAGAGGGACTGGAATGCTCACACTGCAAGGTCTGCTTTACTACAAGAGAGAAGTAGAGTGAAAGATGTCATAATTTCACTGCGAAAACATTTTTTTCTTTGAATTCTAAATCAATCAGAATTTCAGAGTGACACACAAACCCTTTGTCTGTTTTAAAGAGATGATATTTTAAAACTGATAAAAATGTAGAAAACACGTTTCTCACTTAGAAATTTTAGATGGGGTTCAGTACTGGCGTTGTTCTAATTAACACGAACTGCAATGGCTCTGAATCTGACCATTTCTATGGAAGCCCGTTTCCGACAGGGAGTAAAAATAAAAACGTGCTATGGTATCTCAGAATTCCGACTTAGTAACTGAGAATTGCAACTTAAAAACTCAGAATTCCGACTTTATATCTCTTAATAGCGACTTTATATCTCACATTTGCAACTTGGAAATAACCCATATTTCATTGTCTGTCCTTTTGTTATCGTAACGGATTCGGGTTCCAGGGCTTGTGCCCCTCGCCGCTCCCACCCTAGTTCGTGCCTCACTGCATTGGCTCAAGCCCAGGTCCTGCCAGCTGAGCTAAGGATTTATTAAATAAAAAAGGACATACAATGGAAAAATTGTAAAAAGTATCAGTTTCAGCTTTTTTAATTGTGAATTCTTCTGGATGTGAAGTGTCTATTTCTGTATCTTATTTCATATTCTGTCTCCGTTTCTGTATTTCTGGTGTTTAAATTAAAAGAAAAAATTTAAAGCCCACCGTGCACAGTTCCATCCGGGTACTATGGAAGCCTCACTAGCGGAAATGGGATTCCATAAAAATTAGTGTAATTAATTTGATTTTTATCCGGGCACTGTACAAGACAAGTTTTCAGGCCTATAGATCCTATGATCTTGTACGATTCAACAATATAGTGTAACGGAACGGCCGACATACGATTTGTAGTTCAGGTGGGTAGCTGCGTCAGCATGCGTAGGCTGCAAATGAACAAGTAATAGGTTTATTTCATGCTGAAAAAAAGAAGAAAGAAAACACGTTTCGGCTGAAACGTTGTGTTTTCTTTCTTCTTTTTTTAGCATGGAATAAACCTATTACTTGTTCCTTTGCGACATACAATTTGTACGATCTGGTTGCAGTGATGACGGCACCGCCCTCCCCTGCGCATAACAGGGATGCTGGCCGCCGGGACTAAAGAAAGTGTTCTTTAGCTCAGCTGGCAAGACCTGGGTTCGAGCCAATGCAGTGAGGCATGGACTAGAGTGGGAGCAGCGAGGGTATAAGCCCTAGAACCTGAATCCGTCACAATAACGAAATGACAGACAATTAAATATGGGTTATTTCGAAGTTGCAAATGTGAGATATAAAGTCGGAGTTGTGAGTTACTAAGTCGCGATTCTGAGTTACTTAGTCGTAATTCTGCGATACCATAGCGCGTTTTTTTGTAACTCCCTGGCGGAAACGGGCTTTCATACATTTCAATTAGTCTGATCAGTGCTGGACAAGTTAATGTAGAATCATTACTGTCTGTCTCTTGTTTGTATATGAATGAATGTCTTTGACAACTTAATGTTAGTTTTTAATTTAGTTTTACGATGTAGGTCATGTGTTAACATATGCACGAGCATACGAAATGTCTCACTCCTGATTCAGCTCAAGCTCCACAAGTCCATTAAGAGCCGCACTATCACTGTCGTGTGTGGTCCTACACAACTACACAGCTATCTACTGGAGTCGTCTTCTGTCCGTTGCAGTTGAGAACAGATTTAATATGGAGCTGCGCAGAAATTTCTGCGGCAAATATCGCTGTAGAACTAGCCCGTGCACAACAACGAAGAGAAAAAGAAATACCACAGGGTTGCCCATAAGAGGGAAAAATAGATATCAATTGTTCAAACAATTACAACACTCTTCCTCTTACAGTGGTCTCATGTTATTTTTCTTGCCATAAGAACAGTGGGATTGTTCAACTGTATTGTTCCCCAAATGGTTGAATAATAATAATAATGATAATAATACTGGTGGTAGCTGATGGTTCTTGTCCGTGGCCGAGTGACCTGTGCGAATAAAGTATGTTGATTTATTCTCCACAAGGCATCACTTTAGCAATTCAAAGAGCGTGGGTTTTAACCCATTCAGTGCTTATTTCAACTAATGCCATGTTCCTTTTTCTAGGTCTTCAAATAGTTTACAATGTAGAGGTATCTTTAGTAATAAGAAAAAGATGCACCTCGGAGATCCATCTCACAAAAGCAAAGACTTCTTAAAGTGCACTTATGAGCTGTAGAACCTGAAGGAGTTCTCTCTCCTAGATATTAAACATGCAGATAATGAAATCAGTGATTTATGATTTCTGCAACCTTCCAATAAATACATCTAAGACATGTAACAAACCCATTGTGCAGCTCCAGTGGCACAGTTGGTCAGTGCATTGTACTTATGTCACAGTACATAGTGAAGTCATGCTGAGGTTGTGAGTTCAAGCCAGCAGTGGTTTTGCCTGTGATTTCAGCTGCAGAAACTTTTTGTTGGATTTAGGTTGGTTCTTCTGTTACTTTTTCCGCTCGATGGAGCTGTATTAATGCAGGCACACCTGCTTCCTCGGCATTTTATTTTATCGCTGCTCACAAACCAACATACTGCAGACACCTCTGATACTGTCACTGCTTGTGGGCCACGTGTTCCTGCTGTCAGCCTGCTATACCATGCTCATGCACGTCTAGAAACATTACTGCTCTAGTACAAGAGCGAAAGACTAAACGAAATCGCACCCACTTTGAAAAAATCACGTTTGACAAACCATAGGATGACAAGAATGGGATTCTTTGGTTGTTTGAGTACATAAATCAAAGACACTGTGTTCAGCATATTCACATCAGGCACTCGGACAGAGATAAACCCAGAGAAATTCTTCTCACATTTTAATCTGTAACTGCAGGATTCAACAAATTGTTAATTATCTCAACTTCACTTACAATTTTTAAACAATTTACAAAGCCCACAGTGGATGACATTTGGTTCCGGCACACATCAGTTGCTTGGAATATCATTGTAATATTTAATTTGCTTTCCCATCACACCACTTTTATTAATAATGAAGTTTATCAATACACGTTTGTTTAAAACATGTCATTTATTATTGATACAGTTTCATTCTGTCTTTATTAGGAGCTGTATCACAGCTAATGCATGTAAAGCCTTAAGTATGTGATAGTGAGAGTTCAGTTATTCCAGGGTGTGAAGAGAACTCAAATTTTGTAAATACCTGTACATATTTTAATAGAGTGTAAATCTTCAAAGTGTTCTGTCACTTCAAAAGCAAATTACAGGAGCAGGGATTGAACCCACATAGACTTTTGCTTATTGTGCTTAAGTCCAACACCTTAAACACTCAGCCATCCCTAAAAACAGTTTCAGCTCTCTGTTACACAGTTCATTGAATATATTAATTTAATATATTTGTTATATTTTTGAATGGAATGGGACTGTACACTGGTGGTTCCCAGGGGAAAACAGGGTTATTGAGCCATTGGGTATTCTGAGAATAAATTGGGTGGGTGAATGTAATCGTGTGGTAAAGTAAAACAGTCTTCTTAGATGAAGCGCTACAGATGCAGCCCCTGAAAGTGTATAAGACTTCAAATTTATAGTACTGCTGACACACATGGAGCCTCTACATCAGACCAAAATAGCGATGTGTTCGCTTAATTGTGCTGAGGATCTCCTCATGAATCTGTCTCATTCATCAGTGGAAATAGAAGCCGTCACTGTAAACTTGGACGTGATGTTCCACAGTGTGCCTTTCCTCTTGTTGTATTCAAGAGTACTCACTGTGTGAGCTCCTCACTGCGTTTCCTTTTCTTTTCCTGTGATTATCTACATGGAGTGCGGTGACAAAATAGTCTTGAACATTTTCGGTTTGTGAAAGGAAACACTAAAGAAAATACAAGTGATTAACTTTTAAAATATCGACAGTACAGCTAGAAGAGTGGAACATAAAATACGATTTATAATTAAATTCACAATGCACTTAAGGAAAACACAAACGCCTGAACAGGGACTTGAACCCTGGACCCTCAGATTAAAAGTCTGATGCTCTACCAACTGAGCTATCCAGGCTCTGGAAAGTGAGTGCCACTGTCGGGATCCTCACAAGTCACATGTCTCTTCTTGTGCCGAAGCGCAGTCATACAGTACCTGACCCGTCTGGAATGACCGCTGATAGACTTTATCCAGAAGCGACGGCACCACTCCCAGTAGAATGAGTGAGAAATACAGCATGACATGGGGAGGTAAGGGGCTCCCACAATTCATCTTTCCTCACATTACTGATTTTTTCAATAGCATTTTGACCTCATTTCACAGTCAGATTTTTTCGCATTTAATAAGATCTTAAAATCAACAACATTAAGAACGAAAACAAATGGAACATTTTTTGGAACAACAATTAAAAAAAACGTTTCAATGCCTTGGTTCTATAAGTGTGCATACCCTTTATAAAGGGAGTTGTAACTATGCTGAAATTTAAAGAGCATTTCTGTAGAGAAAAAAACAGTTTTTCTGCCTTGATGTTAAGCTCAGGGAGCCTGCCTTTTAGAAATTATATCTCTAAACACCTTGCGCAGCCTCCCGAGAGACTAACAAATATTGTTTTGAGAAATTGGCTCACACACCGGAAGGCACTAACGTTTCTCTTCGTTAAAATATGTCAGTAACTGTTTAACCCAAAATGTTTGTAATTGTGAATTTGTTAACATTCAATAAATAGTCTATCAGCAGCAAGAAATTATTATGAAAGTAAGATTTTTTTATATCATAAACTGTAAGACATGAAGAGAGTTTACAGGTCGTATCCTTCGCTTTGTCTTTTAAATTAAGCGTTCGGGATTCAAACCTGTGTTCGGACTGTTGTGTTTCTTGAATTTCTTGCAATCATCAAATGTCGTTGTTTGGTCCATCAGTTTTTTTCTCGGTTGTACAATGGAATTCGCGCAGTTTTCAGCTCAGTGCGGAGTCCAGAGGGAGGACTCGCTCGCTGAATGATCTCTCAGGAAATCCCGGGTGAGATTCAAAAGGTGTCTTCTTCAACAGCCACGACACGTCTGAAGACCTCTGGATTTCCTGAATATGACATAAAATTAGTTCAAATCATTTGGTAGTTAACAGAACTAAGTGCCTTAGAGGTACATTTAAAACAGCAGAGCAACACCGTAGCACTTCGAGTGTGCCTGAGTTTAATTGTGTGAACTTGGCTCTCTATGAACACGAGCAAAGAGTTCACATTCAACAGAAGATTGCAATGTGAGCACAGTAATATAAAGCACCTGGAGATGCTGGGACCTCATACATGCAAAACATGCGCTCTACCACTGAGGTATATCCCCAACAGACTTATTAACAGAACTGAGATGTGCTGATGCTCCCTGAACACAATCCACCACTAACGAAGGATGCCTGCAGTTTCCCACTTTTGCGTTTCCTCTACTACAGAGTAAATTCATAGGAATGAAGAAATAAGGAAGGAAAAATAACAGCATCGAAACTTCCAGAGATTGGTTAAAATGAACCCGTTATTTTTATATCCAGTCACACGGGCGACGATGATTGATTTATCGACGGGGAGTGCTTTTTTACCTACTGTTACGATCCCTGCCTCCTGGCAACGGAAGAGGCAGAAGTAGGCGTAGCCCTAATCCATCAGTTTACCTATCAGTTTTCCTATTCACCACCACACCCCCGTCTCATCCTACTTAAACACCTGTCTTTCCCTACCTCGTTGCTCAGTATTGGTTTTCCTTTCGAGCTTCCTGGTTGCGCTACTCCTACTCCTACTCCTACTCCTACCCTGTGTTCTTCTTGGCTTTCGGTTTACGGTTTTCTCCCTTTTGACTACGGCTTTTCGGATCACGGCTTGGCTTCGTTACTTACGCTCTGTTTTGGATCTCTGGCTACCCCTGGACTATCGGATTGCTCTTTTGTCTACGATTTCGGATCACGCTTCGGCTTCGGTAACTCGTTCCCTTTTGGATCTCTGCCTTCCCCTGGACTCTCGGCTCGTTCCTTCGACTACGGCTTTCTTTGGATCACGGCTAGGCTTTGTCAGCTCCTGGAAGTGGGTTCTCTCACTGGTTTCGGTCCCTCTTACCGAATCCATAACACCATAACACCATAACACCTCCTCACTCGACTACCTTGATTAAACTACGCATAGAACAACAGCAGTACTGATGATTTTCATGGACCGACTTGTTTTGTACAACTCGAGTGATAAACTCCTGTCTGCAAATATTGTAGAAGAACGAAAAAGGGCGAAACAATGCTCCAACCACAGGAATGGTAACAGGAAGGATCATGTTATTTAATATGTCCTTTGGAGATGCCTTGTCAACACACACAGGCGTTAGAGCTGGACAAATAATTGATAGTGGTGTTTGTAAACAATCATGGAACATTATTTCTAACCCAGGAAGAAAGGAGCAGACTTAAACTTTAAGAGACAGAAACGACACCTTATCACAGCTAACATTAATTAAAATGACATCACAACAAAAGAGCGGAGCCTTGAGTGAATCAAATTAGTTTTCATTGGACGTCTGTCTCTTCATAACTTTGTAGGTGAGAGGGAGGATTGTGGAAATGTGCCGGTGTTTCTCAGAAGTGCGTTGGTGGTATAGGTGCCTTCTAAATAATTGAGCCGGGTTTGAATCCCGGTAAGTGCATCCCCAAATCTTTTCAAGAAAATCTGTGATCCGGTAACATATCTTTTGAAACTAGCATTCAAGGTAGGATACGTGTTCTTAAATACCGAAAAACTCTATAAGGAAAAAGCACATCTCTGTACACAAGACGGCAGTGCGATCTTAGAATTCCTGTGTTGTTGACGGATTCAGACTCCTTCTCAGAGGTCTTTGCTCACCAAATAACTTTGCAGCTGAGGAAGAGCACCCCGGAAAATACCAAACACAACCAGCGAGCGTGTTGGTTGCTCTTGCTCTTAATGCAAGGAGCTGTTTTTTTTAATCATTATTAACCAAAAACAGCAGCACAGGTAGGTCGCATTTGTGATTATGTCACTTCTCTGCTTCAGCAAGGTCAATAAAAGACTCTGAAAGTAGTAAAGCAAAACTGAACTCAAAATAATGTTAGGAATTCTGAGCGATATATCCATACAGGTAATCCAATAAGAATGTTGAAATATTTGAATATCATCTCTCTATATATTTCGCTGCTTTTTACCAGGAGTAAAACTATTGGATTGAAGGAATGCTAACCGCTGGGTTAAAATGTATAGTTGTTATTTGGAGAAATCTGTAAACTCGTGATCTTATGTTTTAAAAGATAGCACAGGAAAAAACGACAGTGCTGATTATTTTCCGGAGGCGGAGCACTGATGACCTATCCGAGCTGATTGATAAAGCCCACCCAGTGGATACTCTAGCAGAACGTCAAAGAACATTCACCTCTGTATCCAAAGAAACCACAGGAACAACATCAGGAAGCACAATCAATTCCCCTTTTAAATCTTTCCTGTAAGGTATGCTATGTGAATTCATGAAGTTAATCCTCTGATCTCTTTTGATCACGAACAAAGTACTTCTAATGGAGCCCTATGTTCAAAGATTTAATAAGCTTTACCCCTGCCAACGATTCGGCGTGAAGAATTAAAAGTTTCACAGACAAAAGCAGCTCACCACCATAGCCAATATTAAATTTACTTGCCGGTACACTATCATGTGCACTGCCTCAAAAGTGATCTCGGCAGATGTTGTTCCCTACATAAAGCTGAACGTGCCAAAGAGAATTTCTGTTGAGAAAACAAAATATTTTTTCTGCCTTGATGTTAAGCCTGTCTTTTAGAAAGTCTATCTCTAAACACCTCCCGCAGCCTAACAAAAAGCGCTTTTACTGATCGTATTGCAGGTCTTAAAACGCTAACATTTGGCAGCGGTGGGATTCGAACCCACGCCCCCAGAGAGACTGGAGCCTAAAATCCAGCGCCTTAGACCGCTCGGCCACGCTACCTTCCTCCCTGCCCATCTTCCTCACATTCCTGGCTTGGAAAATGCCGGGGGCTTCAGCTCTTGTCGTCGGATCTAATGATATCATGACATGTGGAAGTGACTGCACCTTCATCTTCCGAGATGCTTTCAATAGCACAAATGCTACTTTCACCGGCACAAACATAGCAATAACGAAAGAGGTGGGTTTCATCCTTTGTGCTGTTTGTAGGGGCGCAACTCTATGTCGATCTACTGACTTGAAGAGAAAAAATCAAAATCCTCTGCTATTACTGTTGCTTTTTTCATAGTTTCTTTAAATCCTTCATTTGAACATAGATTTTGAAGGATATTGATGATAATACCACATAAATTGTGGTTTTCTTGTGATCGCCAATTTTTTTCAAATACCAGCCTTTTTTACAGTTCCTTGCGTGTTTCACAAGGTATAATAGCCCCCCTCGCATCCTCAGCTAACATATTTTAAAATTACAATAGATTATACAGCATGCATGTTTACATTTATATTAAAATTAAAGTAAATATACCAGAATACATACAGTGCTAACCCAATAATTCTTGTCAGGTTCTCTAACAAATCTGCGTTGTTATTTTAACATGTTTCAGCTGAGGGTGCAACAGGAGTATAAATGAATTTTCCCGCCAGCCGTTCAAAGACCAAATTCCATGAGTGAACATTATTTTCTCAGAGGTTGCCGGTATTGGACTTTGCCGGTGGTAATGAATTATGTCCACAACTGTTGTAGTAGTTCCTTCTTGAAATTTGACACGTGCAAAGCACTCGTAATATCATAGGTGTTAAAGTTTGCTGAGTCTATTCGAGTCATGGTGTGTATCCCTGCCTATCATTGGGAGACGGGTAGCTTTTTTACACTCAGATTCCAATCTTCAATGCTTTGTGTGAGAGCTTACATAACTTTCATTTTCTCACATTTTCTGACGACTGTTCCAAAGGGGCACCCTGTCAATTCCGAATACTTTTCAAAAATCTGCCTGCATGTTTGATTATTGTCATTTCATTTCGAAAAAGTTCAATATTGATCATAACTAAAGAAAATAATGATCATGAACAAAAAAGGGATAAAGATGCGAGTCGATCTTGAATCACAGCTGGGTGACACGGGCTTCTGTTCTGATATGGTTGTATGAGAAACAGGAGGAATCGCCAATCTCCTATAGAACATGAGTTGAATCAGGAGTGAGACATTTCGTATACTCGTGCATATGTCAACGCCTGACCTACATCGTAAAACTAACATTAAGTTGTCAAAGACATTCATTTATATACAAACAAGAGACAGACCAAGTAATAATTCTACATTAGTTCAGGTGGGTAAACCTGAACTAACTAACTAATAAACCTATTAATAATTCTACATTAACGTGTCCTACACTGTTCAGACTAATTGACATGGTCTGATTCAGAGCCTGTGCAGTTCGTGCTAATTACAACAACGACAGTTCTGAACCCTCATCACCGAACTGAGCACAAGTTCAGCTGTTCTCCAGTTTTGTTATGCATGGTTTTTCATTGCAATTGAGTTCAGAGCTGGAGCTGATCTCCAGACAGTACAGTGTTTTGGGTAAGTTGTCGACGCAGGAGGCTGCAGACAACTTACCCAAAGTGTTTTCTATAGCTTTCAGGTGCAGTTCATTTATATAAAAGAATGTAAGTGGTATAAACTCAACAAGCCAGATGGCAATCGAACCTATAATTTTCTGACACGAGGCCTAACGCGTTATTCATTACGCCACTGACCCTGCTATTATAGTGTTAAAAAAACGCGTTTTCTACGTCTGTTTAAAAATCACTAAAAAAGACAAAGGGCTTGTGTGTTGCGCTAAAATTCCGCTTCATTTCGAATGCAAATAAAAACCGTTTTGTTCCGTGAAATCATACATTTGTCACATCCTTCATACTATACTTCTCTCTTGTATTAGTAAAGCATTTTGATTTAAACTGAACAATATATTGTAACGCAACAAGGGCTCAGGCGGGCGCCGTCGCCGCATTAGGTCGGCCCCCCACCGTCGGGGGCTCGAACCCGGGACTCCCATGTCTCTCTGCAGCAACCCAGCCCGGTGAGCTAAAGGGAGATCTCCCCACAACCCACGGGCTGTGGTCCTGCTATCACAGGGAAGGGCGGTGACGTCACCTGCTCTGGTACACCGGCTCTTCCACAGTGCCTGTCGGCCGTAAGCGTTACACTATGAAAGGTTTCATCTATACACTTACACATAATAAGTATACGAATAAATACTCGGAAGAAGCCGCAGCTCAGGTATTAGAGAGATTTAAAATCGGATCGGAGGATTTAGAGTCCAGACTGCAAACCAACAGCTGACACAGGTCTTTTATAGAACCGTTTTGATTTCCTCTACTTTGTCCACGTGACGTCATTGTCCTGCTCGCAGCCGAGCCCGACACACGTCTGGTTTCTGTCGCTGGGCGCTCACCCTGCAGTCCATGCGGGTCCTGATACCCCAGTACAATGACGGGGACGCTAAACTGTAAACAGGTGCCGTCCTTCGGCTGAGACGTAAAACCGAGGTCCTGACTCTCTGTGATCATTCAGGAGAATGGTGGTGGTGGAGGGGAGTCCCCATTACCTGTAAAGCGCATTGAGTGGAGTATCCAGAACAGTGCTATATAAGTGTAAGCAATAATGATGATGATTATTATTATTATGTAAAATGCAATAAAAAATAAAACAAAATATCAAACTTTGATTCAAAATAGATTAATATAAAACTGATAAAGCTAATGCTTTTTCAGGGCAATATCTACTTTTTTTTTTAAAAAGCAAAGTCTGTCGCGACTGAAAGTTAGAGAAGGTATACCAGCGGGTGCCTTCATATCGTGAGTGTCAGTCTAGCCCGTAGCTGCGAGAAGGTTAAAAGCGCACAAGTGATTTATCTTTCGTCAAAGTAACTGCCGGAGCAGTAAGATGCAGAGCACAATCCAGCAGCTGTAGACGATGTTCTGGGAAGAGCTAATTCTGTTTTCAGCACAGGGAGTGAGAATGAGCTCAGCCCGGCTCCCAGCAGAATCTATCCTGGTTTGGTTACAGTGAGTCTGAGGCTCTTTGGATCGTAACGTAAAAAAAACAATTGCTCACATCGTGTGACTTCCACGACAGGAAGGAAAGATATCACTTTAAAAAATCAGAACTGAAGATTTGGATCCGGGGCCTCATACTTATAAAATTATTAAAATAATAATTATCAAAATATCAGATTGTGTTTCTGCAAAATTTCGTGCACAGTACGCCATTTTTATCTATAACAGTCACAACGAGGGCTTTACACGCAATCTGGGGTATTTTCCCCTTTTATATTTTTGCCACTTTATATCGAACCTGTTATACTCCCAGAAGTGCACAGTAGCTTGTACTTAATAAAAATGTACAATTCACCGCTGGTATAAACAGATGTGTGCCGTGTTTGCCTTTGCAAGCATTTGTTTAAAAAATAAGTTCACAATACGATAAAAACACAGAAAGCACAAACTTTATAATACAACGATACAAAATCAATACCAAATCATTATGCCAATTAAGTAACTATCCTTTGAAAACAGAGAACACCTTTATATCTACAAAAAACTTGACATTTGTATGTATTTTTGAATTACAAAGCAGACAGTGTAGTCCCTAAATTCAAAGATCAGATCTTGGCCAAAAAAAGACAATCAGACGTGGGCTGAATTCGGAACAGGAGCCTTTGCTTAGTCGATTATTGAGCTTTTGATCAATGTCTGAATAAAAAAGATTCGCTTTTTTAACTCTTTGATTAAATTACATGAAAAGCACCTTCCTTCGAGCCGGAATCGAACCAGCGACCTAAGGATTCCCTGTTGACCCCACTACAGTCCTCCGCTCTACCAACTGAGCTATCGAAGGGATGCTGTGGCATTGCTCTCTGGCACATACTGCCCAATGAAGTAAAATGTGAAATGGGTGATTTAAATCCCACTTCGACATCAAGTTTACAACTCGTTTCCTTAGTCTCGTTTCCGAGTTCCTTAACTCGTTCCTAATTTACCTTGAATTTAAGCCACGAACCAGGATTCTACAGTATAAACTTCCAGGGATATTACAAAATGTTTGATGGGGCATCAATCATTCCAGGTGGAAATTGATTCCTTTTTTTTCTCGAGGGATCATATTAAACATTTCATTAGTATCGAGAGGAGGATCACCAGTAGACACAAAACAAACAGTTTCTTTCTGTCTTTATTAGAAAGTAGCGTTTGTGCTACATTAATAATATTTTCGTGGAAATAAAGAAGTTGTAAATTTTAAAAATTTATATTTGAATCGAAATGTGGTTTTGAGTTAAATATTAGCGTGTTCATGTAATTAGTTTGTGTTTGTCATTACTATATATATTGCCATGTTACTAGAATTTGTAACTGAAGTTTACTAGTTGTGTTTTTTATGATGATTAGATATTTGAATACTATATTGTATATAATGTATAATTTGAACTACATATTGTTCAGGTGTGAATAATTGTATATTTTAAGAATACGTTTCTAAAACAAATCATTTGCTTTATTTACTAGTTTCTACACCTATAAAAATCTTTCTTTGATGTATAATAGACATCAAAGAAAGATGTCTATTATACATCAAAGATGAGCAGTGTGTTGTGTTCACAGCTGATAACTAGAAGATGTCTGGAAGAGGCAAAGGCGGAAAGGGACTCGGGAAAGGAGGCGCTAAGCGTCACCGTAAGGTTCTCCGTGACAACATCCAGGGAATCACCAAGCCCGCCATCCGCCGCCTGGCTCGCCGTGGGGGAGTGAAGCGGATCTCCGGGCTGATCTACGAGGAGACCCGCGGGGTGCTGAAGGTGTTCCTGGAGAACGTCATCCGCGACGCCGTCACCTACAACGAGCATGCCAAGAGGAAGACCGTCACCGCCATGGACGTGGTGTACTTGCTGAAGCGCCATGGCCGCACCCTGTACGGCTTCGGAGGCTAAACAGGAGCGGAGCTTCACTACCGGACCCCGACGTATAAACCCAAGTGACCCAGTGACATTTGTCACTGCTGAGGTTGCTTTATGGGTCTATTTTCTATACCGTGCTGATCAATTGGAAATCAAATTGCAAAAAAGACCCGTTCCCACACCTAAGGTCAAATATTAGGAATCAAAACTGCTAGAGTGTATGGAAGCACACAGCTTTATCAAGATTTCCAAGTGCAAGATCTTTTTATTCATAAAAGACCCTATTTATGTTGTATGAGAAATATTAATATTAATACAGAATCTTTTTTCACCAAATAAATGGGCTTCCTGACTTCAGAAAGCCTTCTAGACAAATACTAAAAGAGCAAAAATTCAATTTGGTAAATGAAATGAAAACACATACCCTACCAAACCTTGAGTACAGGCCATTCAGGATGATAATACAAGACCATTTATAATTCAACAAATAAAACCTGTCAACTGGTAATCACCACTTATCATAAAAAAATAAGTAGCAATACACAGTAGGGGACTCTTGGGTGCAAGTTAAATCCATGCAAGAAGGGGGTTTAGTGTTATATTTCCAAATCAGATATGCAAATGAGAGATCTGCCCCAGCCACTCCCAAAGCTCCCTTGGTCTGGAATGGAGCTGCTCCCCTCTTCTAGTTATTCACACTGGAGTTAGGTTACATATTAGCACATTTCATCTAACAGTTGCTGCAGAAACAAAAACGTAAACAAATGACCTGGAATGTGACCACACCTATTAGAATGTAGTTCAACAGATAACTTGTAAACCTTGTCATAAGATTTTTTTTGTTCTACAAAATATACTTTATTCCGCAAAAAAAAAACATCTCAAAAGGAACATCTCACACATATTAGCACTCCATGTAATAAAAAACAACGGCGGAACGGAGATTGATTGTTCGTTATCAATCTTTGCAAGTGGGGGCGGATTTGCGCAATTAAGAGAGTCCCTCCAAACCTACCACTTGCTATTGTCCTTTAATCCCTGTATAGGGCCCAAAGTCCTTTCCAGCGCTCCCTCGCCGTGGGGTAACCCCATTTGGTGACGTGGTGCTTCGTCTTCCTCCTGAGGTCCGCCAGGATCCTCTCCTCCAGCTCCCTCGCCCCCCACTTTATGTTGTGCCGGATGAGAGTGTTCCTCGCCTTCCACAGTCCTTGTTTTGTGAGGGACAGCAGCAGCCCCCGCAGGTCCTGTGTCCCCTTGTGCAGTCCGGTGGGTGCCAGCCCCCAGCAGAATGTACTGGTAACTGAGCACTGCATCCGTTCCCAGGAGTTGCATAATGTTGTCCATTCTGCCCCACACCGCCTTGGCGAAGAGGCAGCTCCAAAACACGTGCTCCTGAGTCTCCTCGACAAAACATGCGTACCGGGGGCAATGCGGATTCCTGGAGATCGAGTGTCTGTAGAGGACCTTTCTGGTAGCCAGTCTCTTGTGTACAGCCATCCAGTTGAGGTCCTTCAGTTGGTTTCCAAGTTCTTTGGGCTGCGTCCTTTCCCAGACTTGTCTTTGTACAAGTCTCTGTGGTTGGTGCAGAGCTCTGGCTGTCTCGTGGCCTCGTACCTCCTGCTCCACTTGACAGCGCGGATGTAGAACTCCGGTCGCCTTCTGCCTTGGGCCCAGTGTTTGACCACTGGACCAAGTGCCTCATTGGGACGGAGAGCCACAGCCTGACAAAGTACTCGTACTTGTGGCCGATGGGCTCCCGCTGCGCCCGACAGAAGTTGCAGAAAAAGATGCAGTCGAGTTTCAGGGGGAAATGTGGGACATCTCGACCCCCTTTCTCGATCGGCTGACACATCCGGTTTCTCGTGATGTACTCGTACTTGCCGCCCCAGACGAAGCCAAAGATCATCCCTTGCAGCTCTCGTCTGAGTCTGGCCAGCAGCGGGTACACCGCAGACCCAGCATCGCATTCACCTTGGCGATCCTCTCGGTCCGGTTGATGGTCTCGTTGTCCTAGCTCTTGAAGGAAACCCCCAGTATTTTGAGAGGCTCCGTGCAGAGCTCGAGACCCTCCGGCTCCGTCGTCCTGTGCTTTCAGGGCCCGGAGAACTTCAGTTTGCTCTTTCGGCGGTTGAGCTTCGACCCCAAGGCTCTGGAGTATTGCTCCATGACCTGCAGGGCTCTTCTTAGCCCCCTGTCCGACCTCAGGAACAGCATCGTGTCGTCAGCGTGCTGGGAGATCTTCAGGGCTTCCCCCGCACCTCCCGGTATCTCCAGGCGGTTGATGACAGGGTCCCGTCTCACCGCCTCTGCTAGGGGCTCTGTGAAAAGAACATAGAGAAGGGGTGAAAGGGAGCAGCCTTGTCATACTCCGGATTCCTGGGGAATGAAATCCCCCAGGTTTCCTTTCACGTTGACTCTGCTGCCTATGTCAGAGTACAGTATATTAATCCAGTGGCTGAAACTCTCTCCGAAACCGAAGCGTTCCAGCACCCTAAACAGATAGCTATGGTTCACTCTGTCGAAGGCTTTCTCCTGGTCCAGTCATGGGCATATTCCGGTCCTCGCCCCAGGCGCTGGTGTCTCTGGTCAGCTGGAGGTTCCAGCTGACGGATCGCCCTTCCACCCACACGTCTGGTTGCTGTGGATGATGTGGGGAAGGGCGGTTCTCAGTCTGGCGGTCAGAAGCTTGGACGGGATCTTTACGTCCATGCAGAGCATCGTGATCTGCCTCCAGTTTTTGAGGTTGTCGGCATCTCCTCCCTTAAAGAGCTGGGAGGTGATGCCCTTCCTCATGGTGTTTCCGAGTTTCCCCCGCGGAAGATCTCCTGCACCACTTCCACCAGATCTGCCGCCAGGGTGTCCCAGAAGCATGTGTAGAATTCCTTGGGGAGTCCATCCGGTCCCGGCACCTTGCCATTCTCCATGGACAAGAGCGCAGCCTTCAGCTCCTCGGCCGTGATTGGACCCTCCAAGTCCTCCCTCACCTCCTCTGGTACTCGTGCCTTCAGCCCCTCCAGAAAAGCATCACCTGCATTCACCTCTGTCTGCTTTTCTGAAAAGAGCTCCTTGTAGAAAGTGGTGGTCGCTTCTACCTTGTCACTCTCGTCCAGCACTTCCTCTCCATCTCCCCGTCTCAGGCTGTAGATCACCCTCTTTTTCTGGGCTTCTCGGACCTGATTGAAGAAATAAGAGGAATAGGTTTTATTATTTTCATAATGCTCCCTTTGTGCCTTGACCAGGAAAGCCTTGGCTTTCTTGGTGTGCAGCTTGCGGATCCTTTCCTTCAGGTCCCATGCCCAGGCTGAATTGAAGGCTCCTCCCCTGTTAGCCAAGCTGTACTCCTCCTCTAGTTGTTTCGGGAGTTGCGCAGCTTCCTTCCTCTCCCTGGCCACCTTCCGTCTGCAGTACGTCTGCGCCAGCGTTCGGGTCCTGTCCTTCATGAACTCCCACCATTCCACCACGGAGCTGTAGCCATCCTTCATGTCGACCCAGCTTGCGTAGTCTTTACTGAACAGTGCCCTGAAGTCGTCTTCCTCCAATATCTCCCGGTTCAGCTTCCAATACCGACGACCGAATGCCGGCAGGTTGGTGTTAGCCACCACTGTCACGCACTCATGGTCGGAATACCACTCCGGGGACACCGTCGCCGACTCCAGGGAGCAGGTCGTGTGCAGAAAGATGTAGTCCAAGGCGGCTGCACACTCCCCGGGAGTTTTTCCCGTCGTTAGGGCGGCACCGTCTGAAACCGTCTACCAGGGAGAACTGCTTGAGTAGCGACTCCAGCTCTGCTGAGCTAGCGTCGCTCCCCTTCTCCCGGTCGACGTTGAAGTCCCCGCCAAGCACCACCTGTCTGTTGGTGGTGCAGCAGCTGGCCAGGTCAGCAAACACTTCCTTCCGGAGAGAGGGTTCCATCGGAGCATAGACGTTAATTGCTCTCAATTTCTGCCCCCTCCAGTCGATGTCTACGACCAGGATCCGGCCCTGCACCACCGAGAAGGAGGAAACCAGCGTCATCTCTGGGTTTCCGAGGAGGATTCCCACTCCGGAAGAATGGACCCCTCCTACGCTCCAGCATGATTCTCCCTTCGTCCATTCCCTGCTGAATGTCAGCTTGTCGCTTTCATCCTTCAGGTGGACCTCCTGTAAGAAACAAACTGAGAAAGACTTTGAGGCCAGATCATGAAAGACTCCCCGTCTTTTCACCGGGTCTCTTAGCCCTCTCACGTTAGTTGTTAGAAAGAAAAGTTTCACAGTCATGATTAAACAAGTGAAAGTTGAACCTCCTCTCTTTGTGCTTACAGTGGGGAAAACTTGGGATTCTACATCTGGGCACTGTTTAGCCTAGATGTAACTCCTCTTGTTTGGGTCCTGGGGGGAATATGCTGGGCTCCCTCCAGGTCTCGCTGGGGACTGAAAGGTAAACATGCTGGACAGGTCCAGCCCTACCATCAGTCCCGGCTCCAGGGCGGCTTCAAAGTAATCCTCATCTTCCTTGAGGATACTCTCCACCACCATTTCGGGAAGGCTTTTTTCTTCCCTTTCTCCAGGAGTTTCGGGGACCTCCAGTTGCTCCTGGGCCTTGGGGGAGGGGGTTCTGACTTCCTGGGCTGCCTCTTCCTGTTGTTCCTGGGCCTCAGGGGAGGGGGTTCCGACTTCCTGGGCTGCCTCTTCCTGTTGTCCCTGGGCCTCGGGGGAGGGGGTAACCTCTTCCTGGGCTGCCTCCTCCTGTTGTCCGTGGGCCCTGGGGGGGGAGGGTTTCCATTTCATGGGCTGCCTCCTCCGGTTGTTCCTGGGCCTCGGGGGAAGAAAGTTCCGTTTCCTCTAGGAGGAGGAAACAGTTCTCCCTTACCACTCTTTTCTTTTGTCCTTCCGAAGGTGGATCCTCTTTCCCTTCTTGCTGGGAGTTATCCAGGGCCCTTCCTCCGGTCAGCCATTTTGTCCGTTGTCCTGGCGGCCATCTTGAGGCACTGGTGCGGCTGGGGGTGTGGCCTTGGCAGTTTCGGTTCTCTGCGGGGGAGGTGCAGGTTCTTTGTTCTCACCTCTCTCCCTTTGTCTTGAGACCGGTTTCTGCCGGTCGGCTTCCACCACCTGCGCAAAGGAAGGTTTGCTTACCTTGCATTAGTGAAGGAGGTGTCCCTCGGCGCCGCATCCATCGCACTTTTTGGCTGCCCGGCAGGTTTTTGCCAGGTGCCCCTCTTTGTTACAGTTGTGACATCTGACGATGTCACACGTGTTCTCTTTGTGGCTGGACTGTCTGCACTTCTTGCAGAAATCCGGCATCCTGGGGTAGTAAAGCTACCCCCTGTCGGCTCCGATGTTGAAGTGGGCCGGGGGGTGCTGGAAACCGTCTACGCCCTCTAGGTCCTCTTTCAGGAGGACTCGGTACAGGTGTTTGCTGTACCAGACGCCACAACTGTCCCTGATCTCCGTCGGTTTGTCCACCACAGTTACATACCTCCCTAGGTACGCTGTTACCAGTTCCATTGGTACGTAGGGGTTGTATGTGAGGACTGTGATGGTCCTCTGGTTTGTCTTCCTCATAGGCTCCGGCCTGAAATCAGAGAAACCGGGGTGCTTACCTTTTTCATTTGATCATTTTCGTTGCCTTTTCATATGAGGCGTCCGTGGCCATGTAGGCCTCCATGTATCTCTCTGCCTTGTTGTCTTGCAGGCAGTAGAGATCTCCGGCCACCAACTGCAGGATCCCTCTTAGGAAGGTAATGAAAAAGGATTTCGCAGTTAGCATCGTCTCTGTTTTCTTGGTCCAGTGGAACCGGATCAGTGTCTTCTTGTCTGCCATCTGGAAAGGAGAAAAAAGAAAAAAGGAGAGAAAGAGAGAGAGCAAGGTCCTGTGGAGAGGAGGGTTTAGCTGCTAAAGGAGCAGTGAGGGAGCCCTGGCCTTTGTCCTTGTGGGCAAAGCCCAGCTAGGTGCAGGCGCAGGAGGAGAGAGAGAGAGGGAGAACATTGCTGCCGGATCCCTCCCAGCTCAGCTGCTGCTTGGCCTTAACCCCCTAGGCTCAAGCTAGGGCGATACCAGCTCAAGCGCTCTTCAGGATCTTCGATCGCCTTCTAGAACTTTGGAAAGAGAAGAACTGCGGGCATGCCACTTGAACTTGATCTTAGCCAAAAGGCCAATAAAATTGGATTCCAGCTCACTGGCCCTGCAAAACTTAGTTCAAGACTTTAAACTCTCAGACACATATAGATGTATATATCCCACAACAGCAGGATATACATGGTCAGGGAGGAATAGCAGCTCCAGAATTGACTATTGCTTTGTCTCAGAGAGAGAGTGAAAGTTGTTGGGGTCACTCTTCAGCCTGTCTTCTTCTCAGATCATCAGGCTTTAGGTACGCTGGGCAAACGTTCCGAGGTCAAATTCTTCCAGCACGGGGTACCTTTAAAGCGGAGACGACGGCACCGAAATTTTTTGGCGCGCCTTCTCTTTAAAGCCCTGGCCAAATATGAAGACAGTACGTACAGTTATAATTCAAACGGAATTAAAAACTACACATCCCAGTAACCATGGTGGTGCTTGTGATCATTGCGTTTAACCAACGAAACAGGGCGAAAAATCAGTCACATGACTTTGGGGCAGAGTTTCGAAAGCTTAACCTATCAGCAACAAAGCGAAATTTACACGATAGGCTACCTCAAACTGTCAGTTACACGACTGCGTATGTCGCTTAAGCCACTCCTATTTGGCATTTTAGTTATGGAGGCGAGAAGACGCCCCCCCCCCCCTCTCTGGGTGCCTGATTTGCCGCCATCTTTAACCGCTTCGTGTCCAAATCGCAGTAGCTACGCATACGAAATAACGTTCATCCCAGCTACAAAACATATATATTTTTGTGGTAAGAGGGAGCAAAACATCAGTATTTACTGCTTTTAATTAGTGTACGATTTATAGTTGAAATCTGAGCCTAAATATAAAGTTAAAATCTCGACAAAGCAATGTAGGAAATACAGAGAAAATAAATCCTTTCTGACATCTAAAATCAGTTTCGATCAAGGTCTCTAAAACGAACAAGAAAAAGAGGATTTTCGGAGGGCAATTACGCTGTATTTATAGAGAATAAGTGATTTATGATCAATCTAATTTCTTGTTCGTTTAAAACAGTGAAATGTCAGCTGCAAAAGATCGCACCAGAAACAGCACTCTCTCTGCCTGTCATAGACGTTCAGGAAAGGCTGAATGAAGTCATGGTGATCAATAATAACAGTTGTAGGACAAGAAACAAAAGATAGTGAAAACTTAAGATTTTTAAGGCTAAAACTCAAATTCATTCTACAAATTAAGGCAAATGAAAATTCAGGACGTGAAAGTGCTAGAGGTGTAAAAAAATACAAAAATGCACATGAGCAAAACGTTTTAGAAATGGAGCAAACAGAATAAAAGCCATGCCTATAGTGCAGAAGAGGGATGCAGGAACACTTGCTTAGATATACAGAAAAATCACAAAAAGGTGTATGTTACAAAAGAACATGTAAACATGTACATCAATTTCCCTTTGCGATCAATAGTCTTATCTATAAACATGAAACAGAGTGAGGAATCAGAAATTAGCATGAATAAAAAACAGCAATTCTGTCAGTCAGCCCTAAATAAATTAATAGCAACTATGGTTTCATGGAGGGCTTCTCAGATAGTTGGGCATTTAGGTAAACTGCCAGGTGAAAGGACTTGTAAACATATTTTGTTAAAGCAAGTCAGTTTTTTCCGCAACACATAAAAGACATTTTTCCAAGAAAGTTTAGCCTTTGTCACTAATGAAACCACTAAATAAAGACATAAATATAGAAATCTTAAGATTCGTTTTATTTAATGTTGGTAGCAGGATGAACTGTCAGGTTGAGCTAAGTGTATATTTTGTCGCAGAGTTGCTATAAGATGTTAACAGTGAAAAGGGTATTTAGAATTGAGTTATTTCAAGATGAAAATTTTCAGAATAATTGCAAATGTAGCAGGATAGAGAAAGCACAGAAAACTGGCAGTTAGATTGATCAGATTAGTTTGAAAAGTCATTTAGCAAAGGGAATGAGAAGAGTGACAAACTAGTATACTTTAGATCTTTTTTTCTGAACCAGGGAAAATCTGATCATGTTTCCCTATAACAATAATAAAAAAACTTTATTTTATATATTACCATTAAAGGTGGCATCTCAAAGCAATACAGTAGATGTAAAAACAGATAAAAGGACCTCAGATTACAAAGTAAATACATATAAGAAAGACAAGCAGTTAGAGGTGCTACCAAAATTAGAAAATGAAGCAGATACAGACACTAAGTCTTCTGAAAAGAAAGGTTCTGAGGTTAGATTTAAATGCACTCAGGGTACGTGACTGATATCACTGGGAATACAAATTGAGAGCTCTGGGGTGCAGCTAGAGAAGACCCTGTCACCCACAGAATGTAGATGTTCTTGAGGACAGCTAGAAGACCAGAGTCAAAAGGACAAAGGTGGGGGAGTAGACAGATAATAAGCCATATACTGTAGGTACAGAATGAGGATGAGGAATTTGAAGTTGACTCGAAACCTGATAGGTAACCAGTGCAAGGACTTGAAAACAGGTGTAATGCATCCCTGATAGGATTCTTGCTGTCATATTCTGAACATATTGAAGATTGCTCAGTGTGGATTTAATTTCCCCAGTGAACAGGATGTGTATTTATTAATTCTAGGAAAAAAAGCCTTTCTTAATTTCTCTAGTTCTTAGTTTCTCTAGTTCCCTTTAAAATAAACTATTATCCCACAATGCAGAGTATTAAATGGCCAGTATTTACACATGATATTTGTGATTTAAAGAAATTAACACAAGCAGCTTTTGGGGATTTAAGTGTTGGCTGAGTTATTGCAGGATAAAAGACTAGAGATGTTGGTAAGAAGAAGATAATTTTGGGAAAGCTAAGGAATACACTGATAACAAGAACACTTCCTAATGGGGTTAGGCATACTTTTGATGAAGAGGATGAAGTTAACAGACTGTATGTTTACATAGATACTGAAATGAGGATTGTATTTTAGATTTTGTGCAGTTACTAGTATTGAACTGTGTGTTGGATGCACATGAATTGAAGGAATTGGCAAACATAGCTGATGCGGATCCACAGAGCCAGCATATTAAGATGTTTTTAATTAGAGGTAATTTGTTTAAATAACTAGGTATGGATACTGATGTGCATGAGAGGTGAAAGGCCAGCACTATAAAATATTTTATTCTCAGTGAGATGCTGCCATTTCATAGTGGGTTTCTAACACTGTGTATAGTTCCATCTATTTCTAATCTCTTTATCCAGTACAGAGGATTTGGAGCCTATCCCAGTAAGCAACGGACACAAGGCAGAATACACCCTGGACATAGCGCCAGTCCATCACAGGACAGACAGACACAAACACACACACACCAGGGCCAGTTTTCCCATAAACCAATTAACTTACCAGTATGTTTTGGAGTGCGAGAGGGAGTCATATCACACATATGGAGAAAAACCATGTAACCCAGAGAGAACATGCAAACCCCACACACACAGGATGGGAGGAATTGAATCTAGGACCCCAGTGCTCCAAGATAGCAATGCTAACCACTTTGCCACCATTATAAATGGATGGATATCTTAGTTATCTTTCTAGTTCACAGGTTTGCATGCATAATTTAATTTTGAAAGGCGCTGAGACATCAAGTACTACTGTTGTATTTATGAAAAAGAAACAAAACAAAAAGCATACTAACAACTGTGCCATCCTACTCTTTAGTTAATACAATTTATAATTTATAAACAGTTAACATTGTTAGCAAAATATTTTGAATTATATTTAACCCTATTTCTTCTTTAGTTTTGTATTTAACTTATTATATGATATATGACTTATTAGTCAGATTTAATGTATATTTGAACAATGAAAATATATTTTTACAAGATGCGGGGGAAAGTGCAACAACTTATTACAGTGCTAAATTTAATATTGATTGCTAATAGTTTATGCTAACACCTAACTTTCTTAATTAGGTGTAATTAAAACAGTGAACTAAGTGTAACATACCATTCAGAAATACAATCGAGAATAGTTTTGTGGTGTTTGTATGGATGAAACGTTTCTAAAATGTATAACATAACAAAAATAAAGACGAATGTAATCTGTAATCTTTCCAATTGTAATGTCATTAGACAGAACAAGAAGTTTCTGCTTTGTCTAAGGATGGTATCAAAAAGTAGTCTAGGTGGTGAGAAAGCTGTGCTTGATAATTAAGTTACTTAAAAGTAAAAAGAGATGCTTCATATTGCTTGATTAATTTTAAAAACTAAGTTATAAATGCAGACGCGATCGCTGCCATAAGCGCTCCAGGCAGTAGAACGTTCGTTCTGTGCTGCTGAGCTCCGCGCCTCCTCCCTCTCTCTGTGCCGCGCCCCTCTCTGACGGAGCGCAGTGGGCGGTACGCTATTTTCAGAGCCTCTGATTGGGAAAAAAAGACCTGCTGATGAGTTTCACACAACAGGAAGAGAAAAGAATGGGATTTTTTCTCTTCGAAACGTGTGTTGTCTTTATGAAATTCGTGAATTTTAAACGTTTAATTAAGAAGTAAAAACCTTACAGCGTACACAGAGATTCTGAGCTGATCACGAGGAAGAAAAATCACCCATTTTTCGCGCATAAAAAGTGGTTTTTAACTCTCGAAACCCATTTTTATAGGTTTTAAAGTCATGCAATGTCTAAGTTGAGCAGGAACACATCATTATATCTCGTTTTTTATTTCTTTTTTAAAAATTTTAAAAATCGTTTGCCCAGCCTACTTTAGGGTGTAGAGTGGAACTCAAGGGCGGGACTGTCTTTGGCCCAGGCCTCTGGAAACTCAACACAAAGCTGCTAGAGAATGAGGGGGTAGTATCCCGCTACAAGGAGAAACTATCACAGTGGCTGTCCTTGCAGTGTCTGTATGGGTCAGTAGGAGAGTGGTGGGAGGAGGTGAAGGTGAGGACAAAGGCCTTTTTCATGGCTGAGGGAAGGAAGGCTGCTGCCAGACGGAGAGGAGTGCTAGCCAGGAAACAGAGGCAGCTGCAGCGTCTCTACACGATGCTGCACAGTGGCTTCGATGTGCTCGAGGATATCACCCTCTTAAAAAAGGACATCCGGAGCATAGCGAAAGAAAGTAGTCGAGGAGTGCTGTTAAGAAGCAGAGTGCAGTTCTTGGAAGAAAATGAGAAGTGTACTCGCTTCTTTTTCAGGAAAGTGGTAGGCTCCAAGTCTGTCATGGAAAGTGTAGTTGATGAGGAGGGACGAGAGAGAACAGAGCCGAGTGCTATCCTCTCCTGCACCGAGGCCTTCTACTCAAGACTGTACAGCTCTACAGAGGTAAAGGATGAAGAAATTCATTTTTTTAAATCAAAGTTAGAAAACGTTTTGAGTGAAGAAGATAAGGAAGTACTTGAGAGGAATTTGACAGTAGAAATGCTGAGACAGGCTATGGAGAGCTTACAAAAGGGGAAAACTCCGGGTGCTGACGGGCTCCCTAAAGACTTTTACTGCACCTTTTGGGATCTGCTTCAGGATCCGCTACTGCTCCTATTCGAGGAAAGCTATAAGACAGAATTGCTGCCTGACTCCTTAAGAGAAGGCACTATCTCTCTCTTGTTTAAGAAAGGAGCAAAGAATGACATAAAGAACTGGAGACCCTTCAACCTGTTAGGCATGGACACTAAGATCCTGTCCAAAGCCCTTTTCCTGCTCCTACAAAATGTAGTGGCCTCACTGGTAGGGAAAGAACAGACTTGTGGGATAGCAGGATGCCTGATGAGCGACAACCTGGCCTTGTTGAGGGATGTCTGTCTGTACTCAGAGGATCGCTCCCTCCCTCTGTGCATTTTAGGTGTAGACCTAGAAAAGGCCTTTGACCGCCTAAACCGGCAGTACTTAACATCGGTACTTGAGCACATGAAGTTTGGCCCCATCATGAGAAAGTGGATTAACCTGCTGTACACAGGTAGCAACAGCAGAGTAATGGTTTATGGCAATAGATCAGGCCCCTTTGAAGTCTGTTCAGGGGTGAGGCAGGGCTGCCCATTACCCCCCTTGTTATTCGTTTTGGCTATGGAGCCCTTAGCCTGTGCCTTGCGCCAGGATCAGGCCATTAATGGGATACCAGTGCCTGGAAGTGGGGCAGGAGAGGTAAAGACATCTCTATACATGGATGATGTCACCCTGCTCCTCTCTGGCAATGCCTCAATTAGCAGAGCTCTGCAGTGCTGTGATCGTTTCTCTTTGGCTTCCTCTGCAAAAATTAACAAATCTAAGAGTGAGATTTTTTATCAGAACTGGAGGGAGCCAAAAGAAGGACATGATCTCAGGCTGCAAGAGAAGAGAATTAAGGTCCTGGGGGTGTATTTTGGAGAAGAGATGGGAACAGTAAATTGGCAGAACAAATTGCCAATCTTAAACAAAAAACTGATGCAATGGAAGGACCGAGACCTCACTAGACAGGGAAGGTGCTGGTCATCAAAGCTGAGCTCTTGCCTGTCTTGAATTTTCTGGCTTCTACCTTCCCAATCCCACACCGTGTTGCGGCGGTGCTGAGGAGATTGATGTTTCAATTTCTATGGGGTGGGAAGCAGGAAAGACTCAGAAAGGAAATACTGTACAGGCCGCTACCCTCAGGGGGGAAGTCTGTCCCAGATGTTGCTACGAAGCTGCTGTCCATTTTCCTGGCCTCTGTGCTGTGCGTACCTGGACTTATTTTTCCAGGCTCTGGGTAGGTAGGGAGGTGTTCAGAGTGTGGGGTGTCAGACCCAAGCTGGATGTCCCACTCTCTGACACATGCCCCGCAATTTATGGGACAGTTAAAAGTTTTCTAAGATCTCGCCCAATTGGCCATATTCCCCTCCGAGATGTCAGCGTCCAAAAACTGGAAGATTTCGTTACACCCCTGTGGGCATTTTAACATCAGCCCAAACAAGGAAGGTGTGGAAACACACATCCTCTAAGTTTCTGTGTAACATTCACAGAGATTTAGCCTGGAGTGTCGTCCACCAGTGCTTACAGGTACGAACTTTCTTGAACCGTAGGGGCCTCACCCCCAGCCCTCGCTGCGTTAGGGTGGGCTGCGGCGAGGAGGAGACTGTGACCCATCTCCTGTGGTCCTGCTTTTTGCTAAGGCCTTCTGGGCACAGTTTGAAGATTGGTTGCAAGCTCTCTCGCCCCAATTTACCCTGACCGCTGCTTTCGTCAAACACGTCAGGAGGAAGTTTGACAGGATCTGGGCCGTGGTGAACAGTGGGAAAGACGCCCTGTGGAGAGTGAGGAACATGGGGCTGTTCAAAGGCATCGAGGTCCCAGTCAAGGCAGCAGGTAGCCTGGCCCTGTTCATCACCCGAGAGAACTATTACCTCAGAGATCTGTGGAGAGAAGGGAGGGAGGAAGTAGAAAATCTGGGGGAAATAGAGAGCATAGGTCAATATCTCAAGAAACTGTGAAAAACATTATCATGTTTAAGTTAAGAATGTGATTTGCACCAGCAAAAAATATATTGTTGCTATGTAACTGGTACCGTGTCAAAATGTAATGAGATGTGATCATATATACTGTTTTAAATATGTATATTAATGTAAAGCTTTCTAATTTGTGATGTCCTGTATTTTTTTGTGAAAAGAAAATAAAGTTCTTAAAAATCGAAATCGGTTCACCCAGAGCGAGACTCGGCCATTGCTGTGCTGACCCCTGCGAATTCCCCAAATGTGGGAATCTCGACTGCATAATTTCTGGTAGTGGGGGACTGCGTTCACGCTCTCCCCTGATGTGCTTGGTCCAATATCAGATACGGAAGAGTTACAACACCACGAGCTGCGATAGGATCCTAGTTCGAAAGGAGTCGATGCCACTGCTGGTTCCCGGTTTCTTTTAGTTAGAGGTCCGGAGAAGCATTTCAAGCTGGTTACACTACTCCTTCCGGACATTCATTCCCTTTTCAAAGTCAGTCGTTTTGCTGTAGTCTGCATTATTTAGGCTGATTATCGAGGTTAGCCTTTATTTGGTCATGGGGGCCTCGGTACTGTATGCTAATTCTCAAGGCAGTTTCACCCGTTTTCTGATTGCTAGGTTCTGTACCAGTGCAGACATGTCAAACAGTGAATGGCTGTACCTCTATTGGATCTGTGCTCAATGAATGAAATCAGTAATAAATGAATATATGTATAGTTATACGAGAAACAAGTGGTTTATCGACTCATCTTCATTTGCAGATTTAGAGGCAGCTTCGATATTCGTTTTACAAACGGGTTTTTTTTTATATGGGTCACACACATGCCTTAGCAACAAAACACCTCTAGAGATGAGGCTATAGATCAACTTTCCATCCTCCAAATTTTCCTCCCAAAGTCTACGGCACCAATGGCAACCTCTGCTGGCTGAGAGAGTAAGAGCTTGCAGCACCTGGTATTCCCAGGTGGTCTCTCACCCAAGTACTAACCAGGCCCAACCATGCTTAGCTTCCGACATCAGACAAGATCGGGCACATTAAGGGTGGTGTGGCCGCAATCGAAAGCCATGGCGCCTGACTCGCCTGACTGGGAGAGGAGGTCACACACTGTATTATTATTTTTGAGAGACAGGCTCACTGTCTGTTCCTCAGGCTGGGACAGGAGATCATAATCTGCTTTATTATTATTGAGAGACTGGCTCACTCCTGTCTGTTCCTCAGGTTGGGACAAGAGATCACACACTGTATTATTATTGAGAGACGGGCTCACTCCTGTCTGTTCCTCAGGCTGGGACAGTATATCACATACTATATTATTATAACTGAGAGACAGGCTCACTTTCTATTCCCCAGACTGGGACAGAAGATCACACACTGTATTATTATTGAGAGACAAGCTCACTGTCTGTTCCTCATGCTGGGACAGGAGATCACATAGTTTATTAATATTATTGTTGAGAGACATGCTCACTGTCTATTCCTCTGGCGGGGGCAGGAAATGACACACTGTATTATTAGTTTTGAGAGACAGGCTCAGTGTTCCCCAGGCTGGGACAGGAGATCACACACTGTATTATTATTATTATTATTATTATTATTATTATTATTATTATTATTATTATTATTATTATTATTATTATTGAGATACAGGCTCACTGTCTGTTCCTCTGGCTGGGACTTGAGATCACACACTGTTCTATTATTATTGAGAGACAGGATCACTGTCTGTTCCTCAGGCTGGGACAGGAAATGACACACTGTATTATTATTATTGAGAGACAGGCTCGCTGTCTGCTCCTCAGGCTGGGACAGGAGGTCACACACTGTATTATTATTATTGAGAGACAGGCTCGCTGTCTGCTCCTCAGGCTGGGACAGGAAGACACACACTGTATTATTATTATTGAGAGACAGGCTCACTGTCTTTTCCTCAGGCTGGGAAAGGAAGTCACACACTGTATTATTATTATTGAGAGACTGGCTCACTCCTGTCTGATCCTCAGGTTGGGACAGGAGATCACACATCGTGTATGTTACGGATTCGGTAAGAGAAACCGAAACCAGTGAGAGAACCCACTTGCAGGAGCTGACAAAGCCAAGCCGTGATCCAAAGAAAGCCGTAGTCGAAGGAACGAGCCGAGAGTCCAGGGGAAGCCAGAGATCCAAAAGGGAACGAGTTACCGAAGTCAAAGCGTGATCCGAAATCGTAGACAATAGAGCAATCCGATAGTCCAGGGGTAGCCAGAGATCCAAAACAGAGCGTGAGTAACGAAGCCAAGCCGTGATCCGAAAAGCTGTAGTCAAAAGGGGAAAAACCGTAAACGGAAAGCCAAGAAGAACACTAGGTAGAAGAAGGAGTAGGGCAACCAGGAAGCTCGAAAGGGAAACCAATACTGAGCAAGGAGGTAGGGAAAGACATGTGCTTAAGTAGGATGAGACGGGGGTGTGGTGGTGAATAGGAAAACTGATAGGAAAACTTATTATTATTAGGATTATTATTGAGAGACGGGCTGACTGTTCCTCAGGCTGGGACAGGAGATCACACAGTTTATTCATATTATTGTTGAGAGACATGCTCACTGTCTGTTCCTCTGGTTGGGGCAGGAAATGACACACTGTATTATTATTATTGAGAGACAGGCTCGCTGTCTGCTCCTCAGGCTGGGACAGGAGATCACACACTGTTGTAGTGTGCTCTCACGAGGCACCAGTTCTGTAGGGGTTTGGGCATTTACTGGGACAATTATTAATTGTGGCAGTAAATCACAAAATTGATTCTTTTAATGGTCTTAGAATCCAACCATGCGATATAACTCAAAAAACGCACACGCAGGTACTAATACACGAGGATACATTTATCAATATATGGAATATGCATGTAAACTTAACAGATCTTATCGTAAAGGTTATCAGAATACAAAAGATATATATTCATTCAGTTACAGTTACACATATCAAGAGGACATACGTTCAGTATATCATTCATTTAGAATCGTAATTGAACTTGTTTAAAACTTCTACATTAGATACTCAAAACAAGAACATAACTCTTAGGAATTAAATTGATATCAACTGGTTGGGATAACAATTGAATTATCGAGCAGTAATGCAGTGAAGTGGAATACTCATCCAATCTCTGGGGATTTAGGTCTTTTGCGGGCTCAATGGCTCCGTGCATGGCTGTGCTGTGTGGCTTGAGACTTTGCGCTGCTGATGCTCTCTGAAGACCGGCTAGTTAGTTTTGGCTGAAACTAGCGAAGTTTGTGCACAGGAGAAAAGATGACTGTGGGTCCCAGCAAGTCAGGAAGAAGACCAGTTCGTTCCTGATGAAGCGATAGTTCTGAATAGTGATTCAGCTGTCCACAGTTCCGACCTGTTCACGAGGCTTGCTGCTGGTGCTAACCTCGGGTGGATCCTTTGGTTACTCTCTGGCTACCTCCGCTCTCGACACTTAGAACAAAGCAAAGTTCTGGCACTCGGACACACTGGCCGTTCCGTGGTTGTCCAGGCTGAGTCTCAGGATGGTCAGGAGGCGCGCTGCGAGAATGTTCTGCCCTTGGGAGCCTTTCTGCTCCTAGGCCGTCCCGCCCTGGAATTATCTCACAGCCCTGGAATTCTCCTTTGAATTCCCTTTAGAATAGTCTTGGAGCTTTGTGTTGCCTGTTTTTACCTGGAGGAACTTCAGCTCGTTTATTGGATGAAAGTTTCATGGGCATCAGAGACCCACGTGGGTTACTCTGCCCTACCAGTCCCTGATTGGTTGATCAAGGTGAGATATGAGTCACTTACTCCTGACACTTAGGAATGCAGTCCAGATGTCCATCTGGCACTCCCTAGACAGATAGGCGCCAATGGATGCCCATTGATCATGATAGCCAGGCTAAGCTAAATGCATTCCCATTTGGGAGCTGTCCCTTATCAAAAGAAAACATCTTTAAATCAGCCTGCCTGAATAGCTTCTCTGTGGCTGCACCACAGAGATGAAGAGAGAGATGGGGCCTCATTTGGGAAAGCACAGCAACACTTAATTCTGTCTTATTAACAAGCATTGCCGCTACAATTAGTAGGAAGAAAGATACAATGTTTTGAAAATGTAATATGTTTTAAAGGATTAAAGGGAAAAGAAATACTTTATATACGCAAACTAATTCAACTGAGCTCCTCTAAACAATATCGCCTGAAGAATTGCCAAAGCACAGTGTATCAATTTGGGTGACACTGGGGGAAAAGGATCACAACATTGAAAACCACAAGGCTTATTTTCAACAGCAAAATTTGTGCTTGAAAATATTTGACAAAAAAAGGAATATTACACGCACGGAAACCAATATTTACCACTAGGATAGAATGCAGCATAGAACAGTTGGATAGAAGGTTAGTGTAACTCTATAGTGCATCACAGAGGTCAGTCTCTTCCCCCTCATTATGCAGGCTGACTTCACTGTCCTCCAGCGATAGTCAGCTGTAATCACTGATGCAGACATGATGTTAATACTCTGACAGCATCTTGGCTGATTTGGTTAAAGTGTTTTCCTATTAAACAGGAGATTCTGCGTTCAAATCCCAGCAGTGTCTTTCTTCCTGTCTTGTCTTACAAAATGTATCACTATGGATGATTACATGCAGCTTGATTTTGTTTAATGCAAGTTTTCATTCCCTTTCTGATGGCTCTCTACAGTAATTTTTAAAAGTACTAATCGGGATGGATTACTGTACATATCCTCAGTAAAGGGGAATATATAAGTAGTGACTATCCAAATTGCATTTTTGTGTGAAACACATTTCAGAAAATCGAAAACCAATTTTCAAAACTCACAATAACAAGACAAAGGCAAAACATAAGTTCACTTGCACTTTATGCATATTTACCACAACCTTGCCTTCTGATCATAAAAAGTCTTAATTTTAATATAGCAGTTTTAAATGGGACATTCAGAACATGGCATATGAGAATATATGGTTAACCGAGGATGAGCAAAGGATGATCGCACTTTCTGCTTATTGCTATGAACCTACCCCTGGTTATAAAAATGTCTCAAAATTCTGACACTGAGGTGTGAGACACAATGTAACAGGCTCTCATAATCCCGAAATACAAGAAATTTTACTGTAGCGTTTTATAAATTTGACCCTGTGAACATTGCATGTCCCTCCTTCCTCATTACCAAAACATCTCAATGTCCCGGCACTATGTACATTTGTAATTACAACACTTCACTGTTTCATTTATGAGTTGTGACATTGTGAACATGGCATGTTAAAGTATATAGAAAATCTAGATCAGAATAGGCTAAATGCAATTCCTAGTGATTTATCATTTTCTTACTTTCTAAATGAAAACAATATTTTTTCAGTGATTATGACACTTCAGTATGACATAAAATATGCTTCAATGACAGAATAAATAATAATAATAAATAATCATGGAAAAAATACCCAAAGTGGACATTCATAGTTGTGATTATAGAATGTTAGATATCGGGTGGGTAGCTGCGTCAGCATGCGTAGGCTGCAAAGGAACAAGTAAAGGACTATTCCTGCTGAAAAGAGAAGAAAAGAATCACAATGTTTCGGCTGTGGAGCCTTCTTCAGGTGTGAGAAAGACAGGGCAGTAAGCAAAGATAATTTTCTTTTTATCTTTGCTGAATGCAGTTTATCGCTGATGACAACATCAAAGACATTAAGGACATTAAGGAGTTTTTACGGCTAACAGCTCCACATCAACTTCCTTTCATAACTTTCATAACTAACCTCATCAGATCCTTCAACTCTTTTCTTGGGTGAATATGGTTTTCTGGGGAGTTGCGATGTTGGGCATACAGTAACTGGACATTTCCCGGTAATTCTGACACCTGTTAAGCACTCGCATTTCCTGCAAATATTAAAATGGTAAAGGTTTCGCTGAGAAATCCAATCGACCTTTGCGAAGACAATGTTTACATCGCAACAGAAACCTGTCCTTTGGTGGACTCAAACCACCGACTTTTCAGTTAACAACCGAATGCGCCACACAGACGGAATGGTGGATTCGTGTCTCACACCACAACTTTCAGGTTAAAAAAAAATATTTTTTTGCCAGTTGGCAATATTTCTTCTGCACTGATAATCAAGAATTGAATTTAATTTCTCGCAAGCTGTGTGAATTTCTTGAAATACAAGTTTTCCAGAAAGGAAATGAATACATGCATTTAACGAAATCAAGCCCTTTGTGATAGTCCGAAATGGTACGTTATGTACCACAAGATAGAAAAAAAAACATGACTGGGATTTTAAGCTACTGTACGTGACCTGTGGTACCAGACCGGGGTAAAGTTAGCTTGAAGTTCGAAAACGATTTTGGCACGCCTGTAGCGTTTACACGAAACCTCTTAGAATCGCGAGAATACTTGCTTTGTGCATAAAATACATTGTGAATGCTTTCTCAGCCTTTACTTTTTCGTTTATATTACATTTTTTGGACCAAGCACGAATATTCTTTTGTCCATATCTTCGCAACGGAAGCACAGAACGCCTTCAAACCAAATGCATTTTAAAGACCACGACGTGGATGTTTCCACAGCCTCTACATCAAAGTATCAGTGAGCTAATTATCTTTTTTTAAACCTCCGGTTTTTCATCGATGAGTAATTACGCACTAACTGGAACCCGGGGGACCGCTGTATACACAAGTTCACAACGCGAGAAATACTGTTCAATACGGCTTCATGCGAAAAACCCGTATATGACCATAGGAAGCATAACTGTGCAGTCTCCAATTACCCAGACTGTAAGCACGGGAATAAAGCTTTGTCTGAATTCTGAAACCCTTCCTTTACGTCCTGTTTTCATTCAGGTAAGAGTCAACTATATGCAAAATACTACTGACAGCAAGAAGATTAAAATATTCTTTACTCAGCAGCTTATTAAAAACAGCTCCCATGATGTTCAAACCGATTTTTTACACAGAACACTGACACAGCTTTGCGTTCTGAATCTCTTTTTCTCGTGTGTTTATTTAATGTGGCACAATGTACTGGGATAGGGGTATTCTGTTCACAAACCAATAGCATTTAAACCACAGCACCCACAATGCTGCAAGTAAGTGTTTTGCACACTAAGCAGAGAGCGATGTCTTCCTCGTTAGTATAGTGGCAAGTATCCCCACCTGTCACGCGGGAGACCAGGGTTCATCAGGACATGCATTGAAGTGAAAGCAGGATGCGCTGTGACATGCACTGTGCAGACCCGCCACACTAAGAGGTGAGTGGGTCTGTTCGATCACAGCGCTAGGCGAATCCCTAAACAGTGTGCGTGCAACAAACGAAACGGGCCTGTTTCCGCCCGGTTTCGATCCGGGGAAATCGGGCCCAGTAGTGGCGGGATCTGTACAGTGCATGTCGCAGCGCATCAATGTGCTTCCTGATGTCCTACCCCGAGTGCAGAAAAGACAGCATCCACAGCAACAACAGCTCAGGTCTCTGCACAGGAGCTAAGCTGCCCTCATCTCCTCTGCTCTGCGGCTCCTGCGGAGTGGAGTCCTGCCTGGAGCCGTGTTTGCAGGCTGTGGCTCCCCGCGCCCTGTCTGTGCGTCATGTCCAAGAGCTCCTGGGAGGAAGAGAGAGCCCTCCCACTCGGGGGCTTTTCCACGGTCTGTGTGAGGAGGGGCGGGTGTGTCCAGTAGCTTATCGAGCGGAAGCCTGGGGCGGCGGAGAGCTGTGATCGTGCAGACCTTGAGGTGTCACCTCTTTGTCTGCTTTCCCGCCCCCCCTCCGCCCAAGCTCTGCTCCAAAGTAGCCCGTCAACCCCTCACACCTGCACTTGTCACAACCTAAGGTGCGGTCATGAGACACCCATGAGGTGTCGTTCTGTTCTTGCTAATTGTTTCCTGCCCGTCGCAGGCAGGAGTCAATGCGAGGAAGATGCGCTGGACAGAGCTCAGAGGGCGCAGCTGGGTGGCTTTCCTTCTGAGTGACGTTCCTGCAACACTCTCCCGCTACTCTTGGTGCGCTCATGCCACAACACAGGAAGGCTGGAGCAGGTGGCTGTGGGCTTTGCGCACCGCCGAAATAGCTCAGTTGGGAGAGCATTAGACTGAAGATCTAAAGATCCCGGGTTTCGGTATTTTGTTTCATCGCGCCCTTTGTTCCTCTCTCCAGCGCCCCCTGCCTAAAGTGACGCGTCCCTTTCTCAGCCCGAAACGCAAGCGAGACACCAGCAGCGGTCCCTTCAGGTTTCCGTAGTATAGCGGCTAACACGCGAAAGGTCCCCGGTTCGAGACCGGGTGGAAACAGCCTCGTTTTGCACGCTCCTGTACTTCACAGAGGTCTTGAGCGACCGCTCATTTGTTCCCAATGTATTTCCGGTGCCTTCGTGCACTCTTGTACCAAACGCACGTTCCTTCTGTACGCGGAGCCGATCATTTGCAATTGGGCTGTGCCGACAGACCAGGACGAGCTCTGTCGGCTCAAAAGCAGCGCAGGACCTGCAAGAACAACAGAAAGATTAGCATCCAGCGGGGGCCTCTTAGTGAGCCCAAGAGCTCATCAAGAATCGGCTCCAGCAACAGGGCTGGGCGCATTGTTCCATTCTCCGCCCACTCTCGGTGTAAACAAGTCCCTCCTGGTCTCTGCTTCAAATGCACTTTCCTGCGTTTGCTTTGGTGTAACTGGCTTCCCCTGCATGGGCGAATGTGAAGAAGATCCTTAGTAAGTCATTGAAGAAAACCGAGAAGAGGTCGGAGTGGCCTCTGTCGTTCATCAACGATCCAGTCAGGCAGTACTCCTCTGTAAAGCGCCGTTCGTTCACATCGATTGGCTTTTTTTTGCCTTCATTCGTGCGAGTAGTAAAAGCAGACGCCCCTATTCTGCCGTGACCCGGATTCGAACCAGGGTTGTTGCGGCCACAACGCAAAGTACTGACCACTATACTATCACAGCGAATTACCGAGACACACGCGGCAGGGCGGAAAGGGCTGTGCTCTCTTCGTGTGACATAATTCGGAAAAGTCCTGACAACTCTCTTGCGTGTTTTCTCATATTTATGTAGTTTGCTTGCATGATGCCGGGAACAGCATGGTTGTTCGCTGCCATATAGTCTAGCGGTTAGGGTTCCTGGTTTTCACCCAGGCGGTTCGACTCGGTTTTGCCTCCTGCTTTCCAAAAGATCAGCACCGTGTACGAAAGAGCCGCATTAAAACTACTCGAACGTGCAAAACGTGCGAGAAGAGGGGGAGCTTGTTTCCAACCGAAACTTCTCGCGTGTGAGACGAGCTGATCATCGCTGTGGGAGGGTTACTCTGGTAGACAGGGCTGACCTTCGGCAATAGGATTTATAGTCTCCAAGATGATATTTGCACTTTCTGGAGAGGCGATTTTCTCCACTTCAGTAGCCCGATTTCGTCGATTGCGTGGAGAGGGCTGTAGAATGTGGCGCCGCCTTTCCTGCTCCGTCCATGACAGGCGTGCTGGTCTCTGGAGAGAGAGCACGGTCCATCAGCGCACTCCAATAAAGGCACTGGAAGCAGCTGAATCGCATTGGTGAAGCTCAGCGCTGGGCCGCTGGGCACGTCTTACCACCGTTTCCGTAGTGTAGTGGTTATCACGTTCGCCTCACACGCGAAAGGTCCCCGGTTCGAAACCGGGCGGAAACAGACATCTTTTGTCGCCAGGCACAAAAGGGGATTGGGGGTTCGCCTAGCGTTGTAATCGAACAGACCCACTCACCTCTTAGTGTGGCGGGATCTGCACAGTGCATGTCACAGCGCATCCTGCTTTCACTTCAATGCGCGTCCTGATGTACCCCAGTCTCCCGCGTGACAGGTGGGGACAGGTGACAGGTCCTATACTAATGAGGAAGACATCGCTCTCTCCGACCCCCGGCATCGTGTCCCGACCCACCGTGCTGGAAGCCGACGCGTGCTGTGATTCCTTTACGGAGCAGAAATGACAACCGAGGAGCCGAGAGATCATTTCAGCATTTCGCGTCTGAACGGAAAACATAAACGACCAACTCGGAATGACTTGCCTTTGACGCTTCTCAAAGCGTTCTTTGTGCATCGAACAGACCCACTCACCTCTTAGTGTGGCGGGATCTGCACAGTGCATGTCGCAGCGCTTCCTGCTTTCACTTCAATGTGCTTCCTGATGTCGAGTCGTGTGCCGTGCGGAGGCTCTGAAAGCGAGAGCAATGAAAAGGTGCACGACGCTGTGAAAGAAAACAGAGAAGTGAAAGGCAGTCATTTCTCTAAGGAGGTGAAAGAAAAGCTACTCCCCGTCGGGGAATCGAACCCCGGTCTCCCGCGTGACAGGCGGGGATACTTACCACTATACTAACGAGGAAGACATCGCTCTTTCCAACCCCCGGCATCGTGTCACGACCCAGCATGCTGGAAGCCGACGCGTGCTGTGATTCCTTTACGGAGCAGAAAAGACAACCGAGGAGCCGAGAGATCATTTCAGCATTTCGCGTCTGAACAGAAAACACAAACGACCAACTAGGAATGACTTGCCTTAGACGCTTTTCAAAGCGTTCTTTGTGCACGACGACTGCGCCGCCTAGCAGATACAAATGGGTTGTACAACTTTGAACTAGCAAATGGAAGAGGGCTAAGCCCCCTCTCTTTTAGCCCAGGTTCGATCTGTCTCCCAGAATCACCAGGGCGCACGCACACACACCCGTGCCGTTGAACTGCTCTGCTTCATTTCTAAGGGCATCTCAACATTCACTCCTACCCCGAGTGCAGAAAAGACAGCGTCCGCAGCAACAACAGCTCAGGTCTCTGCACAGGAGCTAAGCTGCCCCCATCTCCTCTGCTTTGCGGCTCCTGTGGAGCGGAGTCCTGCCTGGAGCCGTGTTTGCAGGCGGCGGCTCCCCGCGCCCTGTCTGTGCGTCGTGTCCAAGAGCTCCTGGGAGGAAGAGAGAGCCCTCCCACTCGGGGGCTTTTCCACGGTCTGTGTGAGGAGGGGTGGGTGTGTCCAGTAGCTTATCGAGCGGAAGCCTGGGGCGGCGGAGAGCTGTGATCGTGCAGACCTTGAGGTGTCACCTCTTTGTCTGCTTTCCCGCCCCCCCTCCGCCCAAGCTCTGCTCCAAAGTAGCCCGGCAACCCCTCACACCTGCACGTGTCACAACCTAAGGTGCGGTCATGAGACACCCATGGGGTGTCGTTCTGTTCTTGCTTATTGTTTCCTGCCCGTCGCAGGCAGGAGTCCATGCGAGGAAGATGCGCTGGACAGAGCTCAGAGGGCGCAGCTGGGTGGCTTTCCTTCTGAGTGACATTCCTGCAACACTCTCCCGCTACTCTTGGTGCGCTCATGCCACAACACAGGAAGGCTGGAGCAGGTGGCTGTGTGCTCTTTGCACCGCCGAAATAGCTCAGTTGGGAGAGCGTTAGACTGAAGATCTAAAGATCCCGGGTTTCGGCATTTTGTTTCATCGCGCCCTTTGTTCCTCTCTCCAGCGCCCCCTTCCTAAAGTGACGCGTCCCTTTCTCAGCCCGAAACGCAAGCGAGACACCAGCAGCAGTCCCTGCTGGTTTCCCTAGTGTAGCGGCTATCACGTTCGCCTAGCACGTGAGAGGTCCCCGGTTCGAGACCGGGCGGAAACAGCCTCGTGTTGCACGCTCCTGTACTTCACAGAGGTCTTAAGCAACCGGTCATTTGTTCCCAATGTATTTACGGTGCCTTCGTGCACTCTTGTACCAAACGCACGTTCCTTCTGTACGCGGAGCCGATCATTTGCAATTGGGCTGTGCCGGCAAACCAGGACGAGCTCTGTCGGTTCAAAAGCAGCGCAGGACCTGCAAGAACAACAGAAAGATTAGCATCCAGCGGGGGCCTCTTAGTGAGCCCAAGAGCTCATCAAGAATCGGCTCCAGCAACAGGGCTGGGCGCATTGTTCCATTCTCCGCCCACTCTCGGTGTAAACAAGTCCCTCCTGGTCTCTGCTTCAAATGCACTTTCCTGCGTTTGCTTTGGTGTAACTGGCTTCCCCTGCATGGGCGAATGTGAAGAAGATCCTTATTAAGTTATTGAAGAAAACCGAGAAGAGGTCGGAGTGGCCTCTGTCGTTCATCAACGATCCAGTCAGGCAGTACTCCTCTGTAAAGCGCCGTTCGTTCACATCGATTGGCTTTTTTTTTGCCTTCATTCGTGCAAGTATTAAAAGCAGACACCCCTTTAGGGAGCCTGTCAGCACCCGGCGTTTTCCCCTTCTGTAAGCTCTCCATAGCCTCTCAGCTCTTCTACTGTCAAATCCCCCTCAAGTACTTCCCTATCTTCTTCACTCAAAACGTTTTCTAGCTTTGAGGTAAAAAAATGAATTTCTTCATCCTTTACCTCTGTAGAGCTGTACAGTCTTGAGTAGAAGTGTCACGCCCTCTGCAGCCAGAGGGCGGTCCTTCTATGTCCTATCCCTAGTTTCTGGTCTGCTGTCCTTCCTGTCCCTCTCTTTCCCTTGGCTAAATATTTCAGGGTCTTGCACTCTGTCCTCGCTCAGCACTGACGTTCGGATGTCCTGAGACCCGCCTAGCACCAGGGCGCCCCACGTCCACTCCCTGAGGGCACAGGTTTCTATACGGCATTCCTGAACTCTTTGCACTAATGAGCCCGGGCCTTTTTCCCGTATCGCCGCTAAGCATATGGGTCTTTTTCCGCCCTCCTGCTCCCCACGGTTAGTCCCCTTGGACTAACCTTGAAGCAGGGTGATGAACAGGGCCAGGCTACCTGCTGCCTTGACTGGGACCTCGATGCCTTTGAACAGCCCCATGTTCCTCACTCTCCACAGGGCGTCTTTCCCACTGTTCACCACGGCCCAGATCCTGTCAAACTTCCTCCTGACGTGTTTGACGAAAGCAGCGGTCAGGGTAAATTGGGGCGAGAGAGCTTGCAACCAATCTTCAAACTGTGCCCAGAAGGCCTTAGCAAAAAGCAGGACCACAGGAGATGGGTCACAGTCTCCTCCTCGCCGCAGCCCACCCTAACGCAGCGAGGGCTGGGGGTGAGGCCCCTACGGTTCAAGAAAGTTCGTACCTGTAAGCACTGGTGGACGACACTCCAGGCTAAATCTCTGTGAATGTTACACAGAAACTTAGAGGATGTGTGTTTCCACACCTTCCTTGTTTGGGCTGATGTTAAAATGCCCACAGGGGTGTAACGAAATCTTCCAGTTTTTGGACGCTGACATCTCGGAGGGGAATATGGCCAATTGGGCGAGATCTTAGAAAACTTTTAACTGTCCCATAAATTGCGGGGCATGTGTCAGAGAGTGGGACATCCAGCTTGGGTCTGACACCCCACACTCTGAACACCTCCCTACCTACCCAGAGCCTGGAAAAATAAGTCCAGGTACGCACAGCACAGAGGCCAGGAAAATGGACAGCAGCTTCGTAGCAACATCTGGGACAGACTTCCCCCCTGAGGGTAGCGGCCTGTACAGTATTTCCTTTCTGAGTCTTTCCTGCTTCCCACCCCATAGAAATTGAAACATCAATCTCCTCAGCACCGCCGCAACACGGTGTGGGATTGGGAAGGTAGAAGCCAGAAAATTCAAGACAGGCAAGAGCTCAGCTTTGATGACCAGCACCTTCCCTGTCTAGTGAGGTCTCGGTCCTTCCATTGCATCAGTTTTTTGTTTAAGATTGGCAATTTGTTCTGCCAATTTACTGTTCCCATCTCTTCTCCAAAATACACCCCCAGGACCTTAATTCTCTTCTCTTGCAGCCTGAGATCATGTCCTTCTTTTGGCTCCCTCCAGTTCTGATAAAAAATCTCACTCTTAGATTTGTTAATTTTTGCAGAGGAAGCCAAAGAGAAACGATCACAGCACTGCAGAGCTCTGCTAATTGAGGCATTGCCAGAGAGGAGCAGGGTGACATCATCCATGTATAGAGATGTCTTTACCTCTCCTGCCCCACTTCCAGGCACTGGTATCCCATTAATGGCCTGATCCTGGCGCAAGGCACAGGCTAAGGGCTCCATAGCCAAAACGAATAACAAGGGGGGTAATGGGCAGCCCTGCCTCACCCCTGAACAGACTTCAAAGGGGCCTGATCTATTGCCATAAACCATTACTCTGCTGTTGCTACCTGTGTACAGCAGGTTAATCCACTTTCTCATGATGGGGCCAAACTTCATGTGCTCAAGTACCGATGTTAAGTACTGCCGGTTTAGGCGGTCAAAGGCCTTTTCTAGGTCTACACCTAAAATGCACAGAGGGAGCCTGATGATCTGAGAAGAAGACAGGCTGAAGAGTGACCCCAACAACTTTCACTCTCTCTGAGACAAAGCAATAGTCAATTCTGGAGCTGCTATTCCTCCCTGACCATGTATATCCTGCTATTGTGGGATATATACATCTATATGTGTCTGAGAGTTTAAAGTCTTGAACTAAGTTTTGCAGGGCCAGTGAGCTGGAATCCAATTTTATCGGAGAGCTAGACTGCCTATCTGTGTGCTCTAAGATACAATTAAAATCCCCTCCCACTATCACGTCTGTGCTACATAACAATAGGGGAGAGAGTGCTTTGAGTAGCTCCACCCTTCCTCCAACGTCAGTAGGACAATACACATTGATTAGACGCAGGTTAACGGTCCCCCATTCCACATCCACACACAGCAACCTGCCATCTATGACCCTCTGAATACTTTTCAATTTGAATGCCCATCCTTTGAAAAGAATGGCCACGCCAGAGGTTCTGTTGTTATTGTCCCCTGACCAATCAGAAGGCCCTTTATCCCACCTATCTTCAAAGCTTTTATACCTCTCTTGATTTACTTCTTTTTCTTTTTCTTCTTACCAATTTCCTGCCAGCCATCCTCTGAATGAGCCTTCATCAGGGTGGCAGCAGTAATAGCGTTCACGGAGTCCATTTCAGGGAAGGGGGTAGAGGGAGGGGTGGAGGGGTTCCAGCTGTCCCCATCACCATGCTCTCCTTCCTCCTCGCTCGGGGAGAAAACAGAGTCATTTTTCCTTTTCCTCAAGTCCAGCTCCTGGGAGCACTGAGGGGAAAGGGGTGCAGCCGATGCACCAGTCTCCTCTTCCCCCTCACCCACCAGCTGCTGCAGATCCTCCGTGATGGACTGGCTGGACCCGCTCCACCGGGAGGCCCCACACTGGCCCTCGTTCTGAGGAGCAGGAGTGGGGGAGGGGTCCTCGCTGTTCTCGGGGGTTTTCAAACCCTCGTGCTTGTCTGGTGCAGTCTGCAGTTGTGGGGGCGTAGTGGATTTCTCTTCCACCGGCCCTGGAGCCACAGCAGGACTGATCCTGGCTGGAGGCTGAGAGTCTTTGTCCAACAAGGGTTCTTTGTTTGACTTGTTATTTGCTTTGGATTTTCAGGCCGGTTTGGCTGAAACAAGCACTGCCTCATCCTTTCTCATTTTGAGTTTATTGGCGTAGGCGTGAGGGCAGTTCTTAAAAACGTGTCCTTCCAAGCCACATAAATTGCAATTTGGCAGCATTGAACAGTCAGAGGCTAAATGTCCCTGTTTGCCACAGGTCATGCAGCATTTCACAGTGCAGGACGATGCCAGGTGTCCCACAGCACCACAGCGCTGACACACCTTTGGTTGTCCCACATAAAAAACATAGCCATTGCAGGCGCCCAGCCGGATTGTAGAGGGCAGGTGCCTTAAGCCTCCATTTACATTGTCCGGTAGCAAACGAACCTCAAATTTCCTTGCTCCTGTTTTTATACTGTCAACATCTCTAACCTCAGTTCCATGGTGGACAGTGCAGTACTGGTTAAGCCAGGTGTGAATGTCCTCCGTCTTTGCCAGATCCGAGAACATAACAACATGCACCGTTTTCCTCTCTCTCTGTGTCAGAGGCTGCAAGTTGATCTTCTCAAGGGCAGGAACTTTCCCTCTTTTTGCCTCAAACACATCCACACATCGTTCAAACAGAGAATAGGTAGCAAAAACAACCTCAAATGCTTTCTGACCTGGGAGAGCGAAGATGAAATCCAAGTGCCGAGGTTCAAAGCCAAGTTCCTTCTGCAACACTTTTCTGCTGAACTGCATGCGATCCATGAAGAGGTCATCCAAAAGCTCAAAACGCACAGCATTCTTGCGGGATCCAAAAGTTGCCATTTCGTAAACTGCAAAACAAACACTGCTTCCACAAAACAAGAAAACAATCCAACTACTCCACCTACAGGATGATCAAGGTATCTCCCCTGCCAGGTAAGTATGAGTTATATAAGGCCCTGCAAGCGGCCCACAGCCACAGCACAAAGCGCGCAGCCTAGGCCAGCTCCTCGCCCCGCAAGCCACTGCCTCCTGCTGGGCCCACTCTTTCGCACACTCACACGCCACACTAACACTCAAAAGGGTGGGCAAAACGAGAAAACGAGCGCGCCGTTTCCTACACATCTGCAGTCGCCAATGCGCATTCGCAGCATGTCCCGGGATGCAATTTGGCCTCATTTGCATAACACCAGACCCACAAATCGCTACGCAAGCTTGCGTCGTGTGCCTACCACACACCGAACAAACACCGGAGCCTTTTAAGCAATTTCCAAAAAATGGGCCTGCTCGCCTGCCCACAAGGCTCCGTCTCTTACCCGCTCTCCAGAGACTGCTGCCTTCTGTGCTGTTCTCTCGGCACCGCTGCAGCGCACACAACTCCTGCAGCGCGGGGAGAAAGTTTCCACGCTCCGCCGCAGGGAAGGCTCGCTCCGTGCGCACATGTCCTTTCAATGCCAGTTCAACAAGTGCTCCGCATTAGCAGCGTCGGGGCTCCGGCGTGTCGCACCTCACCTCACCTCGCACAGCCCTCTCCTTGAATGTCTGGCGCTGGGCATGCCCCGCTCTCCTCCACCTTATCTTATCGCGTGTGACCACCGACAATGGCCACAATGCCGGGGAATGGCACCTGTAAAGTGTTAATTGGGGCACAGGAACAGCCCGTCTCGTCTCGGGGGCCAGCTTCTAAGACAATACAGCAAACACAGCGGGGCGGGGGAAGTAGACGACACGACACATGCAGGTACATTCAGCTCCGGCGGGAACGAGTCATTTGTCGGTCTTTTCAAGTGCTGGGAGCCGAGTAATCCTTCGCTTGTATCGTTTCTCCCCGGTGACTAGATCTCACCCTGCGACTCTCGACTGGGCTCACCCACGGCAACCCAGCAGGTGTGAGCCTAGCCGGCACCCCGATGGGAGATTCCCCCCAGAAAAGCTCAGGTTGCTGCTGCTCCTGCAAGAGGTGTGACTGGGACTAGTAGGGAGCACTCACCCTGCGGTCTGTGTGGCTTTCTTATGCTCCAGCATCCTGATGGCGACACTCTGCTGCACAAACAGGCGCCGTCCTTCGGGGGAGGCATAAAACCCAGGTCCCGACCCTCCTTGGCCATTAAGAAATACCAGGGCGTCTCTCAAAAAGAGACTCCGGGGGTGTCTCTCTGGTGTTAGTGT